>NW_015971575.1:1716787-1748393 GCF_000835475.1 Cladophialophora bantiana CBS 173.52 | reverse complement strand
TTGAGACTGACTAGATGGACGCCTGAATTTCTCGTCAAGGCACCAATGAATAGCGACAGCTCCTAGCTCCTACTTGTACTGGATAGTGATAGCTTGTTCCTACTATGTACTTCTGTCTCGCAGGGGTTGAATGATCGGCATTCGCTTGCCGATCCACCAATTCTAACCGTGTTCTGTCTCCACCATGGCTAACCAGCCTCGTCCCCTTTCCGTACCATTTAGTCGAAGTCAATGGTAGTCTCCTCGCGCTTGTCGAAATCGATGGTAGTCTCCTCGCGCTTGTCGAAATCGATGGTAGTCTCCTCACGCTTGTCGAAGTCAATGGTAGTTTCTTCGCGTTTGTCAAAATCGATGGTGGTCTCTTCTGGCGCACGACGAGCAACACCGAGATTGGCGGCGGGGCCGCTCAAAGGCATAGCCAGCACTGTTACGCCAACAGAAAAGAGAGCCAGAACTGAGGGGAGGTGCATATTTGCGTTGTAATCCGATGATGAATGTGCGAGTTCAAAAGTATGAGATGGTTCACCCTTGCTCTGGGAAAATGGACAGGTGTTGAGGTGATGAGGAAAGGAAACTCTTGTTTCTGCAAGGATACACTCTTATATGTAAAGCAGTCTTACGGGGATTTGCGGACGGTCGAATTTCTTTCGTAACTCACGGTCTTTGACATGGCGATGTTCAATTCAATCTAATGCGTTCACGAGGATGGAACTCCTGCAGGATCATGGCGATGACCATGTCCGAAAACACTAACTATTGCACAAGGGTGTTCTATGAGTCTGACATATCGGCGTGAAGTTCGAACGTGGATCTATTTAGAGTTCTGCGCAGGACCTCCCTATGAACTATGATTTGTTCGGTGTAATGCCGAAGACTGCAATCAGCACGACTGTGCATAGACGCCTGTCCAGATAAATGCGATGGTGGAGGAGCCACTTTGCGTCGTAAGGCGATGAGTAAAGATCATCTATAGTGGGTCTATGTATATGTGCTTCGAATAATGTGATTACAAGTGCTCGGTAAATTTTCCAAAGGGCTGGAGTAAATGGGTCGCCTGAAGACCTGCCGTTTTCCGGAAGAAATCAGAGACTCTCCTCCCACTATTCTCACACTGTACATTCCCCAAGATACATCTTCTTGGCCGTCTCAGGTTCCACAAAGATGGCCGGGTTGCAGTCGACGCACTCTTCCAAATACTCCCTCCTGCCTCAAGATGAAGAGAATGGCAGCAGTGCTCCGGCCAACGCGAAGAGCTTCCAGTTTCCACGCCAAAACCAGAAAAGGGGGGTTTGGGGGACGCAAAGGAGCACAATTCTCGCTACTTCCGCAATAATACTCTTTATTTACTCAGTCCTAGTCACCATGCATACCTTGCGTCGACCCAGGGTCGCATATTCGTATGAAACAGGGTGGGCTACTGAACTAGGTGAGCCCATTGATGCTGCTATTCAACGTAATGTACAGAAATGCTGAACTTGAAGCTAGGGACGGCAGCCCAGAAGATCTCTATCGAAACACGAAGGTTCACCGGTGACCTGCATTTCCATCCCAATGGATCGTCGTATCTGGCTCCTGAGCCTGATCAAATACAATATGTGGGCTCCCCGAGCCCAGAAATTGATCAAAACTGGGCAGACTTGATCAACGGTTTGGGCCTCGGGATTCAAAAGCGGCTTTAATCATGAGATACTGACAAGATGGTAGATCGGTATTTCTATCTGTCTGAGTTAGAGGCCTTGAGCGTCTGGGGCCCGGACTTCGATGGTTATTATGACATAGTTGATGGTCAAAAGCAATACGTTGGAGGGTAAGTTTTATACTCAGTCACTCAGTCCGTGTGTTTGAAGCCGCGATTCTAATTCCAATAGACTCGACATCTTACATACTTTACACTGTGTGGTAAGAGTGTGAAGCCTCGTCCCCGAATATCGTTGCTAAAAGCTGTGCGCAGAACACGTTGAGGCAGCATCTTGACTTGGATTACTACATGAAACAAGACATCCATCATCCTTCCCAGATACACAACTGTAAGTTATTTTGGATCTCTGCCATGGCTCTCGATTGGGCCGTCCAGCTGAATTCTGGATGTTCGAGTCTCTAATGTGAGCAACAGATCATTGCATCGACCAGATCCGCCAGTACCTTATGTGCAACGGTGATCTGACACCCGTACCAACACGATGGCATGAAGGAAGAGGCAGTATATACGTTGAATCTAATATGCTTCACACATGCCGAAATTTCGACTCGATTTTGGGATGGGTCAAGCGTCGAGATCTTGTCTACTGATGAATCAAACGTCTCAATAGCAATAGATATATTTCGACTCTACCTCTCAGTAAGACAACCCCTTACTGAAATGACCGACTCTGCGAAAACTATTCGTGTGGACCGTGCTTGACCGTGGAGGAGTCCCGACTCTAGGGAGCGCTCCAAGAGAGAGTTCAGAAGGATAATCACCTGTAGCTGGGTTCCTCTCCAGGTCAGCCGTTGCTGTCCCATCGCGATTTTGAAAAGAACGTACGATCTCTAATTTAGCTAATATCGGTACCCTAAGTGAGTGGTCTGAAAGATGCTATAACCGAAACGATGCTGTTGGCCACTTGTAGGAGAAATATTCTCACACTTGGCGCGAATGTGTAAGGCTGAGATTGCGCCCCAGGCCTAAAGTGTAACGTTAACGACGCCTCTTTTGGAAACCACTCATTTTTATTGGACATTTCCATAGCCTCGCGAGATGATCGTGGCAGCCGACATTAAGGGCCAGTCACAGCAGTCATCGACAACCGCGCTAAGCAGGGGCCGGCACAGGGCGGCATCATTTTCATCCCAAAGAGGGGTGAGCTGGGCGTCTCCTTGGTGCCTCCAATCTCACTTGCGTTTGCGGCTTGTCGTATCCTCCGAACTCGTGATTAGGCATCAGCAATTGGCCGAAAGCTGCTTAAACAGACGAATCATGTGGCATTCACAGCGTGTACATTTATCCCCTCTGAGCATTTGACTCCCTTATGACTTGGGAAGTCATATTTGAAGCCCTCCGGACCTTGCGCATGCCGGGGAAGAAGATGAGATGGCATCTCCAATCCGGCCTGGATCCCAGGGATCCTTTGCCTCACCGATAGCCACCTCCCCAACAACCGAATACCCTTTCCCTAGCATTCCGCAAAGACAACATGGAGGCCCAAGAGGTGCGTGGCGCCGTGGATCAACGTCAAGCTCAATGGCTAGCACCCTCGACACAGCGTCAATCAACACCGCTCCAATAACAGAGATTAGCCAGAATGCAATCTCGACACTCCTGCAACACCCGATAATCCATACAGGGCTGAGAACAGGGGCCCTCCCTTCCAGCTCGGGGTACAAGGCTCCTACACCGCGCGACATTCCTCCCGTTGCCCTTACGAATATTCCCCACATCGAAGGCAAGGCATTTCATCCTTACCTGTTGCAGGTTGGCTCACTGTACGAAGCCTTCCAAAGGGCAAAGAATGAGGGTGAAGGCGAGACATCATTGTTCCACCGAGACAAGAAGGACACCAAGAATGAAGAGTGGGAGGCTATTCTTAGCAAGCGCCTGCAAAGGCCCGGGCATTCTCGGGCGAGCTCAATGAGCTCGACAATATCGATTCCGCTAGAGCCGCCTCAACCGAAAAGGAGACATAGTGGCCAACGACGTCAGGCGGTCACACCGTTGTCGACGATCCCAGCCGTCTACTCGGAAGAAGATTTCCACCTCGAGAATCCAAGGACGTTTGATATCGTCTCTGAAAATTCGGAGATCGTGCGTGACCCTAGCGGAACTCCTTCTGGGAGAAGGTCTCTGGCTACAAATGCAATCCTGCAAGAGAAGTTATCGTGGTACATGGATACGGTCGAGGTGCACCTCATAAACTCCATATCGACGGCATCGAAATCGTTCTTCTCCGCGCTCGGATCTCTCAGGGAGCTACACAATGAGGCTGCTGATTCAGTGGACCGTATTCAGAGGCTTCGGAGGGAGCTTGCGAAACTCGACAAGGAAATGGCTATAGATGGACTGAAAGTTGTTAATCTGAAGCAGCGTCGTGACAATGTACGTCAATTAGCGCAAGCAATCATGCAACTCGAGGACATCGTCAAATCCGTGCAGATTTGCGAAGACATGGTCGAAAAGGGCGAGATTGATGAGGCATTGGATGGTTTAGATGACGTAGAAGCGTTGATGGCAGGCAAGGAGAGCAAGGCCCCGGATACGAACCAGTCACTTCGATACCAAAGACGTGATCTGCGAAGAATCAAGGCCCTCGAGGGCGCCTTCGATGACTTGAATCAATTGCGTCAGCGGGCTGGTCGGGGTTATGAGGCACGATTTCACAACAGCCTGCTCAGTGACATCAGACGACATGTTGAGCACACGGAGACTAGCATGACCCTTCAAAGATGGGGAGTCGCGTATACAAGACCAAAACCAGGCCAAAGAAGAGCCCCTTCCGCTTTCCCAGGGTACATGAATATTGGGCCCGAGCTACGGGATGAACTTGAAGCTGAGATGAGAGGTCTATCGAGGGCCAGGTATACCACTCCGGCAGCTACTAGTTTCAGAGCGATCGTCTTGCGAGAGATGAAAAGCATGATTCGAAAACAGCTCCCGAGCTCTAACGACGACGACAATGTTTCTACAGTTTCTGCCTCGACGATGGGTGGAAGAAATATGAGCCAGCAAGAGAAGTCATCGATTTTGGCTAGAAATTTGAGAGCACTGGACGCACAAGATTGGTATCAGATGCTTGCGACTATCTACACAAACATTAGTGAAGGCCTGCGCCGGCTCAGCGTGCAGGTCAAAATTTTGCTGGACATCACAAGCAACTTGCCAGAGCACATGATTAAATCACCTCCAAGAACTCCTGACCCTGCAAGTATCGACAGAGTTATGAGCCCCCAACCAAGCCGACCCCGAGCTACGAGTTCCGTGCAAGCAGAAATGCAGCAAGTCTTAGATCTCTCGAGTCTCTTAGGAGAGGGGGTGGATCTTGCACAGGCACAGATCGCGAAGGTAGTCAGAGTCCGGTCACAGCAGAACTCGGAATTGTCTTTGTCTGATTTCCTGAAGTACTTCACGCTTAACAGGCTGTTTGCCGATGAATGTGAAGCCATATCTGGCCGCAGCGGCACGGGCCTCAAGAGCGTTCTCGACAGCCAAATTAAGGATTTCGTGGCGCGATTTGCAGACTCCCAGAAGCATGAAGTGATCAAGGTCATGGATTCTGATAAATGGGATGCTAGGGATTTTGGCGAGGGCGAGAATGAGATCCTCGCTCGGGTCATGGAAGGCAGCACTAATGACGCCCTTCCCTGGATTGAAAGTACGATGATCTGGCAAACTTTGACCAACGGTGTCAACACAAGCAACGGCGTCGCACCTAACGGAACAGCTGCTGCGACTGCAAAGGTGCGCAGCGCCATGATTGATGAACAGAAGTACATACTTCCGGAATCTGCCATTGCCATGTTACGATCCATGGAAACTTTCCAACACCTAGCGGCTGGCATCCCCAGTATGAGCCATGAAGTTGCCACTTCGTTGCTGGAGAGTCTGAAGTTGTTTAATTCACGAAGCTCCCAGCTGATCTTGGGAGCCGGCGCTACTAGGAGTGCAGGGTTGAAGAACATCACGACAAAACACCTGGCATTGTCGTCACAGGGGTTGAGCTTCATCGTCGCACTCATACCCTATGTGAGAGAATTCTTCCGCCGCCACCTTCCTTCCTCGACGACCTCACAAGTCATGAACGAGTTCGACAAAGTCAAGCGTCTCTTCCAGGAACATCAAAACGGTATCCACGAGAAGCTTGTCGACATCATGTCCGGGCGAGCCTCGATGCATGTCAAGGCAATGAAGAACATTGACTGGGAAGAAGCGGCCAAGAACAAAGCCGTCCATGTGTCGCCCTACATGGAGACATTGACGAAAGAAACGGCCACGTTGCAAAAAGTGTTGGCCAAGCATTTACCGGAACCGGTGGTTGCGGGGATAATGATGCCGGTGTTTGCAAGTTACCGAGAGCAGTGGACGAATGCATACAAGGATGTGACCATCAAGTCGGTCAGGGCAAAGGAAAGGTAAGCAGGTCTCAGAATACAGAACCTCCCGTGGGTCTAGATATGAACTTTTTTATGCTGATGGGAGCTGAACCTAGGCTACTGGCAGACGCATCATTCTTCAGTCTCCGGATCAGCAAAATCGACGGATCAGGAGACCTGGGCGAACACATCGTGAACGTCGTCCAAGCAAAACCGGTCATCAGCAGTGCGGCGCCACCAGTACCACCGTCTGAAGCTCCCGCGACAAAAGAAGAGGAGGAACAAAAGCAAGATGCTGCGCTAGAAAATGGAGAGAAGGAAGCCGAAGCCACCGAGAAGCGGGAGGGGGTCAAGACATAAAACTTTAGGTGGCATTGGTGTGGTGTAGCTCAGTAGCTCAGTATCTGATTTGATCGGATAGGGTTGTGTGTCCAACGGGATATAACTTAACCAGAAGATCTTTCGACCGTTATGTTGGAGCCTTTTCAAACAGCCAAAATGCTTCGAGGATGCGACCTTTGTTGGTGTTTTGTATCTTATGGTCGTCTCCGCATCTTCCTAACAAGGGGAGCGCTTCTGACCAATCCAGCACACGTCTCCTTTCCCCACAGACAATCGCACCACTTTCTTCTAACTCGAGATGTCTCCCTCTCCAACAGCCATCTCTCATTCAATTTCTGCCGTGAGAATCCCGTAGTAAACCATGTCGACCACTTCTCCCGTGTTGTGTGTGCGTGCGTTAACCAGCGTCGTTCACTCATAAACACTCCGGCATCCCCTTTTTCCGTCTAGAATATGGCCGTCGCGTTGACATGACTACTCACGCCACCATGGCAATTGAAGGGGGCACTGCTGAAGAAGAAGGTCCAGCGTTTGTTCTTCTTGCACAACTGGCTCAGCTTCTCCAGGTCGAGCATCTCGCCCAGGGGCATACCCCAGAGGGCGATGATGAACTCGTGCAGGTAGTAATTCTCGGGAGTGGGCCAGCGCTCGAAGGCGGGGGCGTCACCGCCCACGGCCGCGAAGTAGCAGTCGTGCAGCCAGTCCTTGACAGCCTCTTCCTGCTTGACGCCGCACCACTGGGCGTCGGGCCCGTGGCGGAGGGCGAGCCGGTCACGCTCCTCGGGCGCCCGCTTGTAGTAGTCCTCGACCCAGCCGGAACGGATGAGCAGGATGTCGCCGATCTTGAGGTCGCCCCCTTGCGCCTGCGGGCGGATATCGAGGCCCTGGTGCTTGCCGCAGGCGACCAGGTCGTCATAGCTGATGGCGTGGGAGGTGGCCGTGTCGTACTTGATGCCCACGCTGTCGGCGTACGATCGGTAGTCGAGCAGCACGCCGCGGCCGGAGAAGCCGTGCTCGGACCAGTGGTGGATGCTGCACTTGTGGTCGTTCGCCGTCGGCCCCATGATGTCGTCCTTGTGCGTGTTGTTGTAGAAGGTCTGCGTGGCGATGTGGGAGAAGTGCCGGAAGCCGTCCCACTGGGTGCCGGACTGCGTGTTCATGTGGTAGATGTCGTCGTAGGAGATGCCCTCGGCGATGGGCACGATCTTGTGCTCGAACTTCTGGCGCCCAAAGGCCGGCTGCAGCGGCACGTCCAGCGGCAGGTCCAGTCGGGCCATTTCGCCCGTGCGGATTTCGTGGGCGGCGGCGGCCTTGACGCGCGTTGGCGTCAACAGGTTCAGCCGGCCGATGTAGTCGTCCTTGCCCCAGACCCAGGCGGCTTCGTCGGGCGCGCCCACGATCTTGGGGAGGTTCTTGCGAGTCGGGAACGAGGTCGACTCTGGGTCGAAGGGGATGGTGGTGGCTACTTTGCCCATGATGGAATCCTTGATCTGACTCAATCGCCTGCTTGCCTGGGAGAATGCGTCCGTCATGGTGGCTTAGGGGATTCTGAGAAGCGGTACCTTGGTCTTTATACTACTGGGTACAAGAACATGAGACACCCACTGCTGCTACTACAGCTGCGGCACCACTCCACCACAATTTCTTCTCTTAAGCTGTGAAAGGTGGAGCAGAAGAAAAGGACTACCACGCGTCTCCGAGCTAGACGGCTCTCTGCTTACCGCGTGAATCTGGTTCTCTTCCGAGGTTCTCTCGGTCGGAAACATCAGGATGGGTTCGTGTCTCAATCCCTTTTGAGGGGAATAGCCGGCAGGGAGCGAGCTAATGAGGAGCTCTTGGAGTACTCTGCCCCGCAGACGATGACTTGGTGTGCCATGCTGTGCCGGCTGTCAATTTCTCTGTTGAAATTCCCGCGGGACAGAATGATGATGATATCCTCGTCTCTAAGGTCGGAAAAGGGTGTTTCGCGTAGGAGAGTAGCTTGAGTAGCGTGACAACTTGGGAGTCAGTCGATGCTCACGATGGTCGATGAAGTCAATGAGGTTCTTTCCTGGGCCTCGGCATATCGAAGTGCACGTGGTGCAATGGACTATTGTGTACTCGGTACGCGCCGCTTTTAATTGACCACTGTGGCTCTCTTCAACTGCACCTCTACCAGCACTCTTACTCGACCACTCCTCAGAAGGAGCTACCCACCTACAATTCAATGTGTTCTTTTTGTTTCATCACATGCCTCGAGATCTCCAAACCAACCGGGTAGCTAGGCAGCCAGCTATCTTAATGAGAACGCATTGCGCCACCCCCCTTCAAGCAGTTGGCGCCTCCGTACTATTCATGCGAACTGAGGGCTGGCAAAACCCCATCCTCGTCGACGTCGCTCTTGACTCACTTCGAAATTAGGCCTCTTCCTCCATGTCCTGGTTCTACTCGTTTTCTTGACGATGTCTAATAGATAAAGGAGGCAACGCCGGGGTACAGTCGACGTTGAAAAGGAGGCGGGTGCAATACCAAGAACATATATTAAGAACCGAGTCAAGGGCGACTGCTGTCCCACGGAGTATGGGCTAGATATACTGGACTTGTGACGGGCACAGAGGTGCGCCAAATTTGACAAACCCTTCTCCCGGAAGCAGTCGACCCTATCTGTCGTTGCTCGCCGGGACCGAGTGCAGAGTGAGCTTGGAAGGGCTGCTGTGCTGTGCAAGATTGAATTCGGCCCGAAGCAGGCCCATGATGTGTGAGACAGAGAGGAGCTTCGATTATCCCGCATGCTTCCTTTCGTGTACGAATTAGTTAATGGTAAGAGAGGTCTAATTAACCGTTCCAATTCCCCAGATAGTGTCTCTCGATCTCCGCCACAATTGCTTCCGAGTCTTGTTCCCGTTGCGCTGTTCCTAGCGGCGTCGGATCCGAGAGGGATCTCGCGGGCAGCTGGGGTTCAAACGACGGCCTCTCCGGGGCTCTCAATATCGAAGTTTCCACTGTCAATATAGGGTGAGGAAGAGGGGGCGGCGGCGAGGGCGTTTGAGGCGAAGATGGGAGTGGAAGTGGTTCGATAGCATCCGGGTCGGGATTCAGTAGTGCCTGACCCGGCGTCGACTCGTTCTTGTTCTTGTCGCTATTACTGTTGGTATTATCGCCGGCAAGGCCAGGATCAACATTCTCGGTCTCGGGACTATGCTTGTTTCTTTTCCGATAGTACTCCATGTCCCTCCCGAGCCCGCCAGATGGCAGGAGAATAGAATCTTTCCGTGACACTTCCACTCCATTGTCCCGCACGTCGGTGGCGGTAATATCAGTGCTCACGGAAGAGCCATGTTTGATATCCACCCGCGCACCGGATCGCGGGGGCGTCGGGCCACTGGCATCTGGAGATTCCTCATCTGGTGCTGGAAAGCTACTGGGCGCGATGCCATGCTTGATCAGCGCGAGGAGCTGGTTTAATACGATGAACTCGAGCTTCAACTTGACGGCGTAACAGAACGGGTGGATCACGACCTTTAGCGTAAACATGTTGTTGCAATCGACCGTAATAAGCACGATGTCGAAGACGATTGCGATAACCTGCGCTGTGATGAGCAGCTGCATGACGCGATGTGTCTGGGGCGAGTAGATATCTTTGAGAAAGTCGCGCGTACACCAGATATACATGAGCGAGATGATGGTTTCCTGGACACTGAACCATACCACCTGGATCCGCTCCATGACCTTCATAGGCATGTACCAGATGTCAGGGTGTGGGGAGGAAATCCCAAAGTCGAAGATGATGATGGGCGTATGGAGTAGGATGGCGTCGGTGATTATCATGGAGAGGACCGCCCTTCGAATGCGCTTATCGTGAACCACAAGATTCAGGCGCGAGTACAGAACGAGAGAGAAGCCTGTGACGTTACCGACCCAACCAACCTTGAAGATGATGCTCGAGATGATCCAATTGCTCTCATTGAAGAGCTTGAGAATGACGCCGAGGACATGCAACGCCACACCCCAGGTGCAGACCAGGAGCGACCAGAAATAAAGACCTCGGTGGCGCCGGAACGTGAAAAACACCTGCAGGGTCAATTCAACCGTCATCCATAGCGAGACCGCACAAAACGCCGCGATTAGAGAGTATGCCGTGGGATTCCATGGGAGTGCAACGGGCTCGAGCGCCGGGTGTAGACTCCACTGGAAGGACTCAAGGTCAGTACATCTGGATCAAGGCGCGTGAACAAAGCATCCATCACCATGTGGAGTGGTGTGTCCAAATCAAAACTCCTGACAAGATAGACGAGAACGACAACTAACATCGTATTTTGCCAGCGGGACGAAGTGACATGCCGACATGTCTCAGCTGGAGGACGGAGTACCTGTTATTGATATTCCATTAGGGGCCTTGGGTTGCGTCCAGCCTTGCGCCGCCGTTTCCCTGAATATCAAATTTCCCGTGCCGATTCTTCTTGCTTGGTTGCACGACCCACAATGGGCAAAGAGTTTCCAAGGGCCGGTTGCAAGACGGGTTGAGATTCGACGAAATCAGAATGGCGCGTTCAAAGAGCGTCGATTGAGACTCTTGACTGGTCCGTCTCCCTGAAGCGGTGCACGCAGGCACAGCTTGCGACCGACCTTTGTCAAGTCTTCTAGGCGTCAATCAATGAAGTTGAATTAATTTTAGAAGGGAGAATCATATCCTGGAGCCAGCAGTTCAAGAGGAACATTCCCCATAACCGCAGGTTGGCTGTGCGGACTCTGTAAACGAGCTCTTGAACACCAATGACAAGAGGGTCTGCGTTTGCCGCAATGGTCGATGGGCAGTCTAGGCAGTTAGCATACGAGGGCTGAGGCTGGCGGAATTTAGGCGTAGATGGCCAGATGTTGAGATCTTTTCGGCAGATGTCGTTTGACTGCAAAAGACTTGACATGATGGCATCTTTTGTTTGATCGTGCTCTAATGAATGATTGAGGCTTGTCCGAACCTCTGAAGAAATGGAAGAGGAAGAGGGGAATCGGGAGGGGCTCAATTAGGTACACAACCGGGTTTGAGTCGAGAGAGACGTCGGACTGGTATCATTCTGTACGGTATCGCCCACGAACTGGGAGATAGCTGTTCTTTTTATTATCATTGTTTACGAATACTCAACACCTCTCGTAGTGACTTCCCTCAGCCCGTTTGTACTCAAGACTATAAGTCAGATGGCCTGAGACAACCAACTGGGAAAGACTCGCATGGCCACCTGAAAAGGTAACTGAAAGATGAGCCGAGGAAGTTTCACAACATTGTCGACTGTGGCATTCTTCAAGTAATACATACTGATACTCCGTAGGTACATACCTAGGTCATACTCGATACAGAGTCCAGTTTTGAGGCTTATGGGAAGCATCGGGAACTACGGCAGAAAGGCCCCCCTTTCGCGCTCCATGGCGCTTCATAATATGCAATCAATCCAGCCCAATTTGCTGCAATTTGAGGAATCGCGTGTCGAGAATCGAGAATGTTGCGCGTCTTCTCCGCTTCCTTTTGTGGGGGAAGAGTTTCAATTTAACAAGGAGCATTTTGGCAGGAGGAAGGGGGCCAAATTGCATCTGGTGGCTCTTTAAGCGGACTCCCGAGGACCCAAAAGTGTGTCCAACACCGGGGCAAATGGATGTACAATGGTTGTCGTATCATATATCAAATGGGGTGTTGCATCCTGTTAAGGAGCTTGGAGATGAGTCTCGACGTATCTCAAATTATACCATGATAGCTTATCGACACCAACGACGAGCTGATCGATCTGGAGTTTTCCAGCGCTCGGTTGTCTCAGCGTCATCTCCGGCTCACGCCTTCTTCGAACCTTTCTGCTATTCCCACCCATGGGTGCCGTGCGTGGATCCCGTCTGTCATCATCTCAGATGAGCCTTGGCCGTCGGCTTGCAAAGATATCACCATCGACGGTCACGCAGACTGTCCTGACGAGATGCTCCGGCCTAGAACACTCACGGGGCCTCTTTCTACTAGCCTCCTGATGATGTCAAGAGGTGAGTAAAAGTACGGTTGCAATGCATCATCACCAAAAGACACGGTCAACGAGGTTCATGCGTGTCAAGTTACACGGACATGTAGCCGCACAAACAATACTACGAGAGAAGGTGAATCGCCAGTCTTGTTTGCAGATCTAGGTACAAGACAGAGATATTTTGCAGGGGTCCTTGAAAAAGGAGGCCCTCTATCAGATCGGCTCGCTTGAATGAGATGAGAGTTTGCTGGAAACAAGCAAGCGGCCTCTCAGATTATTCCTTTGAGGACAGCTGACTGCACGCCATACTCCATACTTCCAGGACCTGCGCATGGAAGGTTTGAAACCATTCGGGGTGGCTGGAATCTTTCCGGGACGTGGTGGCCAGTCACAGCGCCTCTTCCTCAGCGACTTGTCGAGATAGGGAACGGAGTACGGAGTAGATCTCTGGATCTCAGGACATGGCAGGGACAAATCAAGCTAATAGATCATAACCCTGCCGCAACGCCACCGTAGCACAATCCTGGGGAACATTTCTGAATCTGTGGTGCAAGGCAGTAGAGAACCAGCGTCGTGCAGCATCAAGTCGTGCTCGCGACTTGCTTCAGATCGTTTGACATTGGTGAGAAGACGGTGGTTGGGGTTGTGGTTGAAGCTGCAGTTCTGTTTTGGAGTTAATATGACCGTGGTGGACGTCTTCTCCTAGCAATGACAAGAAGAGGAAAGAGGGCGAACTCCGGGTAGGGTATGCAGAAATATCTCACGTCAATCACGAAGATCGCAGCAGCAATTCCCGTCGAGGCCGTGTGCCGAGTAACTAGTTGTCTTGGGGTCTGCACAGTGACAACTCGCTCGCAGTTTGCTGGTTAGGTCCAGGTTTGGCCCCGAGCAGCTGGTCAAGACTATGGACTCCGTCAGGCTTGCATTAGCCAGGTTCGAAAACAAGGACCCGACGGCGACATGGGCCAATGGACGCGCCTTGACGCGCTCTGCTCAAACCGCCAGCCGCGCGACCAGTGGCCATGTGCGGTGCGGTTTTACATACAGACGACAAAAAAGGGCAAAGGATTGCAAACATGACAAAGGCATTACTTACAGCTGCTCGTACTCGTACGGGTAACACGAGAACAACGAATGGGATAAGAACCTTTTTTTTCCGTGGAAGAACTGACGGGTGGTAGGTAAGCTGGATGCACGGGTTGTACATCGCAGAGCCCGTGAGGAGGCCAAGCAGGAGGTGAAAGGAAATTTGGTTGTGCCAGTGACGGAGGTGGATGTGGTGAAGTGACAGGCCGTGAGTACCACGGACATCAGATGAAGGGTATGAATGTCGCTGCTTCCAGGTAATACTTCTACAAAGTACCTCGTACCGAGTACTATTAGAGACGTTACAGGTGGTGATGGTCGTGGATACTACAGTTAAGGGTAGCCCCTATCCGACCCCAGAGATCCGGACTGTTGGGCTGCTAAGCTGGCCGGAACCCAGGTTTGCCAGAGACCAGGACAAAGTTTAGGGGACCAGTGGTCACTGATCGAGGCTGAACAAATCACTAGCTGCCACAATGGCGGCCACAGGCTGCCCGCGGCCCCCTAGCCCATTGTCTCGTTATTTCACGCTTTCACGATACAGCTTGACCATCAGCATGGACAGCGAGATACCTACCTAATACCGTACCTCGTACGCCCTGGTTGCCCCCCAGCTCCGCCAGCCGCACAACAACTGGAGCCCTTCGCCCTGTCTGGCTGGCTGTCGCGCAATCCGCCAACCCGCACAAGCTGCAACCTCAACTTTGCCTACCTCGCCGCCGTCTCTGATTCCCTGGTTCCCTGGCTGTCCTTCTGTCGACCCCTGCAAGTCGTGTCTGGGGCTGCGCCTGCGCCCAATCGCTGCTGTCAGGGCCAACCATCTCCTACACTTGGATTGCTCCACTCTCTCTTGCTCATCTCAAGACTTCAGACGGCCTCCTGTTCCTTTTTCTCCTCATCCACCACCACCGTCCTTTTCCTCACAATCCTCATTCCCATGAGGCCTTGACCTCGTCCTCTTTATCCTCTCCTTCCCTCTCCTCCTCCTGTCGTTGGACCTTCGGATACATCACGACTCGGCTGAGTATCTCTCATGTCCTCGACTCTCCTCCCACGCCCAGCTCTGACCTCCTCCTCCTGAGCCTTGTTGGAGCTGCACTAGCCACCCTGCACTGCTCTCGATCACCTGCATTCGTTTACACAGAACGTTCTGGATAACGTTCTGCCTTGGGTTGTTGGGCACAGAAAAATCCTCCATCTCATTCCAAGAGGTAAGGACCTTTTTGCAGCTGCTGGTTAGGCATTGGGGGGAAATGTGAGATCCAATGTCCAGAGGTCCAGCCAAAACCTCCACAAGGCAAACAAAATATGCCCAACACTACCACCCAGCCAGGAGGCGTGCAGTCTCGCTTCGCCCTTCGGTCATCCGACACATCAACAAATCCTGGCAAATACCCAGCGCACTCTCAGGCTACTCCAGTTTCTTTCCTGGTTCATGCCAGTTGTGGTTGCTTGGACCCCACCTTTCCGGTATTAAGGAGAACAGCTCAACATGGGCCAGACGAAGCCCCGGAGGAAGTTGAAATGAAGAGGAGGACACGAACACGTTCAAGGCGTACTGGCAACTTCTGTCCATCAAGGGACGCTGCTGCCTCTCCTCGCCTACCTGACCAAATGCTGAGGAAGGGGCCCAAGGCCCATGGTGCTTGACGATCCCTCCGCTCTGAATGAGTGAAGGGAGAGAGATACTGGCCACGGCACCGCAGGGAATAAGAATTTGACGTCGTCGTTGGCCACTACCATCTGTACTTGGGACGTCGATCAAATCACTGAGCACGCATACAATCATTTCTATTGGCAGGAGGCATCACTGAGGACGATGCCCTGCCACATCCCCACATTTTCGACGCGGTTGAAGAAATGTTCACTGACCAGATATTTGAAGCAGATTGGCATCTCCCTAACAAAACGAGGTCAGCAAAGTCTAGAATAGGCAACGTGCTTTTTAGATCCCAAGGTCAGAGCTCTTATAGTCTCCCTTCATTCGGGCCACTGACTTCATTTTAGATTTCCAGTGCAAAATCTACTCCTCTTGTGGCCTCTACAGTCCGCATTCCAGTCCCAGGGTCCCAATCCACCCCCAGCGGAGTCGTTCATTCGACCTTCGCCGAACCTACGCACGAGCAGTCAATCTACTTGGCATACCAATCCTTGGCCAGATGAAGAGCATTCGTGCTGATCCCTAGTAACAAGGATTTAAATCGCCGTGCCATTTCTCCCTTTCGGTATGTCCTAGCACTCACCTGCCTATCATCAGTCGGCTAACCACACCGCGCACGCTCCAGTTTTACCAGTCTAGTAGAGACACTTTTTTAACTCCCTTGGTTCCTGGCCACCTCCAGCCTCGCGCAACATTTGATTGCGTCCGATCATTCACTCCTTTCAACGCTTTTGCCAATTACACGACTGTCACTCACTTTTTATCCGTCGTTCAACTCACGATTTCGAACAATCCGAATATTTTCTCTTCTCCTCACTTCCAACTGATATCTGATCTTCCGTAATGGATCTTGCAAAGATGGCCTTCAACAACAGAATCTCTTCCTTCAGCTCCAACGACAGCGGCTACGAAAGTGGTATCGTCGAAGTGTTTGACGAACCTCGCCGTCCAGTCATCAAGAACTCAGATCACGCTAAGGAAATTGCCAGACATCGTCAGCATCTGATGGCCTCGGAGATGTCGAGAAGAGACGCAGACGAATACCAGCAGGACATGCTCGAGCATATGCTTAAGATGGATGTGAGTGACCTTGGAAGCCGACGCGCGAGTTGGAACTGACAAGATTATGCAGGCTGAGACCGTACCTGACGTCGACGCGATTGACATCCAAACAGAGATCCAGTGGTACATGAGGCCTTACCTTCTCGACTTCTTGGTGGAAGCCCACACGGCGTTTCAGCTGCTACCGGAGACTCTCTTTCTCACAACCAACCTCCTCGATCGCTACTGCTCAAAACGGGTCGTCTACAAGCGACATTATCAGCTTGTCGGCTGCGCTGCACTGCTCATTGCGGCCAAGTACGGAGATAAGAAAGAAAAGGTTCCCACAATCAAAGAGTTGAAGTCAATGTGCTGTTCGCTCTATGACGATGATATGTTCTTGCAGATGGAGTGGCATGTTCTGTCAACCCTTGGTTGGGTCATCGGACATCCCACTGTCGACGCGTTCATGCGTTTGGCTGTGAAGGACAACGTCTACGACCCCGAAACAGAAAGCTTGACTCTCTACATCCTGGAGATCGCCCTCTATCACCGAGACTTTGTGTCCAAACAGTCACACACCCTTGCCCTTTCAGCTCTTGTTCTGGCGCGCCATATCCTGGGTCGACCTCAAGCTCGCCAAAATGAGTTTGGTTCTCACTTCTGCAGCAGCACCGTCATGGAACTGTTGCAAAAGGTGCAGGAGCCCTCGGGCATTTTAGCGCGGAAGTATGCCTCGGTACGCTATTCCGGTGTCTCACGAGTCCTGACCAACTTCCTTGCTCAAAAGGCTGCCATGTCTGCCTCTCGAGCCCCATTGACTCCGACATACGACCTGAGCCCCCCTTCGACAATCACCAAACCAGCGGGCCCGGAATACTTCCAAACTTATGCCACACCTCAAAAACCACAATTCCCACCGCTGGTTCAGCATGGTCTGTACACGCCTCCAATTACCCCTGAAGGGGACATGTTTGGCGTAACGCAGAAGACCTTCAATGCCCCAAACCAGTGTGCCCCTCCCACACCAACTCCTGCCACTGTGGGCCAGCAATTCACCTCACATTATCCGACCTCAACTCAACAATGGAGCGGCGAATCATATTGAATGTTCTTTGATTTGAGGAGCCCACCACTCCAAAGAAGATAGAAAGATCCTCCCAGCTTTTCGCTTCGACCGCGTCATACTATTCTGTTAGCACACACAGAAGTGTTTCTACTACCGTCAGTCTTGTGAGATTATTTTTTGTGCATTGCAAGCGTTCTTGTCATGTTTCCGCGCATCGCTACTCGTTACCAAAAAAGGGAAAAGAAATAACAGCGAGATCACTCTTTAATACCGGTGCCCATGATGGAAGAGGAGTCGATGGCTGGTGTGATGCTCTCTTGAGCAGAGGTCCAAGAAAGACAACTTTTCGGGACTGTCAATGGGATGGGCGGCGGAAACCAAAATGGATCAATATTGTGAGATTGGATTATCAATACGCTTAGTGCTGGAGCTCATGGAGCTGTGAAATGGATACGGAGCTGGGCGAAAGGAACTCAAGGCAACAAAAAAACACAAGTGGTGACTGTGAACTTACTGTACCCTCATGGAGGAAAAGATTGATGCTCTTCATCTTATTGAAGAAAGCAAGAGTCGGAAGGGTTAAGATACCCGTAGTTCCCCCATACTTAATGCTGCATTCGCCATTCTGTTCCACCACGCTTGCATTTACTGGTCGACCGTCCATGTGAAGACACGAGGCAAGGCGAGCTCTGCAGTGATTGACGAGCTCTTCCTGTTGTCACGTACAGGATGGAACACTGCGAGTTCTCCCCGAGTCTGGCAAGTCTGGTAGACCGTTAGACTCCTCATGGGTTTGAAATGTTACATTCGCTCCCTCCTGGATGTGTCCTCGATTACACGGTTCGGCTTCCATCCTTGGACCCGTCGTCCTCTGGTTGATTCACTGCTCCCATACTCAGCACACGCGACGCATACCATATCTTTGGGCTTGCTCTGTCAAGAAATCCAGCATCCTCGCTGCTGTGTTGATGTTGTTAGGACGGGGAGGCCAACCAGACTCCGAATCCCCACGAATCACCAAAGTTGAAGTTTTCAAAGTTCAGCTCCAGCTCCAGCTCGATCCGCTGCAACTCCTCAGGATCAACGTGACCAGTTGCGACAATGGCACTCATCTTCAACGGTAAATGTCTCCAGGCAAGCCCAACAAAGGCGTATGTTACAGCCTCCGCAAATCCACATGATCACAGCTGAACTCCTTGTACGTTGCGGTCCCACATTTCGGGCAATGCTAGATGTTGTGCTCCTTTCGTTTTATCTCTCGGTTTGAAATCCCGTGGCCTCGTCCCGGGCTTGTTGGCAACTCAGTCCATCGTGGCTCAATTTTCGACATCTGACACCGATCGAAGCCAAGCATTTAATCCAGGAAACACACCAGGTTCTTTAGAGGCTTTATAGATGGTGGGACAATCGGGAGTTGGGCAATAATGCATCTTATCGGGTTGAGACTGTACGTAGGAGTTAAAGGTTGCCTCGAAGGCCGCTTCAAACTTGGGGTGATTGAGGACTTTCATGAGGTCTTCCACAGAGTCGATTTGCCCGCAGTTGCTGCAATGGCCGAAACACATGATTGGAACCTTGTCATGTTTGACTTCTTCACGTAGACTTTCAAAACAACCCCGGCAGTACGTATGACCACAGCGTAGTTGGACGTCTTCGGCATCCGAGAAGCAGGAGAGACATTCTTTGCTGTTGTCGACTCGCCGGCATTCCGTTTCTGTACGAGGACGGTCGAGAATGAGTGGCCTGGCGAGTCCCCAAATTTCCTTACCGAACGGCAAAAGCCCCCAGACAACGCCGTTACGAAGTGAACGCCTTCCAGGGTTATTAGATGGCAGGACGAGTGGCAGCTGAGAAGCCGTATTATTCCACGGCGGGTGTCTTCAAGTAGAGTCGGCAAACCGAATACCTCAAGCTGTTATTTCCGCAAATCTCTGTAGACGTAACCATTCCAACGTTAGCGTCGAAGACTTACACCTTTTGCAGACACCTGGCTCGAAGGGTTGTGCGAGTTCTCAAGATAGAGGTGAGGGCAATCAGAACCGTTCCAGCAGTCACCCCGGTTTGTAAAATCCGCATACAGATTTGGGAGACGAAGTGAGTAGAAATTCGGATGCCTCGGGGCGCAGGGAGTTACGGGTGTCAGGCTGGCAAGAACGAGGCAGAGGTTAAGGGTGGTCGAAGCGGCATTCCAGGCCTCGAGCACAGTTGCCTCTGACAAAGGAGTTGCAGGCCGTCATGATTGCGATCGTCGAGAAGGGCAGAAGGTTGGAAAGGACGCGAGGAAACAGGGTTGAAAGATGCCCGAGGAGGCGGCCTTCACTCACCATTCAAGGCACAATCGCCTGCCAACCTTTCAAAATGTTCCGGCAGCTTCATCGATCAGACAGTCTGCACCAGAACGTGCGCCAGGTTGAAATACGGAAAGATTGTACACATTCACTGAGACAACGTCCTCTCGCTGATGAAAGACTCCGGTTACGAGGTACATACCTTTGTATCTCAAGCGAAGGCAGTCCCTCCATCTTCGGCCATCTGCGACCTGCAATGACTTCCTACCCACAGGGACACACACCCTCGATTCATCGCACTTCAACTTATCGAACGTGACAGGGCAAGAGAGACGGTCCTTGTATGCCTCGCAGGTTTGCCAGCTTGTCTTCTGGCCCTTTATTTTCAGATGAGGGAAGTGGAAGCAGGTGACGTAGGTGGCTCTCGCTCAAAATCTCGTTGGAGTTTAGGCGTCAGCCTTTGCAGAAGCTGGCCCTTTTTTCCACAATCGGCCGTTTTCTCCTTCGCCCTTATTCTCCGCAGCAGCACCTGTACCCCCTGCCACGGCGGCAATCTTCTGAGACCCGCGCAGGCAGGTGGCCGATGATTTATGCGAATACAAAACCGAGACCTTCCGTGGTTGACTTGGCTGCGGTAAGAGGAGGGATGTCTACGGCACAACGACAGAACCAGCACTATGAGTGATGAAGTCGAGATCTCACCAGCTAGTGCCTGACTGAGTAAGGCACAATGGGGCAAAAAGAGTCGGACTCTCACGGAGTATTTCCCCAGCTCCTAGCTATGTCAACGACTTGCATGGACGAGCCCTGTTGTGGCATGGCTGCCACGCCCATCGCGTCTTCTGTTCTTGGTCGCATGCGGGTTTCCAGCCTATCTGGCGTCTCACAGGCTCGTCGCTAGGGACTTCCCCATGTTCTCCTCGCAAAGCACCCTGGTCCTGAACGCCCAGGGCGGGGTCTCTTTAGGTCTCTCTCCCCAGAGTGGCGGAAACGCCATCAGCGTGCATGGATACCAGAAGATCGAGGTCACCAGGAAACTCTCACCAACCATCAACCACCATGATGCGCCGATATACGAAACTCGGGTCGTTTTTGGCTTGACCCCCAAAACCACGCGCCTCTGACGGAGTTTCTTTGTGTCTATCATGGCCTGATACCTTCCACCCCCTCCTCGTAATCCCCAGCTCTTCCCTGGGCTTCCCTCGGTCCTGGGCAAAGCGTATAGAATGGGCCTGCGCATCCCCTGGTCCTGGCCACCCTAAGCTCTTCCCCTTCACATCTCTCCCAAATCTGTTCAGTTGTACATGCAGACAGCAGTCTTGCCCTGACTGACCATGACCCGAACGGCAGATCCATACTACAACCGCAAGCCTGTCCCTGGTAAGGCTGTCGCTGGCTTCAGAGTCCTCTAGTTCGATACTAACAAGGGTTGCTGGTGCAGACGAACTGATCAAGGATGTTGGCCTTACTGGACTGACACCAGAGCAAGAATACTGGAATCGTGAGAAGAAATACACTGCACATGGAGCAGATGTACGGCGTTTCAGCAACAGCCTCAGAGGTGGCATTGAGCCCCTTCAAGATCCCTACTATGGCAGAAAACCTGTTGACAGTCTGTTCCTTCCACTTTCTCCATCTGTGCGAGGCATGATTTGACAATGCAAATAGAGGCTGAAATCGCCAACGTCGGACTCACCGGCTTAAGCCCCGAAGAAGAATACTGGAACCGCGAACGCAAGTACAGCGCCACAGGCGTTGACGTCAGGAAGTTCAGCAACAGTAGAAAGGGCGGGATGGAGCCTCAAGATGACCCATATTATAGTCGCAGACGCGTCTCAGGTATGAAGATTGAGATTTCCTAAAGCCTTCACACACGCCGTGCCTCTCAGTCAAATCCGATGGCTCATTTTTCACGTTCAGCCGCCGAGATCGCCAACGTCGCCCCGCTCGACTCTCAGATGACCCCAGCCGAACAGTACGAAGTCCGCGAGCGAAAGCAGTCCCTCTTCCAACTCTCCTCCGACCCGTTCGATGTGATCGCCAACCGCCACCGCGAGTCCATCTCGGGAGCTACCACAGGTGCCTCCGCTGCGGCAACGCGACGCCGCAGTTCAGCCGTCGCTCCAGATGCCGCCGCGGCTGCTGCTTCGCACAGCGGCTATCACGGCGACAAGCTGGCACCCATCGAGAGTCGGCCAGAGGGACCCCCTGCAAGCAGCAACAATGAAGCAGGCAGTGGGCATACCTCGGACACATTGAATAGGGACTCGATCGATCCGGCCGAGGCCAGCCACGCCCGATCTTATGATGCCGTGACGGCGGGGCATGATCACCATGCTGATCCTGACAGCGTCGCACCGCATGAGGTGCGATGAATGAGGGCTGGCCAAGTCGAAAGCTAGCTGTGTGTGATCTGGCTGAAAGTGGAAAAGGAAAGAACAACTGAACTTAAAGTTGTCGTTATTGTTGTCGTTGTCGCTGTTTGCCTTGTTATAGCCGCTGTGGTTGCTGCTTCTGTTGTTCATGGCGATGGCGATGGCGATGGCAAGGATGATACCCTTGAGCGAGAGGACCCGCGACATGAGCTGCTGTGAGTTGTGTCTACCTATAGTACGTACTGTGCATTTTTATAGTCTTAATCTACAAGTTCTGGATATTCGCACCTCGAAAGTCAAAGCCTTCCCTGTACGGAGGACATCGAGAGTTCATTGTCGACAGTTCGCAAACAAGCAAGCTGGCACGCGCCCGAGCAGCCGTGTTTCTCATCGATGTCGAGGTGGTTTTCTTCGCTGTCACCCTAACTGCTCTATTCGCACGCAACAACGGCATACGTGCCCTGTGCCCCCACAGCTCCGGCCTCTATTTGCCCGGGACATGCTCGTGAACCATGTTTCTCAACCCAGAATACAACTCCTCCGAGGCTTCAATGTTGAGTCGTCGAGCACCCTCAAAATCACACCACGAGCCTCTGGGACACGTTCAGTCCCGCCAATCTTCATCCCGCCCTGTTTTGCGCCTGTAAACTCCTCCGCATCCCAGTCAATGGGAATCCCGCTCTGCTGGGCCAGCCGGCGAAACCAAACCGACCCGATCCCGCAATGCTGTTCAACGCCGCCCGGGCTAATCATATTGTACACGATCCTTATCGATAGAACCGGGGCCACCGGCCACCACATTCACGGGCCCCGAGCCCTTTCGGGCCAACCGGCTCATCAGCAAACCGTTCGAGGAGATCAATTCCCGTGCCCCGACAAGAGCGACGGAATTCGATGCAAGGCTCCCCAACATCGTACCGCCTGGTCGTATAGGAACCTTACCGCATACAGACAACAGACGAGCATCCAGTACGCAGTTAGTTCGATTGGGGTCACTAGAGCCCTCAAGCCCCGACACAAGGTTTTCCTCACCCAAGGTTTCCTCGGGGGTGCCCATGTCAAATCAATCTCCAAGCACAGAGGACAATACACAGGACAGTTGATGCGATCCTTTTCCCGCCAGTAGCAGTGTCCACAGAAGAAACCGCTGCTATCCTCCTCGGGTGAATGGCACCAGTTCTCGACCAAATATGCATATTTCCCCTTCTTGCCCAGCGAGTTCCAGTGTTTTTCCGATATGCCCAGTCCATTGCGAAACCTTGGACTCTTCGTCCTGCGCAGTCTCTTCCAAAAGTATTCACGCGAACGCGGAAGGATCTTGGAGCAGCGATAACAGTAGCGAAATTTATCCTTGGGAACCCAGCCGTGAGCGAGTCGTACATAGAGCGTGGGCATCTGAGGGAGGAGGAAGCTGTACCGCCGATCGTGAAAGCGCAGCCAGTCTGAGCGTGTGATATGTAGAGTAGGTATGGTGGAGGAAAGCAGGTATTTGCATGTCAGGCCGAGACAGACACGGTCGACAGGATGAAGACGATCGACAATTTCGAGGATGATTTCGGGTGGGAGAGAGGTGATGTTCGTCCGTCTTCGAGAAGAGCAAGTAGAGGAGACACTCGAGACTGTGTTGTCCGCGTGCTTCGCGTCATCGGTAGTTTCTTTTTGCTCGCTATTTCCTAAACCAGGCGTCAAGTCGAGCTAGGGAAAGTGGTCAGCTTTGAGGTGGTGTCTCCAAAACAGACGAGCTCTTTGCGAAGATACCTTTGGAGGGACTCGGAATATGACCAGAGGGTCCGCCGAAGAACTGTCCCAGAAACTGGGGATCCGTTGAGATTTGTGCGACAGCGGCATTGTGTCTCTATTTCCCCCTCGCATCGGCAGAAATTTGCCGAAAAGGTGGCTCGCAGGTGTAAAGCAGGAATGAAAGGATGATGGCAAAAGTTGGACGAAGAGTACAGCCTTATGGCTTCTGGTCGTTAGTTGTTTTTCTTCACAGGATCTGCGATATCAGGCTGGGCAGGATCAAGCATGTGGGCATCTGCCTGAGCCGTAGTCGGTGTAACACCATTGTGCAGTGAAGACAGAAACAAGCAAAAAGCAAACCGGGCCGGAGCTATGGGGATGATGCTTGTATGCCTGGCTTTGAAAACGTGGCAGATGACATCCCCTCTCAAGATTGGCTCACCGGCTGCATGCGCGTGTCTTTCTCCCTGCTTTCTGCGGAACTAGGCGGACAATGGTTTGGGACGAGGATAAATAGAGGCGGGAGCATCAAGGATCAAAGGTCCGTGTGGGTGTGTCTGTCGTGCCTGCGTGAAAAGACAGCCGGGTGAGGCTCTGGTTGGGGGTTTCTGCCGGTTGAAAAAGAGGAACTCTGAGTGAGCGTGAAACCCAAGACATCCATCCGTCACAGCCTCGAATAGTACCCTGCTAAGCTGGCTGGGTGTGCCCTCTTGGGCTCGACTTTGAAGGTTTAGAGATGCGTCGGGCGATTGGGTTTGCCTGTGCCAATCACTGGCAGACGTTGCAAGCTGCCTTGCAGGAGATGCATTTTAGCTACCACGTCAGCGGGACAGTGGGAGCGCACAGAGAAGGGGGGCACAGAGGTGGGAGAGATGAGAGGGGTGAGGAGGCACAGGCGCAGGCGCAGGCAGAAGCGGGGCACTGAGCACCGTGACCGCAGCCACCAACCGAGCTGCGCTTTGCACCGCCCCGCCTTTTCCTTTTCCTTATTATTTCCTTATTAGTGGTGTCTGACAGCCGATAATGACGTCTTGGTGTAACTAGCAGCGACTAACTCGTGCCCAGTAGTTTTGCTAGTTCGTTAGCAGCTATGCACCCAGTACTTAGTAGCCCGCTAGCCCAACTAAGATACTAGCTAGCGACACGAGTTAACTCTTCCCCCAGCATCAAAGCTGCTTCTGCACTTGCGACAAACACCCCCAGACATGATCCTTACTCGTCCTCGTCTTGAATTCCCTATAAGCCCTTTCCAAACCGCTCATAGTCCTCTTCGTGCAGACCGTACTCCTGGATACCGTCTCTCTCCTTGCCGTTGGCCTTGTAAAGAGAGTTCTTCATGTGTTGGTAGTCGACTTGGGGCTCGACCCAGCTGCCATCCACGCCATTTCCGAAGACAATCGAGCTCCATTTACGGCTCAAATTCTCACTCATCTGGGTGAATTCGTCCACTTTGCCCCTGCTCATCAGGTACTCCAGGACCGCGTTGTCCGCATCCCCTTCGGCATCATAGTACCACATCGACTTGGCCGTCTCGATGCAACGACTAACCAACCAATTCCGATACTCGATGTGGCTCTGCTCCTGCCGCGCTGGGTTGTACTCCCACCGCGCAACTTCAAACCGGCCCACCTGGTTGCGCTTTTCACGGTCTTCCGGTCGTGTCAAGGTATACATGAATCCAGATTGGAGGCTGAGTTGTTGTTTGATCCATGCTTTGGGCATCCGTCTTTGTTCAAAGAGAGTCACGGCCTCGGGGATACTGATAACACCCCGGACAACTTCGCTGATGACCTGTCCCAGGAATGCTCCGTCTTCAATAGCCGTCCCCGCGCCTTGGGCCATGTGGTTCTGCATGGCGTGGACTGCATCGCCTATCATGACGATATTCTTGGCTTTGTTGGACCAGGACAGCATTCGTGGTGTTTGCAGCAATGGCCAGCGTTTGGTGTACTTAACAAGGCGCAGAAGTTTCTGGATGAAGGGGTGGAAGTCGGCATAGAATCTATCAGGGACATGGTCAGCGATGTTTGACTGTGCTTTTGTATAGTTACCCATAAAACTCTTCGACCTCGATGTCTTCCATTTTCGTCACGTAGTCCTTGGACTCAGCCGCGGTCACGACATTCAGCTCTTTCCCTCCGCATGTAGGGTAAGTCAGAACATAGCTATCTTCTCTGTAAGTATTTTCATCAAGTCCATGGCTCGAAACAGAGAGTCTTCGCACCCTTTCGGTCCGACCCAAGTGTCCAATCTATTACCGACAAACAGCCTCGCTTCTGGTATTTCTTTGTATATCAGCGAGAATGGGAGAACACCTCGGTAGGCACATAGCTTGTTCGGCGCGTATGGCATGATGCCCGGATAGAGATATTGTCTGACTGTAGACTTGAGGCCATCTGCACCGACCAAGAGATCAAATTCGTATGTCTGTCCAGAGGATGTGACGACCTTGATCGGGGTGGAGGTGTCATCGATATGTTCAACTCTTGCCTGGATGATTAGCTTGGCTCCATGCTCAGAAGCCGACTGAGCGAGTCCCGTGTAGAGGTGATCGCGACGCACAACCCACCATGGAAAACCTGCTTGTTTAGCGACTTGTTCGGGATCTGTGCGTCCGATAAGGCGTAGTTCGCTCCCGCTGTCCCAAGTGTTGAGCTCCTCCGGCACGACGAGGTCATTCTCGATAATCTTGTCAACCCCCCAGCGGATCAATTGACGAGAGACGTTGGGATGAAGTTGGATCCCCGCTCCGATCTCTCCGATATCCGCACCTTGCTCGAGGATTGTGACGCTACAGCCACTCCGGGATATAGCAATGGCGGCTGTCAGGCCACCTATACCGGCACCAACAATACCCACTCGAAGCGACGGCATCTTGGTTGTCTGGCCTCTGAACCTAAACTCAGATGAGCCCCCAATATTTACTACCTCTTCGCTCCAGGAGGGCCCAGGCTTCAAATATGCGGCAGGCAGTCAGCAACGGCGGGGTTGCCAGTTGTCCAAATGAGCAGCGCTGTCATTGTTGTGAGGAGAATCGAGATTCATGGAGATCCCTGGAGTGTTGGAGTTACGAAGCCCTCCAAACATTCGGATTTCCAATCTGAGTACATAAGCTGATCTCTCCCCGCAAGAGTGACATTTCGGGATTCGTTCCGAAAGGAATTGGTAAGAGAGAAGCGGAAGGCCTCTCTCATCGCATAAAACGTGATGACAGTGGAGAAAGAATTCTGGAGTCCAATTTCTCCGTATTCGCTTACAGGTCTCACCAAGCCCATAGCGGTCGAACTTGGTGATCACGTTGACTGGGTCTGGACTCGGGAGCTCGAAACGGGACTTGGTAATGCCCAAGTTGACCACCACTGGTATGTACGGAGTACTATTATCAGCCAACTGTTCTTCAGCTCTTGTGCCTTTGGCTTTGTCTCAGTGGTAGTGGTCTATTCAGCCTGATCCAAAAGTTGTCAGCGCAGCGACTCCGACCTACAACAAGCTCGCAGGATGACGGAGGAAGTTAATAGTATCGCTCTCGGTGCCCGTCTGTAAGAATCAATGCCTTGCCTTGATGTATCCGCGAATGCCGTTCTCATATCGGACATAGGCATGCATCCCCTCCTACCCCTTCGTGGCTGATACAACTTGTGTCTGGACCTGGGAGCGATTGTGCTTGTCAAACCTCTCGTGTTCAATGCATGTTGTTCGAGCTTGAACGTTGGCACGTCACCTAGCCATTGGTAATTATTCTGCTTTACATCACCATTGATAAAGATCTCCTCTGGTGGGTTATACAAGATTCACAACGGACGAAATAGTTTTCCAGGTTCGTTGCTTCGCCGCTGACGGCTATCCCGTCGAAGGGCCGAGGCGAGACACTGAATGCTTCATCGTGAACACCTTTTCACCTGGTCTTCTCCACTCATGCACAGCCTAGCCACCTGGCCCCAGTGCTTGTGTACTCTCCCTCTCTTGTCAAGGGAGAGAGGTACTTTTGAACATGCTGACCCGTTGGAGAGGGGCTGTATCTAACTTGAAAGTCAACACGACCAGATTCCTCCCCTGTTGCTGTGCTAATTGGACATCCTATAAGTAGGGAGTGCTTTTTAGTCACTGCTGAAGGGACTCTCGATCGAGTTTTCATCAGGTACCTCTCCAAAGCAGCTCTGCACGCCGTGTTCCTGTAGTCACAAATGGCAATATCCAAGCTGTCTTTGAGGCTCTTCGATCCCCCTTTAGGCCCGATCTTTACAGCATCCTTGGTTGAGAGTGGGGACAATGTGCAATGAAGCTGCGATGAAATCCACAGAAGACAATTTGCATCATCACACCTTGCTTATCCTGTGTCGATCAAAGGTCACTCGAAAACTGGCGTTTGAGATCTACAACACATTTATTTCTAATCTACACAATGGCCCATTGAAGCAAGAGACCCTCTTCTGGGATATGAAAAGAATCTGCGATTGTCAAGGGAGCGTTGAAGGTGCCCCAGCCGAAGACAGTGACGATCTATGGAGGACGACATGGACATGGATGATGATTTTCCTAGATGGTTTCCCACTGGGTCCGAGCTGTCTGCCGTTCACATCATTTACCCTGGCTGGTTCCAGCACAAGTCCCTGCTCGAAACCGGAGCAGCGAGAGTTTTTCATTCCACCTCAAATTCTAAAGGCGCTGAAGGATGAGACGAAGGAAGGAGCTCTGCGAATGTATCTCAACGGGGAGATCACAAAAGCTATCGGCGACGACCTCAGACCGTACCGGTAAAGACGCACATCCCGACCAAGCGCATTGTGCGCTGGCTATATATTTATATCCTGGCAGCTGACAGTTATCCTGGGTTTCTGAAGATCGGGTTCAGTGAAGATAAACCTGAGATTCGGAGGAAGCAGATTCAGAAGTGTTTTGAAGATGTACGTGTGGTCCATGAAGCTGGTGTTTCGATCTCGCACGCGCGGAAAGTCGAGAAGCTGGTACATGCAGAGCTGGGGCGTTTTTGTCGCTGGACAAACTGCGACCGGTGTGGTAAGGGTCACAGGGAATGGTTTGAAGTGGGTCTTGATCTGGCAAAACAAGTCGTGATGCGGTGGTCACAGTGGATGGCAAGAGATCCTTACAACCAAGATGGGACTCTCAGCGAGGGCTGGAAGACCTTAGCGACTGTAACTCTAACCGCACGCCTCGCACCTGGGAGATTGAGTTGGATAACTGGCACCGTTTCAGGACTTGCTTTTGGGATGAGGCTTCGGTGATATATATAGTAAATAGTAGTGTACGTCCGACTTCTCTTTCCTGCTTCATACGAGTATGTACCTATATCCTGTCCCCTGCTCCCTGGTTGGAAAGCGAGCGCACTACCCCTGTTTAATAATGGAAAGGAAGGCAAAGCGGCGCAGCCGCGTGGCCGATCTCCTAAGGAGACACAGTAGAAAAGGCAGCCCTTGGCACTGAACTGCCTTGCACGTGGTGGTGGGCTTTGTTGTGGGCTGAAGCGCCAGAGGAAGTCGCCAAAGACTTAAAAGAGGCGATGTGGACTCTGACACAGTTTTCTCAGGGAGACAGTACTGGTACGGAGCATAGCCACAGGCAAAGAGGAACCAATGGTTACATTGAGCAGTAAATTGGGTGGTTCAGGGGGACTGGGCTTCTGTTTCCTTTTTAGGAAGCACTTGGCAACTAAGTGGGGACTGCATACATTTTCTATTGGTTAAATCAGCGCCAAGCATTTGATCAAGCTCCACCGCCGTGAGCCTATTCGCGCCTCCTTTTCAGCCCTCTTTGAGCTATTTCTTTTCTCTCATCGAACTGACACACACAATTTTACTATTATGCCGGTGGAAACCTCGCTTGCTGGCCATCCACGATCCCACTCGCGATCGCTTTCTATTTTGCATCCGGGGGCACATATCCGAATTGTCCACGGCTCCTGTATCCTCCCAGGGTTTGATTTCTAAGGGGGGGCCGGATCTTCAGGCGAGTTGAATGAACGGCCTCTTTGTTCGGTTGTGGAAGCCTGACTCCTCTCCATGTGCCTCCACGCTCTTCGTCGTATTGGTTGGCTTCCCTCAGTGTTGCTGTCCCCTTGAGGCAGCTCATCTCCTTAACCGAGTCCATTCGGTCAACTTGCACAAAACGCGTCATCTACCCAGTACTTACCTATGTACCCGTGTGGGACGCTGCGTGGCGATGGCGCACAACAAGCACTATCGGCGGGACTTGCGCATAGCACGGAGTCCAGATACCCGCAACGGCGATGCACTGTGTCATGTTCTTAGTATCTATGTATAGGAAACTTGTCTTGCCTTCTTCCCTTTCCTTTCTTGTTTGTTCTGTGCTTTGCGCCGTTATTTCGTTCTTTGCCTCACGTTCGCGTGCCACTCTTTAACAAAATGCCTTCCTCATCACTCCTTCTGAGGTCGAGCACCACACTCGTTTCTGCTTTGTTGTTGTTTTCCTCTGCTTCTGCTCATTCTCCTACTACTTACTATGCTCTGGATACCGAATATTCTGGAAACAATTTCTTCGATGGCTTTAACTTTTTCGCAGTAAGATGAATGCAGCTCTTCGCAGGTGGATTTATACTGACAAGCGCTAAGGATGCCGATCCGACCCATGGTTTCGTCACGTACGTTGATCAACAATGATCATTTCGAAATGGGGAACATTGACACAAGATAGTTACGTCGATGAAGCTACAGCTCAGGCAGATGGATTGATCACTTTCGATGGCGGCTCTACCCAGATGAGAGCTGATCACAAGAATACATACAACGGCAGTGCAGCGTACGCGAATATCAACGGCGTTGGGCGACCGAGTGTCAGGATCGAAAGTGCTAAGTCATGGACACACGGCCTCTTTGTTGCCGACATCAAACATATGCCTACAACGAAAGATGGCAGCGGTTGCGGTGTCTGGCCGGCGTTCTGGACTCTTGGTTCCGGCACATGGCCCTTCAGTAAGTATTCCTCTCACGCTTCGGGGATCTTGAACTGGACATTTCAGGATCACTAGATCGACAAACTTTCAGTTTAATCCCTTTCTAGGCAGAGAAGCTAACTTCCGTGATTTCTAGATGGTGAAATCGATATCATCGAGGGTGCAAACAACCAAGGTACTGACCTAACATCGTTGCACGTTGCCAAAACCTGCGTCGTTTCCCAAAGTTCCTCGGAAATGACTGGTACCTCAAACGGCAATAATTGCCAATACGATGTGGACACTGGCGCCAATGCTCAAGGCTGTGGCGCATTTTCCACCAGCTCTGCAAGCTACGGATCAGGCTTCAACGCTAACCGGGGCGGCGGTGGTGGTGTATACGCAATGGAGTGGACTTCGGACGCGATCAAGGTCTGGTTCTTCGCGCGAAGTTCCATCCCCTCGGACATCTCGTCTGGAAACCCCGACCCATCTGGATGGGGACTTCCATTCTCCGTCTTCGATGGCCCCGGCTGCGATGTCGACGCCAACTTTGCCGATAACAGGATCATCTTTGACACCACTTTCTGCGGCGATTTTGGCGACGCAACTTGGTCCAGCAGCGGATGTGCAGCGAGCACGGGCGAAAGTCAGTGCTCCATCTACGTTGGCAGCAACCCTGAGCAGTTCAAGGATGCTTACTGGGATGTCAACTACGTTCAGGTGTATCAATCCCAACCAGTCACGACGACGACGACAACTACTACAACGACGACGACCCTCGTCACATCAACGAGACCGCCATACACCCAGCCAAGCAGCCAATCGGAAACCACAACCACCAGCTCGGTCGCTTCAACCAGCTCACCATACGTGCCACATACGATTCCTACTAGTAGCCCTGCACTCCCCGAGACAACTTCCTCCGCGCCATATGTACCACATACAACTACTACTAGCAGCCCTGAACTCCCCGAGACAACTTCCTCCGCGCCATACGTACCACATACAACTACTACTAGCAGCCCTGAACTCCCCGAGACAACTTCCTCCGCGCCAT
>NW_015971575.1:1677090-1716687 GCF_000835475.1 Cladophialophora bantiana CBS 173.52 | reverse complement strand
ACTACTAGCAGCCCTGAACTCCCCGAGACAACTTCCTCCGCGCCATACGTACCACATACAACTACTACTAGCAACCCTGGACTCCCTGAGACAACCTCCGCGTCGAGCTCCGTTTCCTCGGGACCCTCCTGGGATACTAGCAGCAGCAGCACGTGGGAAGACTGGACGACAACGACATCTTCGGACCCTGTGACTAGCAGCACATGGGATGACTGGGTCAAGACCACAACCAGCTATGTTGGTTCAAGCACTACCAGCTCATCGAGCTCCTCGAGTCCCTCAGGCTTCCAATGGGAAGATTGGACCAGCTCAACAACCGAGCCCAGCGATCCGACAACGGCCTGGGGCGACTGGAGCTCGGTCGTGACCGTCACAATTACCAGTAAGGCATTAATCTCGCCCTTCCCTTCATTTCTGTTGTCAATATGGAATAGTACTGACCTCTGCTATCACAGAGACCTGGACAGAGCCGTGCTCCACGGGTTTCACGACCAAGACCACAACTATCACGACCACCCACTGTGGCTGCACCGAGACGCCTGTTCCTACAGCCTGCATGACGACGAAAACCTTCACGCCGTCGGCAGGATGGCCTTTCAGCACACCGATTGTCGCCAGCGTGCCATGCGCAGTTCCAGCCGGTAGCACCTCACCCGTTGCAGCCACCTCGACTGCTCCAGCACCAAGCGGCGGAGCCTGGGGTGGGCAGCCCGCTCCAGGCGCTTCAACGGTGACTGAGGGATCTTGGGTCGGCAAGCCTGAGTCTCCCGTTGCGGCGGCCTCCACCAGCACCGGCACCGGCGCATGGGTGAGCCCGAGCGTGACGATGGCCACCACATTGACCGTCGCGCCCGTGCCGTCGTCTGCGTGGGTCGCGGCCGCTTCCGCAACACCGGTGGCTCCTTACAGCGTCCCGAGCAACGGCACCAACTCTTGGGTTGCGACTTATACGGGTGCAGCAGGCCGCATGACATCGAACGGCGTTGCCATGCTTGCCGCTGGAGCCATCGCAATCGGCGTCTTCGCTTTGTAGATGACTGATGGCGGTGCGGTCGAGCTAGGGGAAGGGAAAGGAGTTGGGGAGGGGAAGGGGAGCCCAAAATTAACGCCGTCAGTTCAGTTGTGTGAGGGATGATTTGTAAATTTACACACAGAAAGACTTGTGGTCCTCTCGATTACTTACTACTGGGCTACAATCAATCTCGTATGATCTCTGACGGACTGTTTCAACGCCTCCCTTCTTGGTCCCCCTTGATATATGTTATGTATGACACTAGGTACTCAGTATTTCTCAGAGCCGTGTTTGCTTTTTCGCGTTCTTTCTCATCTATTTAGAAAGTCAATTCAGAGCAGACGATTTCATGAATGACGATATTCAATGGCCCCTTTTAACGGCTGGGAGAAGAAGCAATAAAGGCAGCAGGAAAACCTAGTAAGGGACTGAAAACGAAACACAGTTCTATTTCTTTCTCGGGAGACACCTGATTGTTTTCGGAGTTGTTGAGATTGAGACGGCGAGTTTCATATTTAAACAAGTCCACAGAAATGTCTTGTTCTCTTAACGACCAGCCCATACGCAAATTCTGAACGGGACAACTCTGAATCCATTGGGAGACACAGCATTCACGTCATACTATATGATTTTTGGCTTCCAGGTCCCTTTTCGTGATTATAGCAACCGCAAGAACACTATAATACATTGTCAGAGTTTGACCCCCATATGTGTCAATGTACAATGAAGACGACCTGCACACATCTGTCTGCAGTGCAAACCGGCGTACCGCCTCAGTCAATCCAGGAATAAGAATATGCCAGGTGGTCCAGAATTCCCGACACCTGAAACCCAATTACTCTCCCAGTCATCATTTCGTACCGTCGTTAAAGGTCATGCGTACAATCAGTGTATCAGTCAAACAAGAATCTAGCAGTGGCTTAGTAGCCGAACCTGAATATCAAATCATCGGTTCTTTCTGTTCTCCCACCCGTTCATAGTGCGTCTGATTCCAAGTGTCTTCCTAACAACGCCCGAAGCAGTATATGATGAAGAGAGCCCACCATTTCTGATCGAAGACATACTAGTCTTGTGCAGGGAACTGACCGGCTTGGCGAGGACATAATTGGTCAATGTCGTTGCATTATCATCTGGTGCTAGGGACTTCGACCCCGCTGTAGCCCCGGGGGTCTGATTCTCACCTTCGGGAGTGTCTAGAATCTGTTGTTCCCTCTCATCTGCGACGCACGGAGGTGGTGAACTGCACAGCCCAGCATACCGGTTCTTGGAGTTTGTGCTTGTCTCTTTCAGAGGTGCAGGACGTCCATAGATTATGCTGTTGCGAAAGTTCAATTGATGCGAAGACAACTCTTCGGGGATGCCACACTTGGCGATATCTCGGTCTCCACGCTTTTGACGAAGGGCGCCTTCATAGCTCAGATCTCTGTGTTGATCTACCACAATGGTGTGCGGTCTCAATGCATCTGCTGATAGTTGCTGTGCTTGGGCAACGGACTTTGGGAAGAAGCTTCCGATAGTGCCTTGTCCTGAAATCGACTTTGACAGCTTCGGCTTTTTCTGAGGCGGGAGCGGATTCGATGAGGATCTCCTGAGATTAGCGACACCTGTTTTGAGCTGATGGCTGGCAGTGGTGAAGCCCAGCGACATGTTTGACGTGGAGAAGGCGTCGACACTGCTCATGGTGGTGACCACCCTAGAGCCAGCAGAGGTTGACGTGGCATCTTTTCTTGGAAGGCTAGAGTAGCCTCGGTATTGTTGTTTCTGAGCGGCAAGGACCTCTGCTAGTGGCCTGCCGAATTCTTGAGTACCCTGTGTGTCGCTTGGAAGCATTGGCGTAGGTCGGCGGCTACCATCACTCGGCCATATGTCATCAGCTGGACTTTCTTCGCCCTTGATGCCCTGTAAGCTCTTTGCTAGGTCTTCCTGTGACGGCATGGGCCGTCCAAGGATGCTTGCTATATCCTGGATCGCGTGATCATGAAATAATGGACCAGTTTGAGCGAGATGATGGTGGACTTTGGGTGGGAGAAACTGAGAAAGAACGGACTCTGCTTGATCCCGGGATTGCAACACTGGGAAAGTCATTGTGAGAAGAGTCTGAGCTCGTGTCATTGCGACATAGAGCAGTCGCCGCTCTTCATCAGTATTGTCAGCTCGAGAATGAGGAATAGACCCTTCATAGACTGCTGGAATAAATACGACAGGCCACTCAAGACCTTTTGCGGAGTGAATCGTCGAGATGGTGAGGCGAGGTTTGTCATTGCTTTCTTCGGCATTTTCAACATCGGTCGAGAGGACAATATTCGCCAGAAATTGAGCGAGGACTTCCTGACCACCATTGGAAATTTGCTGTTCCACACCCTCAATAGTCGCGAGAGGCTCTTCGGCCGCATTCTGTAGCAGGACCTCAGATGCGTGTGTAATGAGTTCTTTGACGTTCTCGAGTCGATCTTCATGGTCATCTTTGTATTTTCTCTTCAGATAATTTTCAAAGTCTAAAGATTCGACAACGAAATCAATCAACTTCGTCGGAACCGTGGCCGCCGGTTGTACGGTATTCATCTTTTGTCTAGCAGTCCGGATGAGACTAATCAGGCGGCCCAGTTCCTGTTCCGCCGGTTTCGAAAGCCTCTTTTTAGGCTTTAGATCTCCTGTGAGGACTTTTTGCACAACAGCCCAGAGTGAGAGTTTATGTTCTTCCCCAAGTTTGACCATTTCAGCAATCGAAGTCTCTCCGATCTTGCGTGGCGGCGTGTTTATGATTGCCACGAAAGCCTGATTATTGTCAGGATGGCTGATAGTGCGGAGGTAATCGATGATGATCCGGATTTCGACACGGTCAAAGAAACGTTGACCCCCAACCATGCGATACGGAATGTTGGCGTTTGTCAAAGCTCGTTCAATAAGCAATGAGAGATAAGCCGAGCGAAGGAGAATAGCGAAATCAGAATGCAGAAGTAGGCCTCCAGTCATTGTCATCGTTCTCTTGATCTCACTAGCAATCCACAATGCCTCCTCATTAGGATTAGGCAGACGTCGAAGCACCGGCTTAGTTCCATGACAGTGGGTCGCTTTCATTTTCTTCTGGGGACGGTTGGCGTCTTGTTCAATGACATCCTGGGCAAGTCTCAGCACGGCCGACGCAGAGCGATAATTTTCTTCCAAATTGATGACGACTGTTTCAGGGTAGAAAGCTTTCATTCGTCGTAGATTCTCGATTTCCGCAGAGCGAAATCCGTAAATGCTCTGGTCTGGATCACCGACAATGGTGATCTTTCTGTTTGCAGATGCCAGTAATTTCATCAGTTCGAATTGCACGATGTTGGTATCTTGGAACTCGTCAATCAACAAGGCTTCGATGTTGGACACGCAGGCTGGATATGCTCGCAGAAGATCAACACATCGCAAGAGCAGGTCGTCATAGTCCAGTAGTTTGGACACTGCCAATGCCGCCTCATATTCGTGGAAAATGGTTATAAACTCTTGCTCCTTCAGCTCTTTCGGCGGTTTCTTCGGCAGGTCTTCCAGCTTTTTCCCTTTAGCCTTGTGACTTGAAATTCTGGCTCTCGCATTTTTTGGTTCGATCGACAGGTTGAGGCGCTTGACGATGCGCTTGATTATGCTATTACTGTCTGAGTTGTCCGCAATTCCAAAACCTTTGGGTATTCCAATAAGGTGGCCGTACGCGACCAAGTAACGTCGACAGATGGAGTGGATAGTTCCGAGGACCAGCTTAGATTCGAGTTCACTGCCAACCAAGCTTCTCAGTCTTTCCCGCATTTCCCTGGCAGCTTTGATGGTAAACGTGCAACAGATGACATTTTGCGGATTGTGTCCATAATGAGCAGTGAGATAGGCGACGCGACAGGTCAAAGTCTTGGTTTTCCCAGACCCAGGAGGAGCTAGCACTTGGAGAACTGATGCCGGCGAGGTGACTGCAGCTCTCTGAGCGGCATTGAGCCCTACTAGGAGCTGCATTTCGCATGGGGGTCGAGCTGGACATTGATCCAGTGTTGAACAGAGAAAAGACGCGCAGGAACGCGTCGAGCTGCAAAGTGGCGATCACGAAATCAGGTGACCGCATGGAGTTCCTCGCTTCCTCCGGCATTCCGCATTAATCACCCTTGATCACCCTCCTTAATTGTAACAACAGCAACATCAGAAGAAAGGAGCTATCAAAGAGACAATTCTGCACCCACCATGATCGATCGCACTTCATTCCCGCGTGTCTTTATGATACCGCTGCAATCACCGCTATCTGACATCCGAATGTGCGAGCAGGGACAGGAAGTCGAAGGAACAATTGAACGGCCAATGCACCCATAGCTCTGAGCACATTCTAGCTTCCGCGCATCTAAGAAAGACACTTTTGCAATCAGTTGGCCATCCATTTGAGAGCGGAAAGCCCATCATTTCTTCCTCCGCCATGAACATATCAGTAGCGCTGAGAGTCTTTCGACAAACGAGGAGGCTGAGAGGATTGGCGGTGTCCTGAGCTAAATCGTCCCAGAACTCTGGTTGAACGTCAAACAGAGAGCACTCTTCAACTACACTAAAATGAGGCACTGCACCTGAGTCACTTCAAGAACCCACCTGAACCACACCGGGAGTCTTCTCAAAGACTTGTCACGAACCAGCCTGTCTTTCATTCAAACTTTGAAAAATTCTGCATCTGAACATATGAGAACGGGTTCGTCATTGGAGATGCTGGTACAACCATGGGAAGCTGAAGAGCTTTGACTTCAGTTCCTTCAGATTCAAAGGACTCCTGGTCACTCTGGCCAATGGTAGGCTAGAGCTCAAAGCAAGAGAGGTTGGTTTTCTCGTTGAAATGCTCCCATTCAGTGTTTTCGAAGTGAATACGTGACAATGAACCAAGCCAGTGCCCGAATAGACATTTTCTTTGACGCTAACGACAGAATGGCTGAGTCTCCCGAAGGGAGTGAAGAATTGTATTGGATGAATAGGATGTTGCGATTTGGTTCCAGCTATTGTTCTTTTCAGAACCAAACTTGACGGTGAGACACTTCAACCCGCTCCTTCTGATGACTCCCATGCAGAGTACAAATACAGGCTTGCTCCTTTCCTCCGCTCCTGCTCCGCTCATCAGATCACACTGCTCTACAGACTCGACAGACTCAAGAGTCAACAGACTCAACAGACTCAACCTCCACCTACACTCAACAACAGCTCAGCTACAACGACAGCTATATAAATAGAAACCTACTGGTCTTTCCACCGGCGCAACTCTTCAACAACAACACCCTCAACAACACAACGCCTACGTCTTCATTGATCACCATGGCCTCCAACACTTTGTCCTCCAAGCCCACCCAGCAGCTCACCAAGATGATCAACAACGCCACTTCTACCAACCAACTGCAGAAGTTGGATCTGGCGACCGCCCAAAACGGTTCCAATCAAGCCGTCCGCGAACAAGCGGCATCCACCAAGCCAAACAAAGTCGTCAAGCCATGCCCGCGTGAAAAGGCGTCCCTCTTCCACAAGCCCCAAAAGCGAGGCCCACTTGCCGCCATGGCGGCAACCAAAGTCAACACTCTCGCCAACGACAACGAGAAACACTACGACCTGGTTGCCGCAAAGTTGCGGTACCACAAAGACACCTACACTGTCTCGTCTGCTCGTGGCTACGCGCCAAGAACCGTCACCAAAAAAATGGCGGTTCCCCGGTTTCTCATCTCTCCAAGACCAGTCTTCAACTCTGCCTCAAAGGAGCTGCTAGACTTGATAGAGCAAGGAAGGGCAGAGAAACAGAGACAGGAGGAGATTGACACGCTATTTGACTCCGACAGCGACAACTAAGGGGGTTGAGAACAAGCAGCCGCAGCAACAACAACAACAAGAAGGCTGCTTCAACTCAACACACTCCACAAACACCAAAAATCACTTGCACTACGTCGACTTCCATTACTCAAAGGCCAACCTCAACCCCAATCACCACCAACCTTGACCTCAATCATTCTGTCAACCTCACGAACCAAAAACATCCCTACCACAATAGCACGACAGCCAGAAGGGAGACAAGGCAGCCTAGAAACGAGACACACCCAGAATTGTTTGCCTACTTGTCAATTACAAATCGGCGTTCGTCACTTACAACGTTCGCGGGGTGGGAGTAGACCATCAACGGTTATAGCCAACCAACAGCCATCGTCAGTGGTCAATAGCCACTTTCGGCTTGACCCAAAAACTAAATAACAATGCTGCTTACAGACTCCTGTCCGTGTTCGGCGGTGAACTGGAGATGATCCAACCAGGAAGCTTTCCTCCAGATGAAATGTCTGGAGATCGACAAGGACAATTGGAAGAGCTGCCAGAAGGTTAACGATAGAATGTGGTCCCCTCTCGCCTGAGAGAGCTGGCATGAGTGTCCGTGTGAAGACGGCCGCCATGTTCAGGAGAATCGACATAGAGGAGGATGCCGCCGGTGGCAAGGACGCCGTGAGCATCACGAACAGAAAGTTGCCTAGCGCGACTGAACATCAGCTCTATAGCGAGAGCAGTGAAGTGAATGAGGCCGTGACAGATATTGTACAATGCCTTCATTGTCCTCGCAGTTCACCCTGTCTTGTCTGGCCGCGCCCTAGCCGCGATCATCCGAGATTTGTCTTCAATAATAAATGACAAATGACAGTCGCAATAACTGCCTCTGGATTTCACCGCGTGTGGTTTCTCATCTTTGATTTTCCGCCTGTATATATCTCCTCGACCTCTTCCATCTTTCTGTCCCTTCCAACGTGCCATCAAACCAAGTCGAACACTTGTACCCACTGAGCACAAGTCCGAAACATTCAACCTTTGACTTTCCTACCACACCCAAGCCGTCAATACCACCTTATCTCCCCACCTCATGTCTCCTCGTCCCCAAGTTGTACCTACTCGTATTGTCAATATGGGCGGCCGGGCATCAAATCGGAACCAGAGTCTCTTGCAGCAAAACCCTTCACCCATGCAACGGCTGATAGGAAAGCAAAGGAGGGCTCCAAGAGCGGTTCAAATGGCGGTTGCGACGGTAGCCAGCCAGCCAAACGCAAGCAGGTCGACTAGGGCACTCTTGACGATAGACTCGGTCCGGACGTGGACGAGACTTTGCGTCTAGCCGTGATACCATCCGCCGCCTGCTCTCGTGCTGCGCAAGAAAGGCCAAGGTGCCACACAAGCCCGAGAGTGGACGGATAATGCCGAATACCACGGCTTCAGTGACTACTTCTATGCCACCAGAACCAGTCCCACGCTCCCCAACTACCTGACACGTCTGGATACCTGTGTATATAACGCGGGAGAATCCGACAAGCTCCACTGCTTAGCCAAGCATGTGTACATGTCAATCTGGGGCGACGAGAATGGCCAATTCAAAGGTAAGACCGTGCTCATGGACAACTGGTCTCACACCCAATGGGGTCCGGCCGCCTTTCTACCCAATTTGGGCGTCTCAGTTTATGTGATCTGACCCGACACCACTGCCGCCGAGCACAGTTCCATTCTGACCGAATGGAACGCCAGTTTGGCCCGAAAAGAGATCAAGAAGTCAGTTCCCCCCACGATCCCATGTCCGCTTCTGGCGTGGTTTTGTGTGTCTACGAAACATGCAGCCATCAAACATTGACGACCACCAAGAAGTCAGAGGAAGACAAGTTCCCGCGCGTTCGCCAGAGAAGGGAACCAAAGATGAGCTACAACAGCTCGACGGTTCAGCGTTGTGCTACTCCCGTGGCAAGTCAACGACATCCTAAGGCGTGCTTCGGTTCGGCACGATAACGCGTCCCTCGAGCATCTATCACTCGCGAAGCCAGTGTCGATATTGCGAGCAGTACCCGGGTATGAAGTGAAACGGGGGGGTATCTGGGCAAGCAAGTCGAGCTATGACGGATTTCGGTGGAGGAATTCGAACACAAATAACGGGACAGGATATCCCGGACGTCGCTGTGGTGAAATATTTCGCAATGAGGGGTCTCGATGTCGGCAGTTATGGGATAACAACGAGAACCAGTTCTCTATTTCTCTGTACCGAGTAGCTGAGTGGAATTAAACTTTGCGACTATCTTGTTCCTGTTGCTTGATGTCCTAAAATCCCAGTTAAATTTGAGACGAAGTTCCCAGAGGGAAGACTGGCTGGCGGGCCGGCTTCCCCCACTCGACAAACAACCAACCACCAACTGTCTCTTTTCCCCGATCGAACACCTTGCTTCGTCCGTACCTTGCAGTAACTAAGCACACAGCAACTTTGGACCACAAGAGCCCCATCTGCAGTCACTCCCACAGTCGACAACACAGCCTACGATGAAAGTCCTCGCCTCCCTCCTGGCCGCCGCGTTGTGCCTGGCCCACGTCGTCTCCTCCGCCGGTCTCGAGATTGACTACCAGACGCCGGACATTGAGTGCACGCGAAAGACGCAGAAGGGCGACAAGATCGACGTCCACTACCGAGGCACGCTGCAGAGCACGGGCAAGGAGTTTGACTCTTCGTATTCAAGAGGCACACCGTTGAGCTTTGAGTTGGGCGCGGGGAGGGTCATCAAGGGGTGAGTTTCCTGTTCCCCTTTTGCCTTTTCCCTTTTCTCCCTCCCCTTCGGCTTGTTAGGACTTTTGTGTGGCATAGAGGAAGACATGGCTGACTGGGTTGGGAACTGTAGATGGGACGAGGGTCTGTTGGACATGTGCATTGGTGAGAAGAGAAAGTTAACGATCCCGCCCGAGCTGGGGTACGGGGACAGGTCCGTTGGGCCGATCCCGGCGAGCAGCGTGCTGGTTTTTGAGACGGAGTTGATGGGGATCAAGGGCGTCAAGAGAGACGAGTTGTAACGGAAAAAAAAAAGCTGATGTGATACTTATTGAAACCGCGGAGCCTTTTATTCAGTCGCTTCGCTTCGCTCCGCTCCTGCACGACAGTTTCATGAAAAGGCGGAACCCCGAAAAAAAAAAAGAATAAGGAAAAACAAAACCAAAACCAGGTACGGAGTACCTTCCTCAGCTTTGGATACACAAATCTGGCTCATTGCAGGCCAAGAGGTCGACGAAGCATGTCATACACCGGGCCGCTTGATCCGAGGAAATGAAGAACAACCCATCGATACAGGCTTTCAGACAACATTCTCGTTCCAGATCTGTCCCATTCTCAGTACATGACTTGCTGTTCTGCATGTAAATGGCGTGGGGAAACACATTGGAAATGAGATTCACGTCGAGGAAGGGAGAGAGTGACCAGGAAGAGGAGGAGGAATAGAGCCCGTGTGAACTTCAAATGTCATTGATTGCTTCCGATGGCATTGATCGGAGTAGGGGTATCATGAAATATGCCATGTCTATGAACCGTGGCTCCTAGAGTGTGGTGGTGCAGGCCGCGAGTCCCGGCTTTGTGCAGGTGTGACGCCTCGCCGGCCAGGTCTAGGTCATGGGTCCTGTGGCGAAGACTTCTTCGTGATCCTTCAAATCTATCCTTGCGAAACGAGTCCAGTTCCATCCTGAATACCCATAAAAGTAGACTTGTAAATCAATCCATATCGTCTAAACCCCCGCCATTGCCACCTGCTCCGTCGTCCTCGCCGACAAGTATTCCAACCAGACACTCGCTCAACATGGCGTCCCAATTGACCCAGGGGTGAACCTCAATGAACAACTTGACAGAATCCCTCCCCGCGCCCCTCATGATCTCACCCGCCCCGCCGGGGTGGAAAGGGATGTAGGGTGTGATGTTGTACACTTTGCCTTGGTACACTGTCCAGGCATCTCTCCCCTTTCTTCCATTCTGCCGCTTGAGTTGGGCTGGCGTGACCCGAATCAAGCTTTCCCCCGGTGCATCGTTGCCTCGAAGGTGGCTGTTGGGATTGGATGTGAGAGCCGCCCAATCGAGGGGAGAGTGACCCGGTTCAAGGATCACTTTCCGCGAGACTTGCTTGCCAGGCGGCATGATGGAGGAAGTTGGGGCGAAGGAGGCATTCGGGGGAGGCTTGATAGGGGGGACACGGAGCGAGGCGGCTGCTGAGGGAGGAGGTCGGATAAATCCATTGGCGGGTCGAGGTGGCGCAGGTGACCTACCAACAGTTGGAGGCTTGAGACGAGGCGGGCTTGACGGTCTCGCCGGCTTGGATGGTGGCGGCGGCGGAGGAGGAGGCATTGCTCCAGTCTTGGTTATTCTGTTGTCGGCCATTTCCTCAGGTGGTCCATCGTCTTGTGGTTGAGAAGCTTCCACGCAAAGGATCTCTGGTACCTCTGGTACAGGTGAGGCCCCTTTCACCTCTTCGACAAGCGGCGCGACCATGGATTCATGTTGCGAATTTGCAGGGAGTTCTAAGGGTTCTCGGGCGTCCTGTTTCAGCAAGATTCGATAGAGGGCATATCCTGCTATGAGAGTGTAACATCCAGCGGCGAGCCAACCCATTCTATGAACCGACCCAAGGCAATCGAAATGGTTGCGGAGAAGACGTGTGTTTGCAAAAGCGGCCTCATCGTGCCAGAGGGGTTGGTGTCAGGATAGGCAAAGGGGCTCCATGGTGTTGTCGAAAGGTGAGTTGGTGGAAGGAGGAGATGGCATGAAGGAGTTGAGCCATGAGAGCGCAGAGGGATAAGGCGAGGGGGGAAGGAGGGCAGTAAATCAAATGACGGCTATTTTTGGCGGTGACGGTCATTCATTCTCGGCCATTGTACTTCATTTTACGATTTTCACCCTCTTTTGTATCCTCCTCCCTTGAAATAAGGCCCCGTACTCCGTCCGCTGATGCCGAGCGCCTCAGTTGGGAGGATCGAGTTTCACATGTTGCTCCTTCGGCAGCCAGCACATTAGTAAGTTGGTACTGTAGGAGCACCACCTCGCTAGGCACAAGGCAATATTAATAGGCGGCCACTGCGAAACAGGGCAAATCTGGCACTTCTGGCACTTGTGCCTGATTGACATTGGGCTCAATTGTGGAATATTACAAGGTCCTAATCCATAAATTAAGACGCTTCACTCTTGCTCTTATTCTCCTTGTAGCCTCCCTTCACCTTCCTTGCTTTCCGGCTTTGTCGTTCGCGTATTTCTGTTTCTGTTACTGTTCAGTCCCTTGTTTTGTCACCTGAGGGGCTGGATCTTGCCGGAAGCACGGCTGGACACTTGAGGACACACACACAGTGGGTGACAAGGTTGAGACTGCATGCATATTCCTTAATTACTTGTCAGGTGGCCAGAGCCTGCCCAGAGTCTGCCCGGTGGCCAGACTTGAAGCTGACAGCACGAACCAAGCAGGAATCCTGAAGTCATACCTAGGAAGCTACTGCTGCTCCTCCTCCTCGTCCTTCTCGTCCTTCTCGTCCAGTTCCTCCTCATTAATTAGCATTCTCCTCTCTCGTGCCCTCCGATGCTACACACACCCAACCAATCACTGCCAAACACTCGTCTCCCACTGCAACCTTGACAACCATTTCATCTCCTCCTCCTACTCCTCTTCCAACATCCGACTCGCCGCTGAGCAGTTAATTCACAAGCACAGACCACAACACCAAAAGACACGCCCCCCGAGCTCCGACCAGGTTTCAGCTTTCCTCTACCTGACTCCTCCCGATTCTCTCCTCTCCAACTTCACTTCAGGAGATACTCGATACATTCTGCCTCACCCCGGTTGTGGCTTCTCTCGCTATTACTGGCCGACTCCGGAGGCACTAAGGCCAGAGGACAGAAACCCCTCGCATGACCATCCAGATTCCGTCACAACCTTACTTGCACCACACTCCTCGACTCCTCACATCACTTTCATCTTCTTCTTTCAACCTCTTTCACTCGTAAACTCTCATTGCCTGTTCTTTGACGGCGCCCTAAGGCGTATTCCACGACCTTTTTGCACGAGATCCGCGGCATCTCTCCATGTCTCTATAGCAGCCCGAGGCTCGCCCGATCGTCGCTACGGCATCCGTAGTCAACCAAACTCGAGACAGCGGCCATCACGCTTAGCAACACACTATTTCCACCCTTCGTCGGGCTCTGGAACCCTATCTGAACGTTCACTCCCACAGACCTGGACACAGTTGCTTGACTACTGCGGTCCAAAGTTTGAACCCCGTGCATGGAGTATTACCACCATCAAATGTCGTCGCCACCCCACTACGACGACTACAGCCCTTCCGGATCTCAACCTCGTTCTGACCGAGAAATTCCCTCTTTTGATGACCACAAGTACAAACGCCGCAGGATCGAAATCAAAAACATTAGCCCCCAGAGACACATGGCCGACCCTGCACATACCCCAAACAATTCGGTGCCGACCCCAGTCCCGTCCTCGGGCAATTTCTTTGGAAATGTCCTCCACGGTATACCACCCTTGATGCACCCTGGTATCTTCATGGAGGAAGATGCCGCTCTCGAGTACCTTGCTTCAGGCTCCGGCTTTGCTCAAGACTTGCGTAGCATCGACTCTCCCTTCCACTACCAGAACTTTCTCTCGACAGCCCAGCCTCTACGACCCCCTAATCTGACCAGTTATCCGTTTCCACCTTTCCGACAGGACTCAGCCGCCATCCCTGCTCGACCACTGCATGGGAACATCTTCCCAGGCTCCAGGGAGTCGGACGAGCGTTTACGGGAATCTCAGGGCCGTTGGGCAGAGTCTCCTAGGAATGTGACGACAACAAGCCCATACCATTTTCCGGTTGAATGGAGCCAGTGTGCCCCTCCTCCTCCTCTTCCTTCCTTCACCCAAATTGTACCGGAAAATGTCGCTGTAGGCCCCCGACGATCACCGCCAAGCTCCGCAGCCAGCCCGCAAAAGCCACCCACGATGTTGATCCTCACTCGAGCCACCGCAGAGAGTATCAAGGCGTTGGAAGACCACAAGAGGGAATGTCCAGCATGCCAGCTCGAATTCGAACCAGATCATTTCGTTGCTGTCATTACCTGTTGCGATACCCCCATGCACGCAACCTGCCTATCCGCCTGGGTCAATTCTGCGACATACTCCAAGAGCAAATCATGTATGAAATGTCGTAGAACCATCGATGCTAGACGCATGTTGAACAATGTGGTTCCACCCGTGAGTGATAAGACCTGGGATGAGGGCGTCGAGCTTAACGCGCCCGAGTCGTTGAAAGGGGACGCCAAGATTGAGCTTAATGTCAGTGCAAAGCCGGACCGGGCAAGGATTCGACGGATTGGCACCTCGATGTACTATCCAACCTACAGATCAGGACGACCCCCCTCTACGCTCCCCGACGCTCTGAGCCCTGACACCAGGAATGCTTTTCTCCAACTTCGGGAAGAGCAGATGCGAATGTTCGACGAGATGCGACATCGAAGTCGCATGGCGTTCACGGAAACCAACAGAGCGAATCAAGACGATCTGGGCGCGAATCGTGCACTACTTGAGGCCAAAGTCCGTGGCGACGCTGTGGACCTGACGCCTTTGATCAGGAGGTGCGAGAAGACCAAGTTAGCAAGGGACAAGGCCAGAGAAGCGTACGAGAAGATTCAAAAAGAGTTGGAGAGAATGTCAAGAACGCATACCCATCGCTTGAGCACCATGCTGGACGACTATTGGATGGAAAAATATCGCAGTGGAAGAAGCGCGGACGATGAGCCGGCCCGAAGTGTACCTCTCCGAGTGGTCAATGGAGAGCCATCTGACACGCGGTCTCCTTAGATCTCAAATGGTGCAGAGTCATTGAGCCGTGCAAGAGGGGCTCGAAGCCAGCGTAGGACTAAGAGTGCTGGCTTCTAGCGGCAGCACTGCAAGAAGGAATTTGAAAAAGGTTGGAAGGCCAATGGCAATTATTTAAGGCACGACATGTGGCGAGAATGTTGGTCCGGAGTGGGATTTCTGGGTCGAGTTGAAGGAGATCTTTGTGGGCGAAAGCAATGGGCGATCCACCAGAAACCGCCTATCGACGAGGTCGGATGGATCAAGTCCACAGAGGAACTGATTTCGCCAGGCGGGTGCGAGATGGCGACTCAAAAACTTAACGACCAGGATGGGCCCCACGACCACGAACACAGGAGCGGACGTACAAATTTGGTCTCAGCCCACACAAGTCACCGGCACTAATGATGATACGATGCATGATTTTCAGGATTTGCATGGGGAAGGCGACGACGATGATGTATAGGCGCACAAGGGACATATGGTACCAGGCTTGTTGCATTGGAAGCACTTTTCTTTCTGCCCTTCCCTGACACCGGGCTTGGATCCGCTCTCGCACTGGTAAGAAAGACAGCAGCGAGGGTCTCAGTTTCATCTTATTTCCCCATGTTACCAAGCTGTCAGGTGGGCAACCAAAGTCAATATCACGTCACATCGCACGATATGAATGTTTTTTGTACCTATGGGTATTGCATCCGTCCGCATCTTTTGTTACTCAGTTTCGGTGTTTCATCTTGTACATGGACATAGTCGAATCAGAATGAATTAATGAGGACGAAAGACAAGGTCTTTACACATTTCCAATGGGCAACCACCCCACTGGGCATGGATTCATATCAGTGGCGCGTGTCTACCCAGTACAGTGCAAGAGCAAGGTTGGCTGCAGAGGCCGACAACGATTGATGCCTTCCATTTCAGGAAAGGAACTTCGAGGCTGGGGCTGCATTTATCAACTCGGTCGTCTATTGTATGATACACCCAAGCGCCATCTTGCAGATGGCTCGTCCATTGACTCGGCCATGATTGATCTCTTAACCAGGGAGAGTTCTGTTGAGCAACATGCAAAGTACCCAAAACGTTGTCACGCTAATATCCAAACCTCGCCGGCAACGATCCGCCTCCTTCCCTTGGCCGGAAGCCGGCATTAGCACTCCCATCCTTCACGGGACATATTTTGAGACATTTCTTAGAGAAGCCCCATATCGCTGTGCTCACAGATGTTGCATATCTTCTTTCCACAGCCTCCTGTGCAGATGGATTGGTCGCGCTGCAAGACACTGGCTTCCATCATCGGGCAGCGGCGGATCCATTGACGGATAGCAGAGTTAGACCATTCCAATAGCCAGAACAGCTCATTTGGATATGTTGTCGCGGTCTGTTGGAAGGACTGTGAGTGGAGGTGAGGGTGTTTGGCGCCGCCTGGTCGGCCATGTTCTCTCTGGATTGTGAGTTGCCTCGCCCGCCGAAGAAGGCATCTATTGTTCTCTGGTTTGGTTGAGCCGTCTGCGGTATCTCGGCTTCTGGGACATCACCGATCATCTCGGCATCGGCTTCGTCCATTGGCACGCCGTCTTCGCCCAATGGTATCACGTCCGACATGGGCATTGCTTCGTCAAGATGCAGCCGTTGGGCGTCGTACAGTTTCCTCAACGTGTTCTCGTGGATAATCTCCTCGTTCGGTCTGTCGTCGCGATATCTCTTGCGCGTCCGACTGTTCAGGTAAGGAACGGCTTTTATTCGAACAGTGAGATAAGGATGCGTGTCGCTGTTGTATGAGATGGTGCTTGTTGTGGATTGAGGGGATGATGTCAGGGAGGGCGATGAAGGAATTATGTTCTGTTGGAGGTTGAACATGTCCTCCTCAAAGACGGAGGCTTTTCGTTTGCCGCTCATCTTTGCTGAGATATTTTCCTTTGGTCAGATACGCCGGGGAAGACGACAGATGAGATGATTGTGAGAGGACAGAGGACACGGGGTTTATGGGGAGGACGCGTGGGACGTGCGACGGGCAAGACGGGCCACTCTACGCGTCGCACACGCGCGAGGGGGTGGGAGGCTGGGAGCTTCAGGCGCCCAATGGTGAACCGCGACGATAATTAGCTCTGCAGAGGCAGCAGCCCTCTCCAAGAACACGGTACACAACAAATCGACGCAGGGCTAATTAAGAAATGGACATTGACAATTGAGGGCACGTGATTGAGCAGCTCGAGAGGGTGAAGCGTGCTCGATTGCTAGAAAGCCCACCGAGGGCCTCACTAGCCTCTATGCCTAGGGACCCGCAGGCAGGCGCCCAGCAGGTGCTTCAAGGATCCCGATGAACCCCGCTCTTTACCACGAGATCATCGTCGACAACTCACCAACCACATCTCTCAAACGATCTGAAGGTTTCCTCGTATTTCGTCGGCCCATTCTGCTCTCTCATTCCCTTTTTCAAGATGGCCGTGAGGGAAGCCTCCCATGCTGGCTCGTGGTACTCCAGCCATGGTCGACAACTATCAGCCCAACTCGATCAGTGGCTGTCCCAAGTGCCCGAGACGGCCATCATCCCTGGCTTTGATGGCCTGCCAGTACCGGGAGCGAGAGTCGTTATATCTCCTCACGCAGGGTACGCATACTCTGGTCCTTGTGCAGCGTGGGCCTACAAATGTCTTGACCTGTCCAAGGCCAAGCGCATCTTCATCCTTCATCCATCCCATCACCATCACTTAACCACGGCTGCGCTCCCTGTTGTCCACGCCTACGAAACTCCCCTCTCCGACACGCCTCTTCCTCTCGATCGGGAGACCATCGAGGAACTGTCCACCCTCTCGACGATTGTCCAGGGTCGTACTATCAGGTTCACCACCATGTCTCAGGCGGTGGATGAAGCAGAACACAGTGCTGAAATGCAATTGCCCTACATCCACCGCCTCCTTCAGAAGCTACACCTTGATAAGCCCGAGTCGTCGTACCCTCCCCTCGTCCCCATTATGGTTGGCGGGACGAACCCTGCAACAGAAGCTGCTTTGGGAAGGATGTTGGCTCCGTACATCGCGGATGAAAGCAACGTATTCGTCATCTCGTCGGATTTTTGCCACTGGGGGAGTCGATTTGGCTACACCTACTACCTCCCAGACGCACCTAGCCCGGCCTTGTCTCCACTGGTGCTTCCAAATGGGGCACGAGGAGAGTTCACCACGGCCAAAGAGTCGATCAATGAGGACGTCCACAAGGTGCCCACTTTGGGCCACGGTCAACATCTCGGCTCAAGGAGTCAGGTTTCAAAAGGGGGACCACAGATACACGAGAGCATCGCACACGCTGACAGAGCGTGTATGTGTGCCATTGCCACGGGACAACATTCAGAGTTCCTCCGTGTGCTCAAAGAAACCGGCAACACCGTGTGCGGCCGACATCCTATAGGTGTCTTCATGGCTGGCCTCGAAGAGGTGGAGCGACAGAACGGGGGTGAACCCGCGGAACACCGACGCTTCAGGTTCATGCGATACGAACGCAGTAGCGATGCCGAGACTGTCAGGGACAGCAGCGTCAGCTACGTGAGTGCTTTTGCAATCCTCTGAAGCGTGCGTTGGTCATTCGACCACGGGTCGGACAAGGTCAAAACAACCAAGAGCGGTTTATGCCGTGACGAAGATGCATCTCTCTAAATGGGTGGGTGGAGTCGTACCGCCGTTAGGCTACCCACGCGACGGGCGTAATAACGATGGTCGTGTCTGCGTCTGTTCGAGAAGTTGGCTTACCCCGCTCGAAAGAGGTACAATATTCAGGCACTGGGCGGAACCAAACAGTCAGATTGGTGTTCTGGGGAGTTGTTCGGGGGAGATCTTCGTCCGGGGATCCGAGACACGCAGGATTAGAATCTGACGGGCTGGATAGAGAAGACTGGCAGGAGAGGGGAAGGGCTGACGCTTGCTGATGCGTCAGCCAACGCACAGCTCAGATCGGGATCACGCTGAAGATTGAGGAGGATGTAGTTGTTTCTAGCTCTTGTTACATCTGCACGATACTGGAGGCCTGGGGAACAAAACGAATGCTAGGTGAAGCATACAGTAGAAGATACAGCGTAAAGCGTACAGCGCACAGGCGGCACCAGCACAAGCGCATGACGGATACCAAGTCCGCGGCCGGGGAATCCTTGGCGGCGATCTACACCTCCGGACCCACCGCGCCAGGGAGAAAAAGTTGCGATGTCGAGAGTGTGAGCGTCATTGCCCAGAACCTCGACACCCTCGAACACCACTTGCTATGTACGGTGCTGCCTCCCACTTCTTGGTAAAAGAGCGGAGTACAGGGACATTGTAAGCCAAGGACGACCAGGACAAGGGCAAGAGTAAGGGCCAAGGCCGACGACGAGGACGAGGGGAAGAGCAAGACCAAGGACAAGAGTAGAAAATCCGCTTTCTCGTCTCTCCTTCTCGAATCAAGAGAACGACAAGACGGCGGGGACATTGTTGATTGATTGACAGATCGACGAGGGAGGGAGCCATATTAATTGCAGAGTGCCACGGTAGAGTGTTACGATGACGCCTGCCACGGGACGACGAGACGACGAGACGACGAGACGACGACATAGCTACATGCAGCTTGGACGCGGGTACTCCGCCGTAGGGACCGTAGAATAGAAGCTGGGTAGAGGAGAGGAGAGGAGAGAAGACAAGAGAAGAGGACAGGACGAAGCAGGTGAGTGAGTGCGAGGGAGGTCCGTGCACACTGCAGGTTGCATAGACAAGTAATAGCCAAATAGATAATACCGCCGTAAAAAATACTCGGTACTACGTGCACAGTACCCTAACAGCTAGTTCGACCTTCCCCGCCCGTTGCACCATGGGAAAAAGGAACCACGGATCGCGATCGCGGTTCTTGGGTAGGCAGGCAGGCACCCAGCTCGGGCGCGGAGGTTGAACGGAGAAGGTTTAGGGCATGGCATTCGCTGACCGAAGATTGAAAAAGGGCCGGGGGAAAATCACAGCGGCGAACGAAAGGGCGGAAAAGCAAAGAAGCGAAAAGGCCGATCTATGACTTGGGCGAGTGGGGTAATAAGGTACCAAGTGAGGCATGTACTGTAATAGGGAGGGCGATTTAACAAGCGGGCCCAAGGTCACTTGACACTCGAGTTGCCCCAGAAAGAGCCAACTTGCACGTTTGGGCGTGTGTGGTGCTTGGGAAAGTCCAAGACCTGAGTGACGGTAGATAGTGATGAAGAGCATCCGGGGCGCTAAAACGACCCTTGCCTGCTCCGTACTTCTGCTCCATCGGTCTATGCGCAGCGTGGGCGATCTTCGATGCCAGCGCGCCAATCACTTGGCGTGCAGCTGATTGGGGCCGTTCGCGAACGGCCAAAGGCTTGGGCATGACGACAATCTTGAACAGAATGCCAGTAAGCCATCCGATGATCCCTTCATTCCATCATGACGTGCGACGCTGAACATCCCTATTGACTTCTGATGTGCAATGGAGAACTCAGAATGGCGGCTCCTCACAGGGAAGCGGCGTGAGTTCACAATGTAAAAACAAAATCAAAAACGAGAAAGTAGCTGAAGGTCACGAATATAGCATTATAGTATGTCAACCAACGATGGATAGGTTTTTGCACCAGAACTAGCCAGAACCACGCAACGCAGATTGGGGTATCCAAAGAGACGTAGTATTGCTTTGCCGATTCCCAGTTCCGTTCCACACCTCTCCAGTATGATTCATTTCATTTTCGGTGATAGAAAATCATTTCTGCTGCAGCATCTCGCGCATTTCCGCCATATCTGTCGACGTGTGTTTGATGAGGGTACTCGCGTAAATCGCTTATGCGGAATGTTCGGCCTTGTCCTCGGCGCTGCTACGAGCAGCTCTGCCCTTCTCCGACCAGGGGAAGTGCAGGACAGGAACGATGAAGAAGCTGTTCGAAGTGTCGGCAATACCGGCGAGGGCATTGTACCAGGCCAGGAACGCGGCAAGGATACCGAACGCACCTCCGGCCCGGGTCAGACCAGTGTGAGGGGCGCCGTTCTCGAGGACCAGGTAGGAGCAGGCAAGCAACAAAAAGGCCAGATCCAGGGTGAAGAACAAGAGGAAGAAAGCCACGGTAGACTTCAGGGTGCAGATGAGGAGGAGGAAGGTGAAGATGAACCATCCCTGTAGTTTTCCAGTTAGAACTGCGGCGCGTCTGCACATGCCATGGGGCACCACTTTACCATCAAGTAGAAGCCTAGACAATCAAACAGGGCCTTGGTGCTCTGATCCTGTTCGATGGTCGCTTCAATTTGGAAGCCACCCGGAGTGAGAATGATGGCAAACGAGATCCAGAAACCGCCATAAGAGGACAAAGCGGTGGCACCGAAAGTGTTGCCGACTGCCATTTCCCTGTCAGTGGTGTAAGCGTCTGCTGTTCGAACGCAAGCAGGAAGAAACACTTACCACATGCCAGCCAGGAGCTGCACGAGACCACCATAACCAAACGCGAGAGAAATGACAATGGCCGGGACCTTGACATCTCGAGCTCCCAAATTGATCAAGCTGAGCACGAAGGTGGTCAAGGCGAAAGCGCACAAGCCCAGAGGGGCCGGGTTGGCGAACTTGCGCTTCTCAACGCCTCTGTAGAGACCGGGTTGGAATTCACCTCCAAAGGCTGTATGCAGAATGTCAGTCGACTGCAGTTGGAAAGGGCAAAGGGCGCGGGGGAGGGCCAACTCACCGGGCAGAGTGGCATCCAAGTTTGTTCGCATATGAGCCAAAGGACCATATCCGAAGCGAGCAGCATGTTGAGCAGCCGTCTTCTCTTCGTGGCTCATGCCTCGGGTGGCGTTTTCAAATTGCTGGGCGTGAGTTGCTGTGTCGCCGTTGACTGCCGAATTGACAGCATTGTGCTCCGTGTTGGTCGCCATGGTAATGGAGAGGAGGGACTAGGTCGATATATTGGGCTCGGTGGAGGGAATAGCTACTTGGGGTGAATACACTTTCTTTGCAACGGACTAAGTCACCGAAGGCAAGAGGTACACTGAAAAGGCCGGCAGGGGGGATGGGGAGGGAAAGAAAGGGATTCCTGGGGAGGGGGATCTAGGAGTGTTTATGTATTGCTCTGGGATGGCGCGTCAAACAAACCCTCACGCCCCCGGGGGCAGGCAAAGTTAGGGTGCTCTGGGGAATGGAGGAAAGCTTTGGCCAGTGTCGGAATCGGCGGGGAGGAAGTTTTCTCGTTTCTGATCACGGCAGTGCATTGCGTTTCTGGTGGACCGATTGTTCACAGGATGGGACGGGTTGAAACAGGACTAAAGCACTGGATCGCGGACGGCGAGTGGACAGACGGGTGTTGGGAAAGGGGTGGATTAGTGGGTGAGTGGACAGATGACAGGGTTGAGAATGATCAGCTGCGTGTAGAATCCATGGGTTGCGTTCATGTTTGGGACAAGATCTGTCCGGAGGCGGGACCAGAGCCTGCCAGAGCTATGACGGGGGTGTTTGGTTGATCTGAAGTGAATGGACCGGAGAAGTGAACAGTTGCAGTTATTGCCGTTTAGCCTGTTATTGGTGACGGGCGAATGACTGCAAATGCTCTCGCGGGGTGGAGACTGGAGACTACAGGCTGGAGACTGGATCGCGGTCGAGCGGAGGAGAAAAGAAAAAGATGCTACTCTGACTCCATACGGCGAAGTAAAAACGGCGATCAACCATCGACCAGGACGAAAGGCATGAAGAAAGACGCAGTCACGCCACGAGAGAGAGCGGGAGAGAGAAGGGCGCTTGGCATCAGGGCCCTGGTCTACAAGTAGACTTGCAAAGCGTGATGGCTGTGGGAAAAGAAGACGAAGAATGACGGTGAGAAGAGATGCGATCATTACAGGCACAGGCGCAATACTAGGCAACGAATACCTCGACGAGAAAGAGACACAGAAAGAGAAAGGGCGAAGATCTGCCAGAGCGAGAGGAGGTGGAAGTGGAAGTGGCAGAAGTGGAGCCGTGACAAATGCAGCAGATGATGACGATGACGATTCTTTTGTTCCTTCTTTGTTCCTTGCGCATTGTCCCTGGTCGTAGAAATTAGCCGTGAATTGACAGACACATCAACGTCGCTTCCCAACTGGAAACGGCGGTCAATAATAGCAACAGCAACCGCAATAGCAATCTAGCAACGTTTGTTGGTGGTGAACCCCCCCCCTTTACCCTCACCTTTCAGTTTCACCTCACCTTCACCTCACCTTGACCTCATTTCACTTCTCCCCTTGTCCACCTCTTTCTCCAGCTTTCACCTAAAACAGCTCAATATCCGAGACCCCCATTCCTCTCTTTTCGTACTCTGCTCTTTTTTCCCTTCATCCTGATATTATCGCTGTTACTCTTGGCTTGCTTGGTACATGCTCGCTTGGAATCAAGCCCGTGCTTGGTACCCGACGCCCCTTACATCACCACAAATTCAACACCTCCGAGAGCGCCAACACTCCAACTGTTTATCAGTTGGCACAAGCCACAACGATTCCATCAACGCCTAGATTCGTCTAAAGCCCGCAAAGCTTTCTAGCGAACCACCTGCAAATTCGTATTCCTGCCGTCACACCAGATTTGTCACGAATCACGAGATATCTGCCTTTGCCGTTGCTGTTCGCCGGCCGACTAAGCAACGCCACGTTTCTGCTCCTTCCGTTGAGTTCCGCCTCCGCCTCGTCGGCCTCGGCTCGCAGCTTATACGAACCAAGCGGAATCCCTTCCTACCGTCTCACTGCTCGCGAAATGCCGTCGCCCTGTTCTAGAAGCCTTCCTTGTCCGACCTCATGTTCTGCCTGGAAACCTTCTCTCGACCACCCGAGATATATTCGATCATCAGGCTGACAGCGTCTTACTCCCACCGCGCTAACGACTCCATATCGAATCCCTCTCCTAATTTCACCACAATTTGCCACTTCCATTGCCCCGGGTCTGGTATCCTGTTCGTGGAGTAGGGTGCATTCACGTGGCGTGCACGGCTTCTCACTGAAACATATCGCTTGAGTTGCCGACATCGCTCCAAATCACACCACTTTTCACTTCTCACTATCAACCCCTTGCTACCCGTACTTGGCACAATCTCCTTTCTCGTTCTTCTTTGAACATCCTCCGACGGCGATTGTTTGCCGCCTGCCTGTGCATACCTAATTTCTCCGTCTGCCAGGATGGCACAGTAGTGTGTCCTTACCGGCGGTGACTCAATGCCTCGACGAGTCTGCACGCCCTGATGAATCCGCACTCAAGATAGCGAAGAACGACAGAGCCCTTCGCCTTGGGTTGTTGTTGAAGTTTCTCAACTCTCCCTCGACCACATTTTCTTCCGGGGCAGAGGTTCTCTGCTACGCCTCCGCCTTCTCTTTGCCCGTTCAACAAGGTAGCATGCTATTCACCAGGTTGCTGGAGAGTTTAAACGAGCAAAGGTCTGCCGACAGGGGGAAGCATGGCCGTGAATTTTAAAGATGTTCACAAAACTCCAGGATGGAATATTGAAACAACTTGTTTGGTCTACTTGCCCCTGGGTGACTAGCACTGGGCAGTTCTACGCAGGTAGGTTGAGGTTCACACATCAGATTTGAAATCTCAAGACAAGAATAGAAAGAATACAAGTCCGAGATTGTGTTCGTCAGTGCCAGGGACAATAAACTACCTACTCCAAGGGGGAAAAAAAACCCAATCTTGCAAACGCATAGGGACAGGATCTCTATCTGGGAAGAAAAGGAAAGGAAAAGAACGGAAAAACGGCAATGCGCAAGAGATGCTTCAATGCTGCTGCAATCAATCACCGAGCCAAAATGCTCCAGCTGACCAATCAGAAAATCCACCCCTAAAAAGAGACAGTGCCATGCTCACTCACCATTCACTACAACGAAGAGACCATTCGCGTATGATATCATGTATTCGGACTATCTTATTATGGTATCGCAGCCCCGATGGGAAGCCCTTTCGAGGGGTTACCACTCAAACTCGGCATGCATATCCATTACAGGTACTTCGCACTGGGTATATATTGCCCAAGGTGCCCATCTTATTCCTCTCTGATATCCTGGTTTGCCTGGTGGGTATACGAACATCGATGGAATGACCTGCATAGACACCACCATCACCACCATGGACCCTGACTCTTGTCTTGGATAGCCGAACACCAAATTTTCTGGGTCAACTGTTGCGAGTGAATGCCAGGGCTTACGGAGCGGAGGCAGGCTAACCTTTGAGAGCCACAGCGCAAGGGTCCACGATCTTCCCTGCTCGCAACGGCGATAACAGGACCACTAGTAAATTGAGTAAGGTGCTCATCGAGACTGCGGATAAGGTTTGCGTGTCTATTGCGAGGTCCCGCTCCCGGTCTGTACGGCTCTTCCTGAAACGGCGTGGCCAGATACAAAAGCATCTGGAATTTGAGACCAGCCAACATGTCTGTGGGGTGGCAGGACATTAGCAGCCGCAGCCGTATATGACGGGAAAGCTAAGCCTCCAACATGATCCGGGAGATTGACGGTAATCTGAATTGATACAGACGAACTCACGGTTTCTAGGGACAGAGCTTGACTTGGACGGCATGATGAAGGTGAGACGCCTTGTGTTCAACGCGAAAGTGTATCAAAGCAGGCAGTGGGAGCTCGAGGTCGGCGGCTGGAAGCTGAGCCAAGAAAGACGAAAGTGGGAGAGAAACCCGTCTCGAGGCCACCAAGGGGAGAACACTTTTTAATATCCATGGCTCTGGGTTGGAGTGCTCAACCAGGACACCTGGGGATCGAGATTTGCGAAGGTGCTGGCTCGATAGGACACCGACCAAATGCATATCGAAGCAGAAAAATCAGGGGGTGGGATGCTCAGTCAGTCTCGAAGCCCTGCGAGCATTCCGCTATTTCAGCACAGAGTTGCGGGATCCAGGCCCCTGGTACTAGAATAGAATACTTGAGCTTGGTCGATAGGTGCACAGGAGGTTAGCGCAACAGAAACATAGGAGCCTTTGCCCTCTGGCCATACAAAAGGTCACATGCCCGTGGGATGGAGGAGCTGAGGCAGGAGGTCCCAGCGAGACCGACCTGCCTTCTTTGGAACCCGGACAGGCCTTTGAGTAACTTGCTTTGCCTAGCAGCTGCAACCTGTCGAAACCCGTTAGATGAGATGCATGATGGCGCAGCAATATGCATGTCGATTCATTGCCGGGGCGCCTGTGGCCAGGCTATTCGTCTCGGGCGTCAAGTACGGCGCCAAGTACCGACAAGCAAGAAGATCGGTCCCCTGCTGGGCTGGGTAGGACCCACGACAGAAATACGAGGTGGTCTTCTTGCCTGCATGTTGAAGCCATCAGCCTTTGGTGAAATACTCGCCAATGGAACCGCCATACCGAGTGTCGATCCCTTCCGGCCGAATCTCTGATAAGTAGAGGACGTCAGGGCACCAAAAGACGGGATAGTCGCACGTCGTTGCTGCTACTGCTGCTACATACTGCTGCTGAAGGATTGAAATTGCTTTTGCCAGTCGACCAGGGCTTAGTGCATGGATCCGCCCTCCCCGCTTGGGGACGGGGACTATGATTCGCTTCCAAGTCCCTGGGTCCTTTTTGCAAATTTAAACGAGGGGGGTTCGAAAGGGCACAGCGCGGCACAGCACAACACGGCTTTTCGGGCAAGCTGCACGACTCGTATTAGAACTCTAGAACCCCTTGTCCGTGGCAGGTTATGGTAGGTTGCCATGTCCTAGGGAGTAAAAAGCTACCCCTGACCGAGAATCTCCTCACATTAATACGAACTACTAACTTTCTCTTTTCTACACACGAAACTGGTTAGCTAAAAACTAGAGCGGGGGCAACCACGGGAAAAGTCGATGGCACATCCCTGAAGACTACACCAGGCACTGCCTCCCTCACACCCCATTTCCTGAGTTGAACACCTCAATTCATAGCCTGACAGTCAACACACGAGGTTTCCTGATCGTATATATTTCTACCATGCATGTTACCATTTGACGGCCTCAGGCAGGCGACAAACACATGGACAGAGAAGCATCAACTGGGTTAATAGAAGGGAACCGAGCCGAACCGAACCGAGCAGGGGGCCGAGGGGGGAAGGAGGAAGAGGAGCGGATACTAAATCCATATCCCAACTCAACCCGCTCGCTCGCGTCGTTCGAGAAGACACTCGACATCGCATCGGCGATCGCAATCGTGACAGGACCCCCCACGACCGCTTTCGGCCCATGTACATCCTTGGGGCATGTACATAGCAGTCGGGCGGATGGGGATCCCTCACAGGCCGCCGACCAGACAGCCAGACTTTGCATTACCGGTACTTTTAGTGGAGAGTTCGGACTCCTCCGTAGTCCAAAGGACAGAGGGAGGGAGTAGAGAGTGGAGAGTACTTCAGAGAGCTCGGATACTCGCAGAACCCATGCGCACACAAGCCCCTTTACGGAGTACATACTACATGGCGCGAGAACCAACCCTCCTTCTTCCCTCTCGTCCTTCCGACAACCGCTGCCCAATTGGCCATGTCGCTGCCTGTCTATCTATCTATCTACTATCTATCTTCCCCCTCCAGTCATCAGTTTGCTTCATGGGAGGTCTCCACTTTCTCGTAGTACATACTCCGTATTCTGGCACCTTAGGGCTTGACATTGACCTTGCCGGGGTGCACGATCCATTCATTCTCCTCTGGATGCATGCATGAGAGGACCGAAGCCGGATGAGAGGACAAGGGGTAAGAGGGGAGACGGAGAGAAAGAGGCACACATGCATGCATGCCACAGTGCCGGAGATGGTGAAAGAAAGACAGACTCTCTGATTCTAGCTCCTACAACTGATCCTTCATCCATCCATCCACCTCGTTGCCATGTCACCTGCAACCCTCAACCGGAAAAAGCCAAAAGACATAGCTCCAACTGATTTACCTGCGTGCATACCACAGCCCTGTCGTCGCCACGGTCACCATCCGAGGAAGACAAACCCAGTTCAGTCTCGCACAAAGGACTCCTTGTTCCTCGCTCAGCACTGCTGAAAATCCAAATCTCATCAACCACCGTCAGTCTGTCTTTCTCAAAAAATCCAGCAAATGGACTAGCAATCCCGAGCGCCGCCCGATGGGACAAACAGTCCCCAAACCCGTCACAGCACTCGCGAAACCCCGTCCCTCTTCCTCAAGCATCATCTTCGCCCCGCTCTTCGTCAACACCCACGGTGCTGGTGATATCGGCGCCAATTGTTGTGTGCGTTATTGCCACGGTCTCTTCGCCATGAAAATCCTCGAGATCGCTCCGTTGGAGCTGCGTAATGTATGTCGATGCGTGGGCTTGGCGGCTCGCAGGATCGAGATCGCTAGTGCTGGGCTCAGAAGACCCCTGGGTCGAATTGGGGACTGAAAGTTGCCGTTGGGGGAGTCCCCTATCTGTAAAATAAACCTCTGCATGATTCGTTGGCCAGCTTCTGCAAGTCCTCCGACAACAGGCAGGTCGCTTGGGTCTTGCGCCTCTTCCGCGGCTCCGGCTCCCACGTGAATTAGTATTGGCCTTTTCGGCTTCTGTTCGACGGGCTTTCTCGTCCTTGAGCCTCGCCCACCGCCTTTCCCGCGCTTCGACTAAAGATTTTCTCGCCGTCCTCCTGAAGTCGAGGAATTTCGGTGTGCCGACTCGTCAAGACCCAGAACTTTCGAAGGCCTGGGCTTTTGACGACCGGGATCCCCAGCCTTTCACCGCCGTCTCGAAACAGTTTCTCAAACGTTGTCAACTCTGGGAGGTCGGTGGACGAACAGTCTCGAACAATGCACTGTTTATGAGCCCGGACCATCGGATCGTCGCCTGGCTGCGATTAGCGAGACGGATATTGCTACTTGATTATGATGGCCACTTACGCGCCCCCATTCTTGGATTCTGTCGAGAATGGAGTCATATTCCACCTCCGCCGTGCGCGTCGAGAGCAGAGTTATCAGCAATGGCAACTGAAGTTCGATCTCTTTGACCTCTCTCGTCAGAAATTCAACGTACTCATCCAACTGGAATGGTGCCATTGAGGCCCGAAAATTCTCAGTCTTCCGGCCGGGTTGCTTCCCTTGGGACATTCTGCCGGCAAAGCGTCTCCTCTGGTACCTCCAAGGAGCTTGCTGTTCGAGAGCTATTTCCTGAACGGCCGCGAAGGTGGACTGGGTTGGAAAAGTCTTCTGCCTGATCTCCCATGTCTTACGGAGCCGGCTCCACGGTTTCTTTTTCCGGCGATTTGCAGCATTCTTCCCTTTGGCGCTGAGATTATTGGCAATTTCGGAGTCCAACGGCTTGTAATGAAATGGTTGCAATCTCAAGTACCCAGGCTTAAGGTATCCCTTCTCCAAAACACTCGGCAAGAATTCATCTAGACCTATAACTGTCGTCGGAGCTCACAGTTCTTTCCATACCAACACCATAGGCTCGCCCATGTTGGCGTAAATCATGTCTTGATCGACATTATAAGCCTTGAGCAAGGCTCCGGTGTGGAACATATGTGTACCGTCGCCGAGATTCCTGGTGTCGATAATGGCAAGTCTCAGATTCTGGCGGCCTTCCTCTAAAAGCGCCCCAGCAGACTCTCCTTGATGTCTTCTTCGCTCATGAACTCCAGGTCAGCACACATACCTTGCTTTTCATGTTCACTCTTGAAGTGCCCGTCGGTGTTTTCGCCAGCGTTTTCGTCATTCCAGACTCGAAAGAGATACCGTGAGATCCCTTGAGTGCAAGCCGACACAGCTCCCATGTTCACACGATGGTCACAGAATTTCCACATCCATTCCTTCTCAGAAACTGAGACCCTCTTATAGATCAGCAATCTGAAGGGATGTCTCGGTCTGTCAGCACTCAGTCCCGCAAACGTCTCATGGACTCTCTCTGATTCTAGTGAAGCCTGGGGAGAATTCCATAAGGGCTCGCTAATGCAGCAGCGCAGGCCAAGACCGTCCTTGTCCCAGTAGAAATAGGGCTCTCTGAGGTGTTGACCATACCTGGCCCAACCTCGATGTGTCAGCATAATCAAGGCGTCGGTCCATTGAATTAGGGGACATATCCAATTCGCTGGGGGAAAAATAAATAATAAATAGCTATCACTGATAGTGATAAGTTGCGAAGGGAATGCCGACCCAGCGGCGGTGCAAAAGGCTTGAGGTAGATCAGAATGAACACTGCCGTCTGTGCACGAGATGTCGCTTCAAAGGTACCTGAGTAAGTTGAATGGCAACGCAAGGAAAAAAGACAAAAGCCAGATGTGAACAAGATTAAAAGACAATCAAGCAATTGATAGTGCAGAGATATCAAAGCTTGGAGGGATGGATAAGAAACGTGAGAAAGAGGAGAGGTCGGTCCAACGCGGCTGTTGTGAAAGAGTCGGATGGGACCGAAAGAACAATCAACGATATGACACTGTTGAAGAGAATGAGGTGAGATTTGAGAGAGGAGAACGCGGAAGACAGATGAGAATTGGGAGTGCAAGGAAACGGTCAAGTCAGGGTCAATGAAATGGAGAGAGAAGGCGCCCAAAGTGGAAGATAGGAGAGCAAGTCGACAGGGACACGATTGAGAAAAGAGTAAGGTGAGAAGTGAAATGGACTAGAGGGATTGAATTGTGTCCGGGACGAATGCTGCTGAAGATGGCAATATCTGCATGAAGAAAGAAGTCGAGAATTGGGACACGAGCATGTGCCCTTCTTTCCTCGGAGTGGTTGTGGCGGGCATGTGAAAATCACAACCTCAAGTAAAAGCGTTCATGAGATGTGTACAGCGCTGTTGGAGGCATTTCGGTTTCCGTGCTGCTTTTCGCGGCCCGGCCGAGCCATGACATACCAAAGAACTTGGAGGTTGAAGCACATACCGGAGAGAAATCTCCTGTTTCGAGTATCGCCACCAGGAACAGAGTGAATTAGTCGCAAAACATATACATGATGCCAGAGTGTCTGTCATGAAAATAGTCCTGCTTCCTCACCATGACCAGAAGAAGCAGGGTGGAGTAGACAGGGCCCTGCTAAAAGCCCAGATGTTGGTCTTCCACTTGCGATAGTTGGGGACTTTGGAGTGTCCCCTGGATCCACGCCTTGATCATGGGAGAGAAGAAATCAAGATGCTTCCGAATGTGGTTGATCGCCGGTCAGGCAAGGCTGCGGCTATATTTTGACTGCAAGAAGCAGTCCTTCCCTGTCCGTGGATCGAACGACGTTTGCTCGCGGTCCCGACCACGATGACGGAGTCTGAAAGGAAAAAGGAGCGACTCTGGGTATGAGAGACCGGGGGATGGCACAGACATGGCTCATTGCGCTGCTTCAATACGCCTTCGACATTCTTGGAAGAGGAAATTGCTTGGGAGGTTGCTGAACGGAAGACGAAAAAGTTGGCGAACTTCAGACCGCGTCTGAGTGCCAAGCCTTGATAACCACGCCAGGCTCAAAGAGGACAAGCTCCGGCTGGACAGATTCTCCTTCTCCGGGTATCAGAACAACCATGACTGCCCGCGGATTTGCTCCCTCACTTTTTTCTTCCTCTCTTTACACTTCATGAAAAACAAAACGAACGCATAATCAACCGCCAATTCCTTCATCCATCAATGGAGTGGTAGGTCATATTGGCGTACTAGACCGAATTTTTCTCAGAGGCACTTTAAGGCTTTTCGTTCGAGATGGGAGTTTTCGGATTCCCGTGGTGGATGCGAAGTCACCTGCGTGCCAGACATTTCTTTTTCCCTCCAATGCAGATCACGTAAAAATTTCATGGTACAGGGGGAACGGACTGTACTGAGGACTTGGTTGCACTAAGTGAAGGCATCCATCCCAGGTCCTTCGAGAGAAATTCTCAGATTCATGGAGGACTTGAACAACCCCGAGCGCGTACTACAGAGTGTATGAAGAAGTTGAGGATTGTGTAGAAATAACTTCAGAAACTTCTTTAGATTCTATTAAAGTGCTGAAAGACTGCCTCGAAAGTTCATCTCACCAGCCGATACCGAGTTTTGGATATCTTTTGTCTCAACGAGCCTTGGGCTTGGCGCAAGAGAGACTTTTCTGCTTCCAAGCGGTCGCATTTTTTTTTTCCCTTTACATCTCGCCTCATCTAGGTTGTCGAGCTTGGTAGCAAAATGAAGCTCCTCACCACGAACTTCCTGACCTGCGCCGTCAAGGCCTGCAAAAGCTCCTCTGCCTCGTTCCCGCTGCACTTCAAGGACGCCGTGCTAGAGCGCACCGAGATCGAGTTTAACCCGCAATTCATGAGGAACATTCTGCCGCGCGTGAACTGGGAAGCATTGACCGTTACAGCGACCGAGTTGGGATTGCAGGCGATGGTCCCTGAAAAGAACCCTTCGGACCTTGACGACGGAGCCACGGACACAAAGGAAGATGACCACCCTATGGATGTCGAAGGAGACAAGCAAGAGAGCGAACAAGGTGGTGTTCAAAAGGAGGACGGGATTGATGAGGAAGTCCTGAAGAAGCTACACACTCTCCTCCTCGAAACCGGCGTGTCAGAAGGGAAGCTGGTCTGTGGAAACTGCGGGTTTGAATATCCCATAAAGGAAGGCGTGGGCAATTTCCTCCTGCCAGCGCATTTAGTGTGAGGATACCCTCGAGACGAACTGGGTTTGAACAAAGACAGAAACCGCGGCGCCTGCGATAACTTCATCCGGAAGCTGTCACCGTCGGCTTCCTCGATGCATCTGCTTGAGTGATTGGGCAATAGAGATGGGAGGTTGGACCGATACACTCCCTGCGTGCTCACCCTGAGAGAGACACACTCAGAGAGCGCACCATGATCATAGATTGCCACGGAACGAACGAGACCAGCCATCAGACGACCAGAAACTCCCCATTGTGGCATTCAGGGCTCTGGGTCAGAGTTGAATTTTAGCTGTCAGGCCATTGATAGGGACTTGTGCGAAAGAAGAAACGACCTGGGATCAGCAAGAAGTCTGGAACGCTCACCGAAGAAGCCCTGTCAAGGTGCAATGCAAAGCTTATCGTCTAGGCATGAGGGAGTAGAGATCAGTCGGAAGCGCCCGACTGTCTCTCTGCACGTGGGAAGAAGTCTTTGAACGAGTACGAATTGCAGCCGATTCTGTGGAAACGCCAGCCATGGAGGCAAAGCCCATTTGGGCCACCACTCTATGTACTTGGACGTCTTTCTCCGCCGCGTCCGAAGGGTGACCAGACCCTTTATGCTGTACGCCGCATGAGTTTGCTGCTCTCGTCGAGTACAAGGTTGGATGATACAAGTACACAGAAAGCACGAAGGGAATCTTTCTCAAACTCATTCATTTTCAGCATCGTCCCTTCTGTAATGCTCCACCGCCTCAATTGAGTTAAAGGAGTTCATTCGTTGTCGGCCACGTCCCTTCGACTCATCATTCCTTTGCTTTGTTGAAATAGGATTACCACGATCCTGGCGAACTCCTCACAACCACTCCCACAATTGCGCACCACCCTTGCCGATTCTCTCGGTGGAGAGATGAACCCCGGCCAAGCCTTTCCATTGATCCATGCTGTGCCATGACTTTTGTCAAAATATCCGTCCCTTCGTCATGCCGAATGGAAGAGAACGCCGGACCCAAATGCTCTTCCATATTTTCAAATGCACTTACAACATCGCGAAAGAATGATGTGCCCACCAGATTCCGCCACGCATTGGAAGACCCGTTGCCGTTGGAGATGCCGGAGTATTAGTTAAGGAAACCTTTGCAGACCGCCGAGCCACAGAGGCAAGGGATACGATCGTCACTGCCAATCTCCCGCTCGAATTTATAGTCGTATGTCAGTTCTTCATCTAGATCCAAAATGTCAGCGTCCGCACGCCCAGGTCAGACATGGACGATATTCACCTTTCTCAATATCTCTTAGAGCGTAGATAACGATCCGTTTTGTGCCGCCCACCCGGATGATCTTGGCAGTACAATTGGGAGAGCAGCTGTGGTTGATGAATCTTGCGATACCGCCCTTCTTGGTGGCATCCACGACAGTCCCTTCGTCGATTCGGAAGAGGTAGCTGCTGCCAATGCCGCTCTCCGTGTACTTGATCTCTCTCAAATCGGCGATTTCTTGCCGGATCTTCTCGCCCACATACTCGATGATCATCTCGCTCGCTTGTATCCGCTCCAGCGAGTACAGACCCCAGTTGTGGATGGCGGATCTGGCGAATTTGACAGGTTTCTTGCGCTTCTGAAGCTGATTGAATCGCAGAACGTCGGCGTCCTCGCCCAACCCCTGTAGCATCTCCCGCTGTCTGTCCAAATCTTTGACAGTGCGTCGATCGTCAGCACGCTTGCCGCGGGAAGAAGCTTTGGGCAGTTCCACAACTTGTTTGCCAGGGTCCTTCTTAGCTTCGGCTTCTCTCTTCTCCCTTGCCTTCTGCACCTTGATGCGATGAGGCAAATACTTCGACTTCTCGGACTCGAGGATTCTTCGAACAGGCTCCGTTCTTGCCGAGCCTGATGGGTTGGGCACAAAATACCCGTCAATGGGAGGCTCCGTCCTAAGCGCGCCTGGCTGGCTTCCAGGTTTGAGATTTCGAATGCGCTCCTGTTTCCAGGCCCATGCCATCGGATCACCAATATCCATGGCCTTCTTCAATTTCATTGCCGATGACAAGTATTCAAGATCTTCCTTATCAAAGAGACTGGCTTGCCATCCTCGGAGATCAGGAATGATATCCTCGTCGTCGTCAACGGTAGGCAAAGGCTCCACGGCCGAGACGCCCCATTCCACTTCTGGTCTCCATTCGGCTGCTTCTGCAAGAGCTTCTTCTTCCTCTGCATACTCCAGAACATTATCCACCACTGCAGCTGCTTCGGCCTCTGCCTGCGCCCGTCGGAGCGCTTCCCGCTCTTCCAGGATCTGTTTCTTAGTTTTCTTCTTAGGCTTTGGCTTCTTGGCCTTGACACCGTCCGAATCGACATCAGGCGTCGCCTCGATGGGAGTTTCCACTTTGATATCCTCGGATCCCTCGCGATCCAGGTCGTTTTGATCGATGCCGAATAACTCGTCATCTGCCTTTTGACGTTTTCGAGCTTCCAACTCTTTCACCAACCTCTTTCGTTTTCTCGACGATGGGGACATCTCATAAATATTTCTTTCGAGCTTGGCAATAATTAAATCTTCAGCAGTTTGCTTGCTGGTGTCGAATTCGTCCTTGACGATACTATCTCCCATCTCAGACTCCTCCCGAGCATGGAGCCGGCGTTTCGTTACTTTGCGCAGAAGTTCGTCGTCGTCGTCGGATAGGGAGGTCATACTCATCCGACTAGGTGGACGGCTCTCGGGATCTTCAGTGTCACGAGTGACCGATGTTCGTCGTTCATCGTCGGAATCATCGTCGGCGTGAAATTGTGCCAGCTGGTGGAACAATGGCCTGACATTGTGTCTCGTTGTTGGAGCTTTCCTTCTCTCATCGCGGAAACCAACCGTGCCCTTGTCTGTGCCCGGCCTCTTGCCAATCTTTGGCAGGGAAAGAATGTTGAGGTTTTTACTCCCAAGCGGGAGTCGACTGGTACCCAGGCGTGAGTCGGGCGTCTGAGAGCCTTCATCGGCGTGACCGTGCCTCCGTGTTCCCTCAGGATCGCTTACACCAAGAATCCTTCTCCTTTCCGCATGTCTGGTCGGATCAAGATAATCGTAGAGAACTGGAGCAGCGATACGTGATTTGACATCTTCCAGCAGCTTATCCCTAAGCTCTTGAATGACAAGCTGTACAACAGCCCTGGAGGGGTCTAAATCTCTTGCGCGCTGTCGCTTTTCTTCTTCTAGGTCGAGGTCGTGCTCTTTCCTCAGCCTGTAAGCTTGTTTGGAATATACGAAATCGACGGGCCCCATCGATGTTGGTACGGTGTCCGCAGCACTGACAGCTTTGTGATTTCCATTGAGATGCAATTCCAAATTCATCACATAGGTAAACAGCGGCTGCATGTGACAGCCATGAAATAGCTTCTTAGCCTCCATCTGTCCGCTCCGCGACTGCTCAAAGGTGATAAAGTATCCCGTCTGGTCACAGCGGACTTCTCGCCAATCAAACATCCTTAACCTTTTCTTCAGGTGCGGTATCGTAGTGCTCATAACTGGTACGTAACAATGCGCGATGAAGATGTAAGGCACTTTCAATGTTTCAGCAATCGGTGTGGTCTCGACAAGCGAAGCGGAGGCAGTCACGGGCTTGGTTGGTCTCTCGGGTTTTACGGGAAGTCCGAATGGGGCTTGGAAGGTAGACTGAGGTCGTAAAGGTGGCTTTCCCGAAGGCCCCTTTGGAGCTGTCGGCGGCGGGCCTGTAGACTTTGCGAATCCGGGCGACTGGACCGCGGTGGGTGTTGATGGAGACGGAGAGGGCTGCATACGGGAGGGATTTGTGAATCCACTCTCTTTCCGATGCAGCGCAATTGCCTTTTCCACCAACTTTTCCGTGACCGACCCGTCTCGGTCAATGGCCACGTGAACAGTCTTCAAGCCTATCCTTTGTCCACGCTTGCCCTCAAGATATGCTGTCTTGGCCGCGAGGACGGCGGAGATGGGTCCCCCGCCTTGAAAGGAGGCGCAGTCTTGGTATGCGATGCTGCAGATGCCGAGAAAGCGTCCAGTGAGCGGATCGGTTTTATTGTCCAAGTCCTCGATCTCGCCAAAGCTGGAAAATAATGCGCTGATTTGTGCCAACGGTGTCATGGGGTCGAAGCCGGTCACGACAACGGTGGTCGGCGGCGGCGGCGCAACCGCGGTCGCAACATCAGGCACCCACGACTTTAGATTGTAAGGCGCAGGGCGAAATTTTGCTTTTCCCTTTCCCACCACGCCCTTTGTATAGTTTGGAACGGCCAGTCGCGGATCGGGAGGTTGGAAGTTGTCTTGGGGCTTTGCTCCGAAATCTTCGAACTGCGCTTTCAGCTTGCGTTTGTCCTTGGAGTTTAAGGTCTTGTCGAGTTCCGGATCATAGGTGCACTTGGTCCCTTTGACTTCGGCATTGGCATCGCGCGCGGATCTTCGATGGGTCGGTGGTGTGTGGAGGGGTGTCATCGAACCTTGATGGAGGATGGACATATTATTGCTGCTGCCCATCACGGTGTGAGATTCAATGGTTGGGCTCATGGGTTTACCATTTGGAGGAGAGTCGGAGTTTGTGAGAGGGGTAAGAGTGGTGAAATTAATATGACTGGCGCCAGACATGGCGGCGTTTGCGACGGGAGCACTAAAGACCGATGAAGCGGTGCTAGACGAACTTGCTGAGCCGACACCATTGAGAAGGTCCCCTGCGTACTGGTCACTCTCTTCGGGGATCACGGTGACGGCGGGAGTCTTTGCCAGGTTGTCCTGTTTGGCAGGTAAATGTGGGTGGGACGTGGTAGATGAGTTCAGCGAGAGGCGAGCAGAATTCTCTTTCGTGTTGGCATCTTCCGCGCGATCGTCAGGACGGCGCAGACGGGATCGGTCAAGGTCAAGCAACTTGGAAGCCTTTCGTTGCTGAACGCTGGGAGCGGTCGGGAAGAAGTCAGCGAACTTGGAGTGAGAGTGAGTGCCCTGTGGGCGCGACATCTCCTTGATTAAAACGCCAACCGCGCGATCATCTTCGCATACGCCCTCCTCAATGGATCATGGGGATTATGGGAGAGTGTGAACCATGAAGCGCAGAGATATGTCGGCCGCGATGTGGACTTTGCAAGTTTTCTAACGCGTCAGTGGGCAAGCGGTCGGAAGGGGGCCGGGTTCCCAGAGGGCGCAGTTTGGGATTTGGGGCGATTGAGGACGGCAAAAGGCCTCCCAGCAGCTGGCGGGAAGGAGATTTGAGGTCGATACGTGCTCGACTGTGAACAATGAGAGAAATAAATCCGTGTATGGGGAGATTTGAGGTTGGCTTGGTCGACTGCAGTGCCTGCACTCTCAACCTGCAAGCATCGTCTTTGCTAAGTTCCTGTTGCAAAAGGAGCCAAGCCCAGATGGGTTAGAAGCCTCAGGCCTCGGCATGGGATCGACCGCGCTCAAGGCTCAAGGCTCAAGCGAAGAGCTGAAAGGGCGCAGGCGCAGGCAAGAGCTGAACATTCTCATCAAGCGAACATTCCAACTCTGCAAATTCATTCGATGCCAACAACAATGACCCATTGACTACGGCTTACGCGTCGGGTACATACATGCTTTGCCTAAACAAGTCATTGATCCTCATCCTGAGCAGGCTGCCCAAGTGGCGTATTCTCTATCTCAACTTTCGCTCACGTTAGCAGGCAAGAGTGCTCACCGATGCACAGGCAAACCTCACGAACACTAGAAATTTGAGAAAATCTGAGATGCCCTCTCTATCCTTCCAGTCCCATCCTTTTATGACTCCATGCCAACCGCCACCGCCTCTTCAGCGAGTTGAAGACATATCCTGTTCGACTACCTCCTGAGAAGAGATGGTTCATTGCACACATTCTGGCGGCCTCAAGAGATTTTGAATTGCTGTGTCATGGCTCTAACCTCACGACGAATGCCCTCGTTTGTGATCCACTCTCATCAAGAAATCAATTTGGCATCTGCCCTCGATTTCCAGGGACCTCTTCAGCCTCACAGCGTTAACGAACAAAGAGTTGGTCCTGAAGTGTCTGCCCCAGATGCCTCTTACTGTAAGGATGGAACGTAAGTTGGCCGCAGGAAATCGACTGCTCTCGTTCCAGAACGGTGTATCCCACATCTGCGAACCCCGGTCGCGTATCAGAATCTGCACAGCAAAGTCAGGAAGACGTGGCCGCTTGAGATTTATACCGCTCTCCAGCCAGATTGAGCAGGGCAAGGAGGAAAGAGCAAGAGAAAGGCTCCCAGGGGTCAGAGGATGAATGATTTGGCTCTGATGCTGGTAAAGGGGAGCACATCCGTAACTGTTGTCTGACACGCTTTTCTGCCACTCGACGAGACAAGTAGTTAGCTAACTCTGCATTCGTGCTTTCGTTTCAGCCGGCTCTCGCTTCAGAATACCACATCTAGAGCTCTGACACAGCAATTGCTCGTACCAGCAGCTTCATTTGCTTCTCTTCAAACCGAAGCTCATGTTGGTTAGATTCAACGTATGGAATGATGTCCAGTCAAGTCCTGTTCAATAGCTCTTTCCGACTGCGAACACACCAACTCGATTCCGTACCACTCTGTTTCTTTAAAATCTCAGCAAGGAATAGCTTCACTTGCGGCATTCCTCCATCAACCGATGTCATAAACACCTTCTAGCCGCACTTCTGAGATCCGGACGTCTCATCATCGCCGATTGAAAGTGACACCCTCACTCACGCTCCGACTGCGAATCGTGATTACCGTTCTGCTTTCGGCTCTAGTGGTTCTTCGGATATGTCGTCGGTGATGGTGTCTCCTTTCGGCAATGATTTGGATCTCATCTTCGGCACACTCGTTGTTTCTCTCTTTGGCTCGCTTGTTGAGTATGGAGGCATCGACTTGCGCAGTTGTAGAATCAGAACCAACTCTTTGGGAATTGCCCACCTGCATGCCGACTTTTCTAAGAGCCGACGTCAACGTTGCCTTTATTTTGGTGATTTTGCGTCTCTGCTGAAGTTCCTTGGCCTTGAGCGTTAGGACATCTTTAACCACAGTGACCTTTTCTGACGTATGATGCTGGTTAGTCTCTTCGGACGTTAAGTCGATAACAATTGACGAAGACGATGTAATCTCTGGGCGAGATACTGTCGAACGCTGGTTAGGTGGGGACTCTTGCTCCGTTCCGATAAATTGTTCATCTAATATCCTGTCTTCTGAATCGAATTTTGCGGTCTCATCACCAGTGGCTGTCTTCCCCGTTCCCAGCTTCTCGATGAGGTAGGGGGGCGGAGATGGTGTGGGAATTGCCGCATATGCCAATAGCTCCCTTGTGAAAGCATCAATTTCATGGTTGGTAGCTTGCGCGATATGTTCATGAGTTTGAGATTCACTAACGCCATCGAATGTATTCGTCGCTTCCTCCTCCTCTTCCTCCTCCTCTTCCTCCTCCTCTTCCTCCTCCTCTTCCTCCTCCTCTTCCTCCTCCTCTTCCTCCTCCTCTTCCTCCTCC
>NW_015971575.1:1303261-1676990 GCF_000835475.1 Cladophialophora bantiana CBS 173.52 | reverse complement strand
CTTCCTCCTCCTCTTCCTCCTCCTCTTCCTCCTCCTCTTCCTCCTCCTCTTCCTCCTCCTCTTCCTCCTCCTCTTCCTCCTCCTCTTCCTCCTCCTCCCCCCCCCTTACGGAGCTGTTAATGTTAAATCTCCCTGGATCAGAGTGCCAATTTATGCCATGGTCGGAATCGTATTCAGGCGTCTTTCGCCTTCCGGGGTTTAGTCCTGTAGTGTCGCTCGAAGGAGATGCAGAGCTATCAAAGGGCTCTGTAGTTACGCCAAACTCCGATCTCATCTCGGCCAGTTGAGTATTCAGAAGAGACTGGGTACCTTCATCTGGAATAGGAAAAGTTGCTGATTGACGGTGCTTCGCCGATACTGCGACTGTAATGCCTATCTTCTTTGCGTCCCGCATAGATCTCAGTGACTGAATAGGATTTGCGCTGCTTGAACCATTGAGAACATGACCCAGATTAATTTCGTCGAGGTGTGCGTCCAAGTCGCTGAAATTGGGAGGATCGCCGTAGATTCCGCGGACGAATGATTCGAAATGACGGTCTTTCTCGTACCCGGGAATTTGATAGGCATGGAGAAGTTTACGCGCCACCACTGCTTTGTATTTAGGCGGAACATTATTCAGGAACTATGGTCGTTAGTCAAACTTGAGGCACGATTAGAATCGATCCGTACTCGGCTAAAGGCTACCCCAGACGCGTAGTTGATACTTGACAGAGATTTCATTTCGTCCATTAGACGTACAGCTTCCTCATAAGCTAGTACGGCGACAGGATCACCAGGGACAGAACCCCATATAAGGAACTGTAAAGATTGATTCGTTAGAAGCGAAAGGCTAGGATGTTATGCTGAAATACATACCTCGCCAGTCCCTTTGTAACCTTTTCTCCTTTTCACACCCCGGCGAGGAGGCCAACGTTTGTTGATCTTCTGTAAGTCATTGAATACATAAGTTTCGCAGATTTTCGGCACGAGCCAAGGCCCAGTGCCTATACCGTGGAATTTTTCGAAATCGTCTTCGAGCACATTGTAGTCAACAATGGCTAATGAGCGTCTTTCTGAACTCTTAGCGAGGTGTTTTTCTAGTGCCCTCTCTGGATTTTCAGTCCAGGATAGAAAAGGAGACGGAAATTTATCTGTAATGAGATGTCGATAGACCAACTTTCGGAACTTGTCACCACCGTAAGTTGGTGGCCGAGGTATCGATGTAGCTGAGTCTTGAAAGCGTCGAGCGCATAGTCCATGCTGAGGTTCGAAAGCTCGAAAAAGAAGTCTTGGTCTTTTGTAGCTCCATTTCCTCTTGTTGTTAAATCTTAGTTTTAGTAAAGGGTTGAGTCTATCAGCAGTGTTTGGAAAATCGTTATCGTCGAGGTGAGGGTAATCTTCATGCCCATCGGAATTGGCATCAGTGTCCCATAATCCGGTTGAGCAAGAATCGTAAAACGACGACTCTGTAGATGACGCGATGGTGGTCTCTGTCGATTCTCTTACCATGACATCTGGCCCAGTCTTCATCTTTGCACCCTGCCTTTTGCGTAATTGAAGGTGGTCGGTTCTTCTTCTCTTGCCGATAACAGAAGAATCAATGTCGCAGTCTTGATAACTAGATCTAGCTTTGGTTGTCCGTCTCAACGCTAGACGTCTGGATCGTTTAGTCATGTTGATAACTGCTCGGGCTGTGAGGAATCTGAGAGTAGATATTCGAGAGAATGGACGGACAAGATAGACGAAAAGAAGAGCATGGAGAAGGTTGGATAGCTCAGATTACCGCGAGAGATAGTCAAGGAGTGTTGATCAAGTGCGCAATGAGGATAGTCTGAGTGTTTGGTCAAGTTGAAACAAACAGAACAGCAAGCTCTTGGCTGCCATTCTCGAGGTGCGGACAATGTGAGGCCTGCACTAGCGGCCTCGTAATATCTGCACATGTTGCAGTCAGCGGAGAAGGTAGACACCTACGCAATTATACCACACCCGGGCACATCTGTGGTATGCAAGGTGTGTTTGGTCAAGTCAATGAGACAAATGAGTAATAGCAGAACCTGGACCTCGTACCTCACCCCCAGATTGGGAAGACGGTGATGCCGGCGTACGATAAATGGTCTAGCGCCTTTGGTGCAGACCATAACGACGGCCTCACAAGACTTCACTCCTGCTGGGATCCCTTCCTGCTCACTCACCCTTCGCCCCTCTAGATATTTCGTCGCGCGTCCACGAGAGCTCTGCACTTCTTTAATGAGAAGTGAACCATTTTGAAGGCTGCGTCGTTGCGTCTGCGCCTATGGGATAGGATGGCTCGACCACTCAACTCCGTACAGGTAAGTTATCCACAGAGAACTCGGCTCACCCCGAACATAGTTTACACTTGAAGAGACAATCTCTTCCTCTCGGCGAAGACTCAGTGAATATTGAGGGGAAATCCCCGGTGATTTCGTCGGCTATAATTATCATCGCTGTCCCTACACCATCACGGTCCCTCTTTAGTAGGGAGGAAAGACTCTGGATCGCATGCCTGCCCGGGATACATCCCTCTCGAAATGCATGATGGACTGAAACTCGTGTTCCGTGCTAGCTCTAATCCCCCGTAGAACTCTTTCAGGCTTAAATATTATACGGATGAGCCAGGAAAAACTGACATAGAGCCCCTGCATCAGGACCTGTGGCCACGAACGGCCCCCCATTTGAGCAGAAATGCAAACTTTGGGATATTGCACCATAATTTGGCCAGGAAATGTTTGAACCGCCGGCGCTGGCGCCAACATTTGGGTTAGAGTGCAAGATGAATGAGACGTTCTACTGTGTCAGATGTCGAGCTGCCTAGGCGACAGGAGATTTGCAGTTGCGTGGTACCTATGGGCTGTAAATACATATAGATGGTATGATTGGTAGGCGGTAGCAGAGAGATTTCCAAGCAGGAGGGTTAGTGTTCGTCTTCGACAGACAGTTAATCCCAGCGCTCGCAGCGTACTCTGAGGCATGCGATAAAAGCGTCTCTCACAACCCACTCCGTACATTGGCGAGAGTTATTGTACGCATACGCTCCCGGAGATGTGGGAGGATTAAACAGGTCCAATGGGCCGAAAAAGTTGAGCTGCCCATTGAAGAGTGAGTGAGCCTGCGTTTAATAGTCAACAACAGTTGTAACACTCAGCGGAGTGAAAATATGGCCTTCGTTTCCGTCTCTTCTGGTTAAAAATGGGACGCAAGCGATGTTTCCCGATCCCATTCCAACAGAAGGTAGATCCGGAAGGAATATCCCATCAACACAAGGCCCATAATAGAACGAGCCATAGGTATATCCAACTCCTCGTGTGAGCACCATTTGCTGAGCTTCAGTGCATTCTTCCTCCGCTATGGAGGAGACAACTAATGTCCGAACAATCTGCTTCTGAGAGAGCTAGTAGAAACTGAACCTCCAACTGACTTGAGTTTAGAAGAGTTGGCAGCCCAGGAAACTCGGCAACGGCGGCTGCATAAGGAGGTTGATGCTCGTCCCCATTGTAAAGAAGCTGGTAGATTACGCTGCCGCCTCCGGCAGAACCACCATTAATGATCACCCTCTCCGGGTCTCCACCGAATGATGCGGTGTATCGCTGCACCCAATTCAATGCAAGCCTCTGGTCCTGAAGTCCCGCGTTCGAACTTCCACTCTCGGCGATTTGGGAGCCTCCAAATAAGCCAAACCCAGTGAGTCGATACTGAATCGAGACCACGGCGGCTTGTCCGGGCATAGAGGTGAATATATCTCCAGGGCGAACTCAGAGTGTCGAGCAGCCCTGGACATAACCGCTACCGCGAATAAAGGCCAGCACTGGGAAACGGCTGGAATTTGGCTTCAGCGGCCTGTAGATATCGAGTAGAAGACAAGTCTTCGCTCGGCTGGCGATTTCCGAAGACAATGGCGGAGATATGAATTGCATTCGTCCCCATATAAGCCGAGGCAACTCCTTGTTGGCAATAAGGTCCAGAAGTAGAGGCATCTAATGGCAGGGAAGAGTTCGCGCTACCCCCCTACAGCTTCAGGTGCACGTAGGTGAAGTGGGTCAGTGGGGGATTTGGCGTATCGAACCCCTAACCAGACATTTGCTGTAATGGTGCCAAACGCAGCCTTCGCTCCTTGTACTTCGGTATAGCCAAGATCGATAAGCGGGATCCCTGTTTATATATACATTGGCCTGTAACCATAAGAGTATTCCTGAAACCTCCTATTCCGTCGCCATCCTATCACAGGTCTGCAGGAACAACGAGGTTGAGGCAGTTTGCGCAGTTGGTGAAGCGCCTAGCGTCTCAGGTGGTTTGCCCTAGTGACGCTCTCGCGACCCTGTCAACAGTACCACCATCATATTGCGTGCCCTCATGATATTTATACCGCTCGAATCCGTCCCTAACGACTGTAAAAGGCACGTGGATGATCCCTATAAAACAAGATACTTCTCCTCTCGTTAATCAAGCTTCTTCGTGATAGATGGCGGAATACGACGTGCGGTTAGAGGCACTAGGTCCGTTGTGAGAGAGTACGACGTGAGGTTAGCACGCACAAAGCTGGGGCAACAGAATACGAAATCTGGATAGTCTACGGCCTGACCGGGTCATTGAATTTTTACCTCTCTTACCCCAAGAAGCTGTGTAGTGGCTTCTAAGCTCTGAATGAAGACTCGTATCTGAGCAAAACATTTGGGGTTGCTGTCCGCAGTTGCAGAGTTCGAAGTTAAGTCTGGACTTTTGTCATCTGAATACCTGGACAGGAGGCAGAATAGCCTCCTACTTAGGGAACGTCACTATGTTCGCCTTTCGCATTTCTGGAGTCGGATAGCGGAAGGTCGCTCCAGCGGTGAAGCAATTTTAGGAAGCCTGGTTTGTAGATGTTCAGCAGAAGGAATGTTCAGCAGAGTGAAAGGTCGATATTGAAAGGTGAAAAGGAGGACAGAGAATTGGGGGTGTCGATGGAGTGGCGCTACGCGTAGGTCTGGCCAGATCAGCGAAAACCCTGCTTTCAGTTCCCCTTGACGGAGTCTCTTGCTATCATTTTGACATCGCTTTGTCGGGCCCCTTTGTATAGGCCTCATTAGCCTTTGGCATTGAGTGTCCAGTGCTTTGGATATACTTCCGCATACGTCTCGGTGTCAGCGAGCCTCCTGCCACTCATGAATGAATCTTTCCTCTTGCGCTTACAGGTGCCTCTGTTTCCGAACCCTCTTTATTCTCCCTTATAGCTCTGGCGGCTCTCTGAACGCAGGCGAATTGTGAGTTGGGACGGGAAGATTTTCGGGCGACAGATGAGCCCTTGCTGTGGAAGTGTATTTGGACGTGTTTGTTGACTTAGTAATCCGGTCGTGGTTAAGGCGGCTTGGGGGGTGGTTCCGTGGTCTATATAACTGCGCCTCATCCCGCTTCAGTCAATATCTCTCCGTACACGGTACTTACCTGTTAGGTACTGTAGGTAATCAACACCCCCCGGTGCCCCCTCCTCCCCGTGTCAGCTATGCCGCGATATTCCTTACCTCTTCTGCCGTGTCTCACCTTAAATGCGCTGGCGTGCAAAGTTGGACATCATAACATTGGATGAGCCACTGTGTTGACGTAGGCGCACAGATGAAGACATGGTACTGAGTTCCGATCTAACCAACAGTGAAGCAACACTCTTTCAAGTAGATCGGGTATGTTTCCTGAATCAATGGACCAGTTTGAGCAGTTCGACATTGAGTTGCCCCAATACTTTCCATGATTGACCGAAGGCTGTCTGAGAACGAGCTCTGGGTCCTCTTGAAGAAGCGCTCGGTGTGCTGATAGCCAAAGAATCAGAAGGTTGCTCTTTCTCGCTTCCAGACTTGACCTTTGAAGGCATGCACAACCTGGCAACAACGAGATGAGATCTGATCTCGGGTTGGCACAGACCATTTACCACCGCTGATCACTGATCTGTGCTTCGTCAAGATGCAAATTAGGAAAATTAACAGCTTCGCACAACTTTGTTTCTAACTGGAGGAGGGCTGACCCCCTGGGAACAATCAAACCGCATATAGTCATGTCATCATATCTGGTCACCTGGCGACGGTTGACAGTATTCGGGAATATATATTGGAGCTTCAATTGGCCCTTGATACTTGCCACAGGGCAGCTGCTCCCGCGACAGCTGTAGTCACCAGATGGCCACCATTTCGACACTGTTGATAGAACTCCTCTACCTGGTGGTAGCAGCGTAAGTCCTGTCGCATCCCAATTTTGGCTATAAGTGAAAGCTGAAAGAGTATGCAGGGTGTCGGTGGACGCAAACACGCCCGTTGCGAGAAGACAGTCGCAGGGAGGCGTTTACCCGTCAGTATAGCCCGGTTTCGATCACAGCCGGTCTCTTTTTTTCCTACCACGACCCTTTCAACTGCACGCCTTTGGCCTCCAACTGAAGTCCAAGGACACCTGGTCCTAATTCTTGGCCAGCACCCAAAAACTTCACCACGCCGGTTGGTCACTTTCACAATGAATCTCGATACGAACCTCATATCAATGCAACCGTTGAACAGTTCTACTGGCTTGATACCAGCAACTATGTCCCTGGAGGCCCAGTCATTATCCATGCCATCGGCGAGGATTCGCCTTTATATGACTTTCAATGGCTTCAAAAGGGCCTTCTCCATGATATCGCCAATGCCACTGGAGGAGTTGCAGTCCTATGGGGCCAAAGGTGAATAACGAGTCCAGTGCTGTATGCTAGAAAGAGAGCTAATCTCGACATAGGTACTACAGTGGCGGCACCATTGTTCCCAGTTTACAGTATACTACCGAAAACCTTCGCTTTCATAGTACCGAGCCGGCCATGGCCGACCTCGCATACTTTTCCCAAAGAGTAAACTTTCCGGGGCTCGAGGGTCGAAACTTTACAGCCCCTACAACCCCTTGGATCATACTGGGCGGGTCGTACGGTGGACTTATATCGGCCTTCACCCGTATTCAATATCCTGGCCTCTTTTGGGGCGGGCTGTCATCTTCTGGGGTTACCGTCCCCATCGATGATAACTGACAATTTTATGATGTGATACGGCGATATGGACCATCGGCGTGTGTCAAGAAACAGCAAGAATTAACTAATTTAATGGACAATATTTATGACAGTGGCAACAAGACTGCGCTGTCTGAGCTCTACACCGGCTTCAATGTTTCGGATGCCACGGAATATCCTGATCTAGCATATCTCCTTACAGGCCCTTTGGGGTCTTGGGACCAATCTTGGAATTCACAACTGTATCCTCTGGATGGTAAGCACTGTGTCAATCATCGCAACCTCCGCTCCTTGGATGCAAGTGCTGACCAGACTCTCGCTCGCATAGGCCCCGGTTCCTACTGCGACTTCATCACTTCTCGGACCAACGTAACTGTGTCTGACACGGCTCTTCAGACAATGGCACATTCCTTGGTTACATACGCCAACAAGACTACAACCCCTAATGCCACAGATCTCTACTACCCGCTCCTGAATCTGTTCCTCTACGTGCAAACTCTGTATAGCTTCTGTTCGGGACAAACGGCGGCCCAATGCGTGTCCTTAAGCACTGCCAGCCCCTACCAGTGGCTCGAATGCACAGAATATGGCTCGTTTGCAACAGGATACACCCCTGGCACACCGGACCGCCCTGATACCCTGCCCTTGGTCTCCCGCACACTGTCACTAGATTACTTTCTTAGCCAGTGTCACAATACCCATAACATCACATACAATCCATAGCTTAAGCTGTTTAATAAATAGGGCGGGTTCGGTCTGTCCTATCCTCGCCTGGCCCTCTCGATTACTATCGCCCGCTCACGCCACTGGAAGAGTTCCTGGAGAATGGAAGGCCTAACGTGCGCGCAAAGAGTAATGGCACGGGCAGCGAACCGGAAATCGTGATCGACGGCGGGTATCACGAATGGGATCTTCCGGGACTGCTGCCCAACGAAACAGACGACAAGATGCCGGCGGGAGTGCACAGCGCCCAAAACAGGGAGATCGAGGCTGTGAAGCTATGGCTGCAGGCCTGGAATCAGACTCACGCAGTCTGATGGCAAAGGGAACTGCGTTCTCAGATACTTTTTCATTCTTTGCCAGCTTCACTGGCTTCGCGGTTTGACGCTCGATATCTGCCTCCTGGGGCCATAGAATTGCCCAGGAGCACCATTTGCTGGAAGGTGATTCTCGCCCACCGCCAAACCTAAATGCAAACGCGCTAGTCAGTGATTCATCCTATTTAGGGACATCCAATCTGTGTTAGACGGCGATGTTTGCCTCCTGGATATCATATGGCGGTGCCCAGTAGTGCCAGCCAAGGCCTTGACGGCGTTGGTCTCGGATCACAACTTGGATACGATGCCCAGTCAATTCATCCATCATGGCGCCCCAAGTGCTGCCGTTCCTTTTCATAATGTTCCCCTTTTAGGTTTAGAGACTTTCTGATCACGTTCTGGCGCACCCTTATATTGATCAAAAGCTTGCTATACTTGTAGTTTTCATCCTCGCTTCCCAGAACACGTGGTGGTCGGTTTTAAAAGCGGCCCGCTCTGGGTGATGTGTTGCCAAGCCCATCTGCAAGGCTGAGCCTCTTTACTTTCCACAGAAACGGACCAAGGCTGCATCTTCCACATCTCAACGCGTCTCTCTCCGACAAGCTCACTCAGGAAAACGGCACATCTCACAACAGGCTCCTGAAAAGCAATCCTCGGGGTTCTTTCTATCAAAGTCTGATTGTCTCTAATATGGAAGAGGCCGAGGCTACCCAGTTCCTCGAATCTCTGCTTGGAAAGACCCTCAATGTCACAGTCCTAGACGGGCGAATATTTTCAGGAATATTTCGATGTACCGACAACGATAGCAATATCATCCTTTCAAACTCGTTTGAGTACAGGATGCCATCCAGAACTGCAGCAAAAGCCGCAATCGAGAAATTGAAGACCACCGGACAGGCCAGCAGAGTAGACATGACGTCGCGATTTGTGGGCCTCATAGTCATTCCAGGCAAGCAGATTGCAAAGGTGGAAGTGGAGGAGAAGAGAGAATGGCCCAGTAATCAGTCGCTGTCGATCCGCACGAAATCATGAACGGATGGGAAGGTCAGGGTTGACGATCAACCTTGCAGTCTTCGTCAAGAATGCTTTTGAGTGCCGTTCAGCCTAAGATGGCCTCTTCCCAGCGGCAAGAGAGTATCGTGGGATTTACGAATGACTCGGAAGACGCGATGAGATTAGATGAACGCTAGATGACGACGGGGAAATTGGAGGCAGACAGGAGACAGCATGGGGCGATATCTTCGAGGCTACGACTTCACGCACTGCAAGAAGTGAGCGGACGAACCTTGGAGCAACAGCATTTGCTTGGTGACAGGATTGGCTCTAAAAGCTATACTCTCCTGTCAGTGAGACCAGGGCTGAGCTCACGCAGCGCCCAAGGCAGGAGGGAACGAGGAGAAGCACCCCGAGACTGCTGGCGTGTGCCGAGGCCTTCCGTAGGGGTTGATTGTATGTGCTTACTCCGTCATTGCACTTCCAAGAACTCGGGGCCGAAACACCAGCAGTTGATAGCCCTTGTACGAAGTAGCACCCAGCAAGCCAGCTTGCCAGATATTGGTACTCCGGATGGGGGCAGAGTGACCTCATTTGCCTCATCTGGCTTCCTGGGGATCTAAGCGTGGTGACTGGGAGTTAGGGGTTTACAAGTTAAGTAACAGAATGTTCTGGGCCGCCAGCCGCGAAGCCGATATGGCCGAGCGGGTGGCCAACCAGAGGACGCCAGGGCCAAACTAAGCCCACTAGCCGCCTACGCAAGCCTGCCTGTGCTTTCGGGCCTTCACGCTGTTCCCTCCACGAATTCTAACACTCATTTTATTTATCAACCCTAGATTACCTACATACTGTCCTCACCTCACCGTCGCACCTCCACCATATCTTAGATGCTACAATCTATGTGCTACCTGCTTTAATTCTGCTGTCTTAGTCCGTCCGCACCTGTCGCCTTTCCAGCAGGTCAGTTCCTATCCAGCCCTTCCGCACGGTGACGCAACGTGTTTCACCATCCACGCCCCATGCGACATTTCCATCGTTTGCAAATAATCGCTCTTGTTTAGCTTGCTTGACCTCCAACTTCCTGCTGGACGATTTTGCTGACCGCTGACCCTCTCTCTGCCGCAGGCGAGACGAAGGAACCCATCGCACAAATACACCCCCATGCACAGGCACTGCTTGTCATCTATCCCTACCATCCCATCGCACGAAGCCGGCCGATCCAGCGACATCGCGCCCCCATATCTGAAGGTGGATTTTACCTGAGCATACTTCCAGTGTGCTCCTTTCAGACTGCCCTCCACTAAAGTCGCCAAAACGCATTCCTCAAAGCGGCTGCTTATCTCACTCCTCAAACCTCCTTGACCCGCTCGTTTCGCTCTCCGACCATTTCTCTGCGACCTGCCATATCATTTGCCAGGTCGAGAATTCAATGGGCCAACAACAGTCAAAAAGCAGCGATGGTACCAGAACCCCACTAAAGAGCGGCTCCTCCTCCAATCTTCCGGAAACTCTACAGCAGTATCCCTCCATATCCAAATCCGACACCAGAGAGAGTGCCTCGAGATCCATTCGGTCTTCCATTCGAAGCAAGATAAAGAGCTCGGGAGATGATAAGACCAACGACAGCCCCAGGGCCTCAGGGTCAACTCTTGCGGGGTCAGACGGCCCAAATAACGACAAGGCTGACGCTAGTTCGATTGCAAGTGGCCGTTCGGCTTCCTCTCGGCCGCCGCCCAGAGAGAAAATTACAAACAATCCGTTGGTAGAGTCTCCCACGTCGCCTCCCGACGAGGACGAAGCTCCTTCCCCAGGTGCCAATACACCTGCAAGGCCTCCGTCCCCAACCCAGTCCAAGTCCGTGGGTAAAGGTCACAAATCGGTAGATCGTGCTCAGAGGACTGGGGAGGTAGGAGCGGTGTCTGAGGAAGCTCCTCACCAGGCCCATGTCCATTCTTCCACACAAAAGGCGGGTGATTCTATCTTGGTTAAGCGGGAGAATCAGATCAACCCGCGGGCTCCGGAGACCAAGGCCTCATTACGGGCCAAGCTGGCAGAGCTTCCAGGTGCTTCTCCAGGAGGTGGTATGGGCATGAGTGAAGTGAATGACATGGACTTGGACGACATGATTTCCCGTCTCCTGGATGCTGGGTATACTACCAAGGTGACGAAGGCTGTCTGCCTTAAGAACGCCGAAATTACGGCAATCTGTACCGCCGTTCGAGAAGTGCTACTATCTCAACCAGCGCTGTTGGAGCTCACTGCGCCGGTCAAAATCGTGGGGGACATTCATGGGCAGTACAATGATCTGATCCGACTTTTCGAAATGTGCGGCTTTCCCCCCAATGCGAACTATCTTTTCCTGGGCGATTACGTCGATCGGGGCAAACAGTCTCTCGAGACAATTCTACTCTTGTTTTGCTACAAGCTCAAATATCCGGAAAACTTCTTCATCCTTCGCGGTAATCATGAGTGTGCTAACGTCACTCGCGTTTACGGTTTCTATGACGAGTGCAAGCGAAGGTGCAACATCAAGATCTGGAAAACATTCATTGATACTTTCAATTGTCTACCCATTGCTGCGATTGTGGCGGACAAGATCTTCTGTGTCCATGGCGGGCTATCCCCGTCCCTGTCCCATATGGACGATATCCGACAGATCGCTCGACCAACAGACGTTCCTGATTATGGGCTGCTGAACGATCTGTTGTGGAGCGATCCGGCGGATATGGATCAAGATTGGGAGTCAAACGAACGGGGAGTGAGCTACTGCTTTGGGAAAAAGGTGATTGTCGACTTTCTTGCGCGACACGATTTCGACCTGGTTTGTCGGGCTCATATGGTTGTTGAGGATGGATACGAATTCTTCAATGACCGGTTGCTTGTCACGGTCTTTTCTGCACCCAACGTAAGTGTGCCAAGTCGGTCGAGAAAATGTCGCTAACCGTGTGCCAAGTATTGCGGCGAGTTCGACAATTGGGGGGCAGTGATGTCGGTGTCCAGCAATTTACTGTGCAGTTTCGAGTTGCTGAAGCCCCTGGATTCGAGTGCTCTGAAGAGCCATATCAAGAAGGGCCGAAACGCTCGCCAGAATATGCTCAACAGCCCGGTATGTGTTCAAGTATTGTTTCCAGATTGGAATGAGGGCTAATGAATCTCTTAGCCAGCACAAGTGTCCGCTCAGAGCTTTTAGGAGACCCCGAACCAAAAAGAAAGAAGACAGTCCCAATCGTTCTTACACTTACCGTAACCCATATTTCCGGCAACGTCAGCCTTGCAGGTCACACCCTACACAAAAAATAGGGCAAGGACCGGGTGGATGAACAGGGCGTAGTTGGGTGCAAGATCTGCCGACCTTGCCCTGCCGGCCTGGTGCTGTTTCAATTGATTCTAGTTTCAATAGGTGTCGGTTGGCGCAAACGGATTGTTCCAACGCACAGAGAGATACAGGGAGCTTCAGGAAGCTACCTCTTCGGAAAAGCGAATCGGTTTGCCTCCAGGAATTTTGGATTTCGATCGACGCGAGTCGAGTCGAACTAGAGGAGCAGAGATTTTGCCGTCTTGCTGGGAATGTATTACTGAGGCCTGAAGGGCCGGACCAAACTGGAGGGCATGGTCCCAGGGAAAGACAAGCAGCTGGTATTTGGAGCTTTAGGAAGCAAGAAGTCTACGTCCAGTGATGACCTAACGCTACGGGGGACGCAATAGAATTTCTCCAATCCCACCGGAATTGAATTGTTTCACATTGAAGGATGCCGCTCACTTTCAGGATTGGCCCCCCGGGCGAGGTGGCCGGGTTGTATGTAGCCAGACGCGCCAGGCCTCAGGACGTGGATGGTTAAGAGGCACGAGCGCGTCAAACTGTCAGGTTTTGTGTGGGAGGAGCAGCAACAGCAGTGGCAGCAAACCACAAGCCTATTGACAAGGCAGGACAGGGTAGAGACTCACCAGACAGGGCTCTCGCCCTTTGCTCCACCTGAGCGGCCGCCCAATTCCAATCTGGCTGCGGAGCACATTGGCAACCCTCCACAACGAGACATGCCGCCCCGTCTTTGTCTGTACCACTGCTAGCGAGTAGTTCAACTGCATTACGCCGTTGATGCTCAGAGTATCAGCACCACCAGACTCCAGTAGCCCTGGTTTCGACCTCTGTTCCGACACCGCATTATGGCAAAAGAGACATCCCCTCCGCCTCACTGCATGCTTTGACTCAGCAAGCTCCCTGTGCCGTGCGCCCGTTGTCGATCTCCGCTCCAGAGTACGCAAACGAAAGCTGCTCTGCCGCCTGCCCGTCCACCCACCGCATCTTACTTTCCTTCTCCAGCAGCGGCAACAAGACCCGGTACATATTTCTACATCTCAGATTTCACAGTCTCAATCTGCCATTTTGATCCCCCATAAAGTGGCCTTCGAGGCCAATCTCCAATGCTGTCATGAAAGCCGGACCGCTTCTCATCCAGTGGCACCATGAGAGCCAGCCCATCTATTCGGTCCATTTCGATCCCCATGGCAAAGGGAGGCTAGCTACGGCTGGAAAGTGAGTTCTCTCAATTGCAGCAATGGCCTGCATGTTTGCTAACAAGAACAGTGATAACAATGTGCGGGTACGAACTATTCCTCCCTTCGCTAGTTTCCGTTGATTCAAGTCGCTGATGTGGGAGGGAAAAAGTTATGGAGCATTGAAGCTCAAGGCGAAGAGAGAAAGGTCACATACCTATCCACCCTCACCAGACATACTCAACCTGTCAATGTCGTCCGATTTTGCCCCAAAGGTTAGTCTTCCAAAGCTGGGTTTGGCACTGGTTGCTGATGAGGAGGCAGGCGAGATGCTGGCTTCAGCCGGTGATGATGGCAACGTCCTCCTTTGGGTGCCCTCTGAATCATCCATGGCCACCTTGACCGATGAACACGCCGATGATAAGGAAACATGGAGGATCAAACACATGTGCAGGACGTCGACTGGAGCAGAAATATATGATCTGGCCTGGTCTCCAGACGGTCAATATTTCATCACAGGCGGAGTTGACAACACGGCGAGGATCTTTAATGCTCATACTGGTGGGAAATAGACACCCTCACAAATATGACATGGCTAACGTTGTCCCAGGGACCATGATCCGCCAAATAGCAGAACATAGCCATTTCGTACAAGGTGTGGCTTGGGATCCTCTCAATGAGTTTGTTGCGACTCAATCATCGGACCGGTCGGTCCACATCTATGCCCTCAAGCTCAAAGATGGCACGCCCACGCTTTCGACGCATGGGAAGTTCAACAAGATGGATCTTCCCGGTCGGCGAATATCGTCCAATAGCCCAGCTCCAGCTGAGTTGACGAACCGAGCCTCGAATTCAAGTGCTACCAATCTTGCCATTGCCTCCCCTGCCCCTTCAAATCCCGGAACCCCTTTGACCACACCTCTACCGATGGATCCTCCCCTCCTGACCTCGAGCCGGCGATCATCTTTCGGCTCGTCACCATCGTTCCGACGATCTGCTTCACCGGCGCCTTCATTACCGCTGCCCGCTGTCAGACCAGAAATCTCGTCTCCAAGTCTCAATGCCGCGATGGGTCTGGCCGTCAAGAACACGAATCTCTATCATAACGAAACCATGACCTCGTTCTTCCGTCGTCTCACATTCTCACCGGACGGAAGCCTGTTGTTTACACCTGCCGGACACTACAAGACCAGTTTTCCAACAGCGTCGGATCCGATCAAGACTACAGACGATGTCACAAATACAGTCTACATCTACACCCGGGCTGGCTTCAATAAGCCACCCGTGGCGCACCTTCCAGGGCACAAAAAACCATCCGTGGCCGTCAAATGCTCCCCTATTCTCTATACCTTGCGGTCCACCACGAAACCGACAAACCATATCACTATCGATACGTCGTCGGCGAGCGAAGAAATACCGCTCTTACCGGATCCGATAGTCCCACAGACTCCTACAACGGTGATGGAGCCTCCCCCTTTGTCGGCTACTACTCCTGGTCCCGATTCAATGTCGGCTCCTTCACCGAAGCCGTCGACCGACGGGGAGCCTGCCAGCCCAGCGCCGACTCCAGCCTTCTCTCTGCCCTATCGGATGATCTATGCCGTAGCGACACAGGATGCGGTGTTTGTCTACGATACGCAGCAAACCACACCTATTTGTGTTGTGAGCAACCTTCATTACGCCACATTCTCAGATTTGACTTGGTAAGTCCAGACCATCTCGGCCCATAAATGCCACTGACGAGTTCACGTAGGTCAAACGACGGTCTGACACTACTAATGTCCTCTACGGATGGCTTTTGCTCGACTTTGGCGTTCGCTCCCGGGGAATTAGGGCAGGTATACACAGGCCCCCATCCGACGTACAACCATCCGGTTGTTACAACGTCGATTCCTTTACCAACCTCTTCTGCAAATTCAACGCCAGTTCCAACACCTACAGCTACCGCATCTCCTTCGCTCACAAAGGCATCTCCTGTTCCTGTACCACCATCACACCCTTCACCGGCACCATTTATTCTTCGTCCCGGAAGTCCAACGAGATCCAACTCACAGTCATCGATAGCTACAATGACGTCTATCCAAACCTCAGGCCTTCCAAATAATGCTACTCCCACCATGGGGCATGTACCCCTGGTAACCGCCACCAACTCTGGACCTCCGATAGCTATTCCACCCATGACGACGCCACCCCAGACACCTGCAAGTGTTCATGGTGGCCACCACTCTGCAACAAGCTCGATTAGTGGTTCGGTCTTGGGCAAGAGAGACGGGGCAACAAGCGAAAGCGAAAAGGAGGAAAGCAAGTCGAAGAGACGTCGGATTGCCCCCACACTTGTTGGTCCTTCAGGCTCGAGTGAGAATGCTAGGGAGGGGACGAATTAAATTGTTATTAGCTTTCCATTCTTTCCGTTTGTACCTGGGTGTTTTTGTTATTCACTTGTCTATGGGCTGATTCTGCAGCCCCTGATGGTCTAGCACGGCGTCAAGCATGTATCGCTGGGAAGCAGCCTGTTTTGCTGCAAAGGGCGGGAATTTGGTAGAATGGAACTTGACTGGCAGCAATATGTAGCAAAATATGATCGCGGGCACTCAATCCCGCAGGACTTTGCCTACTTGTACTGAGATGTCTGCCTGTATCGTTGGTGAGGGGCTAGGGCATGCAGCATGTGAGTTCGCGTCATTGTCGCGTGACGGAGCCGGCTCACAGCGTAGGGACTCCGTACATCCTCATTTTTAAGTGACATATCCGATCCTGCATCATATCCATCTCTACAACTTCGCAACCATGGTGGCAAATAGACAACCCCCTCAGATTCCTCCCAACGGCTGAGTGTTCAGAGCGGGAGTCATCGATGCACAGTCTCACCGGCCTGTCTCTTGACCTCATCAATTTACCATGGGTGTCACCGGCCTGTGGACCGTTGTTGCCCCCACCGCCCGTCCAACCCAACTCGCCTCGCTCAACCGGAAACGTCTCGCCGTTGACGCCTCCATCTGGATTTACCAGTTTCTCAAGGCCGTCCGAGACAAAGAGGGTAATGCTCTGCGCAACAGCCACGTCGTTGGCTTCTTCCGGCGCATATGCAAACTGCTCTACTTTGGGATTAAGCCTGTGTTTGTGTTCGATGGTGGGGCGCCGGTCTTGAAGAGAGAGACGATTAGGAAGAGGAAAAGGAGACGGGAGGGGAGACGAGAGGATGCGGCGAGGACTGCGGGGAAGTTGCTTGCGGTGCAGGTTGCGAGGGCCGCTGAGGAAGAAGAGAGGAGGAGAAGGGCAGAGAGGCAGAGGACACCCGAGGAGGAGTTACCTCCGGATCAAGAGCTGGTGTACGTTGAGGAGCTGGGCATGACAAAACAAGAACGCGCAGCCGGCCGAGGTGAAAAATTCAAGAAAAAAGATCAGTATCATCTGCCGGATTTGGAGGGGAGTATCGCGGAGATGGGTGCGCCGAACGATCCAAGAATCATGTCTCAAGCCGAGTTGGAAGAGTATGCGCGGCAATTTCATTCGGGTGAGGACATCAATCTCTACGATTTCAGCAAGATCGATTTCGAGAGCCCTTTCTTTCTGTCGTTACCGGCTGGAGACAGGTATAACATCCTCAATGCAGCGAGGTTGAGGTCGAGATTGAGGATGGGTTACTCGAAGGAACAGCTCGATGGGATGTTCCCCGATCGCATGGCGTTCTCCAAGTTCCAGATTGAGAGGGTCAAGGAGAGAAATGAGTTGACGCAACGACTTATGCACTTGAACGGGATGGTGGAGGGAGACTTTTTGAGGGAAGGCGGTGGCAGAATTGCTGGCGAGAAAGGAAAGGAGTATATTTTGGTGAAGAATGAAGGGGTAGAAGGCGGTTGGGCCTTGGGTGTGGTGTCGAATAGACAGGGCGCCAAAAAAGAGGATGCGATCGATCTGGATGATGAAGGAAAGTCAGATGTGGATTTCAGCGCCGACTCGGATCAAGAAGAATTTGAAGATGTCGCGATCGAAGGCCTAAATCGGCTTCCAAAAACATGGGCGCGGAAGAGGAAGGCTGGCGTGGATTATGACATGTCATACGAAGAGGTGGCAGAAGAGATTGCGAGAAAAAGGAAAGCCGTCTATGAGGCAAGGAGGGCTGCCACGAACAGTACTGACACTGCTCCCAAGGTTGTACGGGCTGTTCCTCCAACCGTTCAGAGCACCACTCTGGAGACGGGTGAGGAATCACTTTTTGTCCCGGAAGGCAGAACAGAGCCTGAGGACGAGGACGATTTGTTTGAAGACGTACTACCTTTGTACCCTGAGCCCGAAGAAGATGACGGGGACCTGCAACGCGCCATAGCAATGTCTTTAGAGCAGCCCACCGATGATGACAGACGGAGTGATGGATGGGTCGCTGGCGCAGCTTCAGAGGGACCTGCGGTCGAGTCCGGGGAAGAAGATGGCTTCGACCTGCAAGCCGCCCTCGCAGAGTCAAGACGAACCAAAGTCAAACCAAGAACGAACGTCGAAGACACAAGTCCAACGTCATCCAGGGTGATAACCACTGCCACACCGAAATTTGATGGCCCCTTGCCCTTCGAGTCCCTCAATCTCGGAGAGTCACTGCTGGGGAAGAAGAAATCCAAGAAGATTGAAGAAGATCTATCAGGTGGATTCGATCGAGATCTCGGAGAAGATGCTTTTCGCAAGGAGAGGCCTCCTCAGCCGATGCCTGAATGGTTCAATGCTACTCCGAATGTCAAGGATATGAGATCCAAGACTACGGCTGCAGATGACATCCACGTCGCGTATGGTGAAGGTGCCGATCGATGGGATACAATTCGGCGCCATGATGCCAAAGAGGTGATCGACCTGGAGGCTGAGGATGAAAAGGGCAGGAGTCAACATCCAATTGATCTGGACGAGACGGAGGAGCAATTGTTAACTCAAGCATCTCCGGAAGCTGCCGATGAGCCTATCTCTCCTAGCCACTTTGAACCTCCTGAGGTTCAAGACTTTGAAGATGTAGAAAAACGACTACGAGACGAAGAGCGCGAGAAACGATACGAGATGGCACGACAAATTGCTGCTGAGAACCAATTCGAGGAAGAAAAACAACCGACGATGGGCGAAATGGCGGAAGCGTTACAGGCACAACCTCCTCAAACATCTGCTGTCCCGCAGTATCGGCCCAACCCTGCTGCCGCTGAAAAAGGCGCTGCCGAAGAGAGCGATTTTGAAGAAGTCGAATGGAGTGAGTCGGACCATGAACAACCTGTACAACCAACAAGCCCTGGATCGCTCGGTACCGTCGAAGATCAGTCTCCCCAGCCTCAGCGTGAAGCAGAAGCTGCGGAACAAGATGGAGATGAGAGCGAAGATTTTGAAGATGTGGACATGGAGCCCGCTGTCGCACCGATCCCAGGCCAAAACACGACCGTCGTCTCTCCTAGTCATCTTGCTGCGATACAGCTTCCAGACCTTAGCAGCCAACCCGCTCGAGAATCCAGCATCATGGACGTTCCAGAGGGGGTCCCAGTCGAAGAAGAAGAATTCGACTACCTCTCTGCTTCGGAAGAAGAACTCATGCGTCAACTAGCTGAAGAAGCCGAAGAACACTCCCGCTTCACGTCCGCCCTCAACAATGCGAAAGCCCCTTCGGCTGAAGAAGCCATGCGCGACTTCGATGCCGAGCTCAAAGCCTTGCGTTCTCAGCAGAAACGGGACCGCCGAGACGCGGACGAGGTCACACAGACAATGATCCAAGAATGTCAGGCATTGTTGAGACTGTTCGGTTTACCATACATCACTGCCCCCATGGAAGCCGAAGCGCAATGCGCTGAACTTGTCCGCCTGGGTCTGGTGGATGGGATCGTCACAGACGACTCGGACATCTTCCTCTTCGGAGGGACCAGGATATACAAGAACATGTTCAACGCCGCGAAGTACGTCGAGTGCTATCTCTCTTCAGATCTTGAGAAGGAATTCCTGCTGGATAGAAAGAGACTGATCAGGTTCGCACATTTGTTGGGTAGTGATTACACCGAGGGGATTCCGGGCGTGGGACCTGTCACTGCGCTGGAGATTCTCACCGACTTTGAGGATTTAGTGGAGTTCAAGGCGTGGTGTGAGAGAGTCCAACTTGGCCGACCGCAGGATGTAGAAAATCAACTGACCACGCCCTTCCGGAGGAAATTTCGGAAAACGGTACAAAAACGTCTCCTCTTGCCCTCGGGGTTCCCCGACCTGAGGGTCGACGAAGCGTACCTGAACCCAGAGGTCGATTCGAATCCGGAGCAGTTTCAATGGGGTGTGCCGGATTTGGACAAGCTACGAGGCTTCCTGATGGCGACGATCGGGTGGTCGCAGGAAAGGACCGATGAGGTCTTGGTCCCGGTGATTCGCGATATGAATCGACGGGAGGTGGAGGGGACGCAGAGCAACATTACGCGCTTTTTCTCTGGAACAGTCGGTGTGGGTGGAAGGGGTATCAACGGAAACCCGGGAATCCGTAGCAGCAGAGCACTTGCTGTGGGTGGTGAGGGAATTGGCCAGGCCCAGGCGCAAGCGGAGGCCATGGCACCTAGAAATCGCACGGGCAAGGAATCAGGCCGGATGAGGAATGCGTATAAAAGGCTCAGGGGGGAGGCAGAGAAACGGAGGAAGAGGCGCGTGGAGGATGAAGCGGAAGAGGACGAGGATGAGGATGAAAATGGAGCTGATGTGGAAATCCTGGACGGGCTAGGCGAGATCCAAGGTATTGAAGACTGGCAAGGCCAGCCTGGTACGGAAGACCACCCTGCCTCCAGACCCAGTCCATCTGTGGGCGGACAAGTTGATGACGAAGACGACGACGGAGAGTTTGCCGGAGACGAAGCCCCGCCCAAACGCTCGTCAAATTCGAAGTCCAAGGCCAAAGCGAAGCCGAAAACCAAGTCCAAACCCCAGACTCCCCCGTCGAAACCACCATCAAAGGCGACCCAAAAAAGCACGAGGAAGAGACGGGTCGAAGACGAAGACTAAGTATTAGTAGTGTCCCTTTCGCCCTGTCTCCATCTCTTTCCTCTCCTCTCGTTCCAGCTCAGAAGGCTATTACATACACACTCCTTGAACGTCATTGTAGCCTACCTCTCTTGCTTCAACCCTGTTTAGCTTCAGGAGCCTGCGCCGTCTGGACGGCAGGATTCTAGCTAAGGATTGCAACAGTTGCGGTACCGCTCACTCCAACAACCATCGCATCAAATACCTTTGTAATTGTTAGACAGTAGTATAGCAAATACGAAGACTACTCACAGCGAAGACTATTCGAAACAAAAATTGCTTCTCAAATTTGATGAATCTCGACTCCATGTTGGTATTGAGGCGCTGATTTGTGCAGAGACGGTTTCGGTGACGCTTTTCATCTGCGTGTTGAGGTTGTGATCGAAGGTGTGTCATATCAGATTTGAGTAGTGCCATGTCAGACTTTTTAACGTTGTTATGTCCGATTTCGTCGCCGTCAACCCTGATTTTATCATCGTTAAATCCGAGTGACAACGGTTGACGGTGTCGAAAGATGCACTGAAAGAGGCAGACGTGGTGTCTCTATCACCACAGAGCGAACCTATAGACCTGTTAACGGCTGTATGATCGAAGCTGAGTGATGTGTCTTACGCGTCATTGGTTGGAGGGTACCGATTTGGGATATGATATTCTGGGTCAAACCTGTTGCTTGATGGAGAGTGCGACCCTGTCTGAGCCGGAAAGATTGACGGAGCAGTTTGAATATGATGCAGGATTTTGAAGTAGCGTCGGTAAAGGTAAGGTGAGGAAGGTGAGCCCGGGGCAGATTTTGGTTGTCAAGACGGCAGGCGGTGGTGAGCTGGCCGTGGATTTTACTTTCTCTTGAGGAGAGGAAATTCCAAATAGAGCTTTTTCTGAGGGAGGTTTTGTGTATCCTTGCTTCCGATTTCAGTGTTTGTCCGGCTTTCAATGCCGGGTTTTGCAATGGCGAGCGGTTTCATGTGGAGTTCGGCCGGTACATGCCTTGATGCACGGATATGCATGCCCGGTGTCAAGGCCTATCCATCCTCCTGTTCAGCTCCGGATGCATGAGTTCATGGTCCTCGAGCACTTCTTTTGCCCTCTGTTTGTTGTAAAATCCTTCACTCGCGTAGCCCGAATAATCGAATGCACAACACCAGGGACACCGATACTGAAAGCCCGATTCTGCATAGAACCACATCAAGACATCGTACCAGTTGACATTCGGTTTATCAAACTCCTCGGCTGACATCTGCTTGTCCCAATACTCTCCCGCAGTACTGGGCAGAAACTTGAAACATGCACGACATAGCCTCATGTGTGGCGGTATGAAATTGTTTTTCCGCTCGAGAAGGCGGTAGAGGCCGTCCTTGTCACGATAGCCCCGCCACGGGGAGAGGACGTTCTTTTGGGCGGCGATGCGCGCCATGGTTTTGCAGGTCAGGGCCAGGGATACTTGGAAGTAAGGGATTTTGACCTTTTTCAAGATGTCGGTGAGGAGCTCGGGCGGAAGCTGGAGGAATTTACTCTCGGTCTGTGCAGAAACGGGACTGTCAAGGAGGATAGAGTCGGGCATGAAGAAGGGATCGTAGGGATCGGGTTGAGATGGCCTGGGGCGCATGACCTGTTGCTGCGGTTGTTCTGTTTGTTCTTTTTGCGTGGATTCTCCTGGGGTTCCCGAATGCTGCTGGTCTGTTTCCGAATTCGAAGGCAAGGTTGATGGAGTTGCTACAAGGGTAATGGAGGAGAGCACAACGAGTTGCAGCGACGGAGGAATCCATGTTGCAGAAAGATGTATAGATGCAGAGCCAGAAGGTTGTGTGGCGTCCGTAAGATCTGGCTCAGTGGACAGCGGAGGAAGTGAGTTTGAGGTCGCCGGCAATGAGTCTGCCATGACGTTGATCTGGTATTAGTGTTTGGGAGTTCAAATGTGGGAGAAGGGAGATCCGAGTTTTGGGAAGACTGAGAATCTGGGGAAGGGAAGAGGATTGGGCGGCAGGGAGGGACGCGAAGAGGGTGCGGGCGGACAGGCGGGCAGGCGGGACAGATTGAGGGGTGACAAGGCCAAAACTGGGCAAGCTGGTGGGCAATAATAGGCGACCCGCATGGGGGGGGGAGGGAGGGGAGCGAAACCTGGAGGGGGCTTGGGGTGGTGAAAACTCGGAACTGCCTATCAGTGCCCGGCGGCGCCCTGATTAAAGCGGTCTAGGTACCGAGTAGGCAAATTCTCAAAACTAAGGGACTACAAGGGGGCTGCTACATACGGAGTATTACATACCCTGAACCCAGTACGGGGGACCTCCTGACCATTCCAAGCTTATCACTTTGGATGGTGAGAGTGCAGTCTATGGTGGCCATTGTGTCCGGAATACTCCGTGTTCGGTATGGACGAGATGTTCCTTTTTCTCGAGTCAGGTTGAACAGTCTACATTAAGGATATCTATGATCGAACTAAGGCCTTATTCTCTGATGTCAAGGCTATCGCTCGTAAGTACTATCACGACCGCAAGGCTGAGGAAAGATCCCCACCACACGCCAAGCCACATCGAGCAAGACGAGAGTTGGCAACTGCGGAGTTCGCATGTTCCCGTGTGCCTTGCAGTCTCACTCTTACAGTTTTAGTGACTCGTAGTTGAGATTCCAAAGTCCTTCGACCGTCTCCGCTCTCTTCACGGCGTCGCTCTGGCCTCGCCCTGGCCTGACTCTATCGTGCCACACCTCGACGCAGTCTACCATCCCCGATCCCAGTTTGACAATCTGTACGATGGCCGAATCTGACCCAGTGGGCGCTCCGCTCGAAGAACAACTGGAATCCGAGTCTGATGCCGAAGAACAGCACCAGGACGAAGCTACAGAATCCACACAAGATGCCACGAGCACTACCTCGGGGAAGCCCAAAAAGAAAAAGAAGAAATCCAAGAAATCCAAACTCGTCTCTGCAATCGCCGGCAACAAGTCTTCCGAAGAACCTGCAGACCCCTCCAAGCCCGCCGCTAATTTGTCCAACGATTCGCTAAAGACTCTCCTTGACATGAACCCTTCCCTTAAAGGCGAACTGTCGGGTCTCTCTACTGAGAAAGCGAACGAGTTACTCAAGAAGATGGACGTCTCACAACTACTGAGTGGGTTATCATTAACGGGAAAGAACCAAAAGGATATGGCCTCGTACAAGTTCTGGGCGACTCAGCCAGTGCCACGCTTTGACGAGAAGGCGGAGGGAGACAAGCCAGATGGCCCGATCAAAGAAGTTATTCGGGAACAAGTTCCAAAGACTGCCGCCCCTCTCCCCGAAGGCTATGAATGGGTGGAACTGGACTTGACCAACGACGAGGAGATCAAAGAGGTCTACAAGCTTCTTTCCTTACACTATGTCGAGGATGACCATGCCATGTTTCGTTTCAATTATTCCGCCGTCTTTCTGGATTGGGCTCTGAAGTCGCCCGACTGGAAGAAGAGTTGGCATGTTGGTGTTAGGGCAAAAGGCCCAAGTCGACTTCTGGTAGCAACCATCTTCGGCATCCCGATCAAGTTGCGTATACGACAAAATGTCCTCGACGTGGTGGAAATAAATTTCATGTGCGTCCATAAGAAGCTACGATCGAGAAGACTGGCCCCGGTGCTCATCAAAGAAGTCACGCGCCGCTGTTATCTGGAGGGTATTTACCAGGCCATTTACACCGGCGGGGTTGTCTTGCCCACACCGGTAGGAAGCTGTCGGTACTTCCACAGAAGTCTCGACTGGTTGAAATTGAACGAAGTCGGCTTCTCTCCTTTACCCCCCAATATGACACAAGCCAAGATGATTGCTCGGAACCAATTACCTCCCAACACCAGCACGCCAGGGTGGCGGCAAATGGAGGAGAAAGACGTCGATGCAATCCATGATCTGTTGTCACGGTACCTCGAACGATTCGACCTTGTCCAAGTATTTTCAAGAGCTGAGATCGTGCATTGGTTCCTCAACCGCGAGAAGCCAGAGAATCGGGTCGTGTGGTCGTTCGTCGTTGAGGGCAAAGATGGCAAGATCACGGATTTCGGGAGCTTCTACTGCCTCGAAAGCACGATTATCGGTGAAATGAGCAAGAAGCACGAGAAAATTCGCGCGGCCTACCTTTATTACTACGCCACTGAGCAAGCGTTCAATCCCAAGGAGAAAGGGTTGAAGGAGAGACTGTTACAACTGGGCCAGGACCTCTTGATCGAGGCCAAGAAGGTGCGTTGTTTCCTCGCTACCATTTTTCCGACAATCTTCCTTGCCGTTCAGGATTGCTGACAATTGTGCGGGTGACCCAGGCCAAGTTCGACGTTTTCAATGCCCTGACGCTCCACGACAATCCCCTGTTTCTGGAACAGTTGAAGTTTGGCGCCGGTGATGGCCAGCTGCATCACTACTTGTACAATTGGCGGACCAAGCCGATCAATGGTGGCATCAACGAGAAGAACATGCCGGATGAGAGTAAGAGGGGCGGGATCGGGATTGTGCTTTTGTGACCGATGTGCAAACCTATGATGGGAGACCCGATTGCCGTGGGAGCAGTGTCGGACGGTCTAGGTGGCAGGAAGTTGCAAATCCCGAGCCGAAATATCTATAGCATGAAACGTTGAGCAGTGCGGCAGTGCAACGTGCGCTGATAATGCATGATGTTACGGTGCATGCCCCATTGAAAAGCACGAGAGAAGAGCTAGAATGTTTGCTTCTCGACTTCTTTTAAAAAGTGGATATTCGGTCCTTGCAAGCTGGATTTGTTCAACTTCGCTGCATGTACGATAAATTCGTTATATTCCTTTTCTGCATCTCTTTCTCCTCCACCTCTTTTCCCTCAAGGTGATTGGAGTTGCACCCATTCGGTCAGTGCCCTTGCTGATCGTTGGGTTCCCGAATAAATAGACTTGTCGCTCTATCGAGTGCCATTACGGGGTGAACTTGGTTTCCGTTGTACAGGAGATGTCGGTGCTGTCGGGCACGATAATCCGCCGGTCCTGACCATGCAATTCTTGTGCTCGACCAGAACTTGCCTTCGCTGCGCTATGAAGGTGGCCGGTAGAGGAGATATTCTAGCATGACTTCGATTTACGGGGAATTCTGGTGGTGTCTTGAAGTCATCGGGCGCCAGCTCCTCCTTCCTCCCCGCTGCGGCCACCACACCTCTTGAGAGGGGTGAGCTTGTTCTGTCCGCTCGACTTGGGAGATACCGAAGATGTGACTCGGGTCTTAGATGGCCACGTCGGGTGTTTGGCAACAGAATTGTACGCGTATCTAACAAGGGTTATTTGCCCTGCCGTTGCTTGTGCTTGGGATTTTTGTCGCAGATGATGAAGACGCGATTCTTGCGGCGGACGGCCTACTCGAAAGAGTGGGAGACGTTAGCAGAGCTCACAACAAACAGGGGCTTCGCATTTGTATGACGCAGCGATGATATGACCGAATCCAATTCCTGAGAATGTGCAAATCTAGACAAGTGTTGAGCGGGGAATTCGCACCTTGCAGCCATCACATAACTTCTTTACTGACGATCGGGTCTTCATCCCTCGAGTCTGGAATAGTGCACTCGGAGCTGGCTGGAGCTGTGCCATGCGCGAAGCAGGGGATAGGGAGCTCCGGAAGAAGGCAGTGAGAAATGTCCTCGATGCGGCATTGAACGCAGATGGCCTGAGCAATTGTGTCCGAGGGAGAAGGGGCCGGAAGAGGGAAAATCGCAACGGAAGTCGTGCGAGCATTTTTGAAAGCGTGACTTGTACAGTGTGATGGTGTTGGAGAGGGAATGAGCTTTGATGTTCAAGAAGGACAATTGGCAGATCAAGGAGGATTTGGTTGAAGACAAGAACTGCCTTGGGGCCTGTTTGGTTCGCCGTAGCTGCATGGTCATGCGCTAGCTCTATTTGGAATTTCTTCTCGCCATTATTACGATTGCGCTCTCGCACGTTTCTTTCTTCAGATAGTCTTCTCATCCATTCCGTAGCACCAGCTCAAAACTCTTCACCTGCGTAGGGGCCCGATTAGCCCGCTTCGGCCGAAAGAGGAGAAAGATGTACATAACACGCCTGGATGTCGACTCCTCGTGGTCGACACGCCGAGCTCAAGCTTCACCTGGTAGGAATGGCTGCTCGCTGCCTTGGATGCACAAGGCAATTAGTTGCTTCTGAACACAAGATCGGATCAGCCTCCGCAAGGAGCTCAAGCCATAGATGAATTGCATGTCGCTCGCAATTGTCCAAGTCCTCTACCGAGTCCGTCCGCAGCCCGAAACCAAATAGAACAAAAACCTCGCATCCCGAGCCTCTCCTGAGCCATTTGTTTCCCTTGGCCTACAAGCTAATGGTGTCCCCGAAATCCATCATCAACATCCAGCTGCCGTCGTCTTGGATGTTGTCAGGCAACCACCGCATAGGAGTCTCAATTCCCGAATTGGCAAAGTTTGGCATATGCGCGTTAGCGTAGGGTCTGTTGTTTGACCGAAGCGATTGAAGACCACCGCTGCTGCCGAACCCAAAAGTCATCGGGCTGGACATGTCAGGGGAGGACTGCGCGTTGATCGTTTGCCCATGTGCTTGAGTATATGCTGGCGTTGATTCAAGCGCAGGAAATAGGGCGTTATCACCGGCATCGCCTCGGGTTGACGTAGGCAGCAAGTCGTTTCTAAATTGTGCATTGTGCTGAAAGCCCTGGTTGGGATGTCCTGACCCGGCTCCATTTCTGAGCGAGACATTCCCTGCCTGTGGTAGGCACATGTTCGATCGCCGTCTCGAATGTGGCGAAGAGATGTGTTCAGAAGGCCCCCGCTGTCGCTGGCTGCGCACCGCCGACTCCACCTGCTTGTTCGACCATTGTCGGAGAAGTTGTACAATGACTGCAGCACACCTTGCCGCCGAGGGTGTGGCGCCCGCCTGTCGCAGGACTTCAAGTCCAAAGTTCAATCTTACACTTGCTTCCTGAGCGAGAGCGAGGCATTTCTCTCTCGAGGTTGTCCCATTTGCATCCCGACTATTAGACTCATTTTCCTTCAAATCCAAGACGTTTATCGTGCATGCCACGAACATGGTATACGTTTGGAGGTATGTAATGAACCGGAACCCAAATCGCCGAACATGCAATGTGAAGAGCGTATCGATCATTTGTGCGGCTTTGGTGCACAGTTCCTTTGCTTGAAGCGATATATTTCGGTACGGTCGACATAGAAGGATGACGATGGCGTGATATGTGAGATTGAGGAGCAAGATGTGGATTGGGGGGCAGAGAACGACTCTGCTATCCGGTGATAGGAAGAGACCCCGAGGGAGACTGGTCGACCACTGTTCGAGCCTCCCGATTGTGCTATTAAGAAACGCAAGGAGATGGTCTCGCCTGGACTGATGAGGCCGGCAGTAAAGACCATCCAGCACACCATCGATGATTGTGCATAACTCACAATATGCAGCAAAGCGTGCACTCCCAAGAGACTTCTGCTCAATGAAACTCGCCGTTGAGTCTGTCTCTTTACCGAGGACCGGAACCCACTGCTCTTCGTCCGTTTCAGCACCGTCGAGCAAGCTCTCTCTAGACGGGACATCGATCGTGTCATGGATGATAGGCGCTCTGCCCAGACAAAGGCTCATAGTCTTGTCCCAAGTAAAGCAGCTCCAGAACACCTGCTGACGCAGAGCGAGATCCTCCTCCGAAAATTGGCGCGATAGATATCCCATCTTCCTTGGTTCAATGTGGATCCCGAGATCACGCATCATCCGAAAGGCCATACCAGAGTAGAGCCATCCCTGCGAGATTCTCCCACAGGCGCATTCTCGGGCTGAAAGTATGAGCAACCCTTGGACAGTAGGAATAGAGCTGCCCTTGTCGATATCGTTTGGAAGCAAGTGCAAGGCTCGGCCAGCAAAATGATCTCCAAGATGACAAGCCTCGGGCCTGGTGGAATATCGTGCTGCTTGCGCGAGGACAGCGCTTATCAGAAAAGGGGTCACTGAAGGGCCGGAGGTGTATAAGTCTCCTGTGTCACGTCAGCGATGGCCGCCATCTACGGGGTACAGACTCGCCACTGACGCAAAAACAGCCGTTTGTTTAGCACTAGATGTAAGTGATGTGACCAACACCAGTACACATCCAAGAAATGATCCAACAGCTCGGTGGATATCTCGGACAGAAGCTGCGGCACTGCCGGTGCGTCGACAAACAGTTGGAGTTCTGGCGTGGTATAAATGGTTGAAGTTGTTGACACGCCCATGTTCAGCGTTTGCTGCTCGTCGCCCTCAGGCAACAAATCTTCTCCCTTGCCATCATCCTGGGGATCGACATGGTAATGACTTGTCTTGCCATAGAAACAAATGCGGCCATCTGCACCTATGGAGGTCTCGACAGGTGGCTCATTCTGGGGCGCGGGAGATGGAGATGATAGTGCTTCATGCTCCTGCACCTCATTGTCTTGCCTTTCGAGACCTGTCGTCCGGGACAATGGGGCCCGCGCCCGTTCTGGCTTGACATCTTCAAACGGCTCTTGAATCAGAGCGTCACGTTCTTCGACAGCGCTACTTTGACGTAGCTTTTCGAATCTTTCTTCAAATGCCTTGAGTCGTTTCTCCAGAGAGGCCGCATATGCTACCGAAGGCCCTCTTGTTGAGAGGACAGTGTCAGGAATGATGGCCTCTGCAGGACAGCCCAGGACTCACCTGTCATATTCACACGTTTCCCGAGATGCAATGCATTTATCGCACGCCGGCGTGGCTCCATTGCATCGTGCTTTCTTCCTTCTGCAATTTGAGCAGGCGAATCCGTACCTCCGCGCCTGTTGGGTTCTCTGCTTCTTCTTGGTCCGCAGACCTGCCGTGTCCAGCCTCTGCTCCACCATGTTCATAGCGAAGATACCGGAATCATTGCGGTGCAGGTCTGTGGCCATGTGGGCTTATCAAGACAATTTGTTTTCTAAAGGGTCCCTGGAAACTGTGGAGACATGGCCACACATGGCCCCAGCTCCGGTACCTGTCAATGAGGAAAATGGCACCGAGTGGCACCTGGTAACATCTGGTCGGTCTGAAGAAATGGACTGATCTAATTACTCGGGGCTCGGTCAGCTCGGTGGAGTTTAGGGGCTTCAGCCTCGTGACGCGGGTGTCATCAGTAAGCGGGGAAATGCGGGGTTTCTCCCTCTCAATCGCGTTCGCTTACAGTCGATCAAGGCCGGCATCCCTCCGATGTGAAGGCGAGACCCCTGTCGGCCCTTGCCAGTTGTGCCTGCAAGAGAGCCTGTCACATGTTCTCGTTTTACATACGTTCACTATCCATCGTCGACATGTTTTAGCCTCTAAATATGACCAGTCCTTGCCGGTCACGTTAAGCCCTCTGATGGGAAGGATCAAAGGAATTTCTACGCAACATGTCCGACCTGGAATTGCAGCTCGAGAAACTTCGCAACGCGTATGACAATCCCGAATACCAGGGAGGCCTCAATACAGCATTGAGAAAAGCATTGAGATTATTCGCCACGGCTGCCAGGTTGGACTTTGTCGTAAGTTGCGAGAATTGCAATCTCTACGGCGTGTTGACTGGATATTGCAGCAAGACAATGCAGGCAACATACACATATGGAAACATGGCCGGGACCCCGATCTGGCAAACATCGCAATAGCGTTTCAGTTGGACCAAAAAGGGTCGAAGGCTTCATGTGAGAGTGCATTTCGCCTCTTTCACCAGCTGCAGAGGGAGAATTTACTGTGCGGCCTCACGCTGCTGGGCTGGACTTCTGCGGGAGGCGATTATCTCGGACGCGATCCGTGGGAAACAGGCGGTTCCACACCGAGTAAATGGCCATCGAAGCTCGAACTTGAGCAGTTTTCAATGTTTGCAGATGTTTCAAAGTTTCAGCTGTCGGCAATCTTCGAAGTAGCCGAGACGCATGGGCTGCCGTTAGAGGCGGAAGGAGCACCTATACTCCTCGAACACGTCAACAAGGTGGCAACGTCGGCCATATCAAGCAGGCCAGCCGTACGGAATCAAACACGAGCGCCAGAGGTACGCATAAAGGGCCAAAGTGCGGAAACGATAGGGTTTGAGGCCATCAAGACTCATAGCGCATATGTTGGGGCTCTGTTTGACAATTTCGACTAGCGCTGCAAAATCTGTACTTCTCACCGCAAGGCTGGGCGAGATATCGTCATTTTGACAAGAGAGGGAGAAGCCTGACTTTTCTTTGGTTCACGTTTGTGTCAGGAGTCGTTCTGAGGGGTTCTCATCATCGATGCGCGGCGTTTGTATGGCGGAGAAGCGCGGAGAAGAGAGGGATCTTCGGGGTGGAGCGTGCGAATATGATTTAATGCGGCCAAATGCGGCATCAAATCCGCTCACGGGAACTCTATGCAATCATTCAAGCATTCAAAAACCGCTGCCCATAAAGCCAACGAACATATACGGTGACAGTCTTCCTACTTTGCTCTCATGGAACACGAGTTACCAGCATAATGGCGTCCAAGCTGTCTGCCCACGGCTACATCTCTTTGAACGACAGCAAGCTATTCTATGAGACTGAAGGAAACACCGACGGGCCAGCAATCTTGTTTATTCATGGGTTGGGCGGCACGACGAATGCTTTCCAGCCTCTAATCCCAGAGCTCCAGGGATACAAGATTGTACGCTTTGATTGGTCTGGCCATGGCCGGAGTTCTACGCCGGCGACTACCAGCATCGACTCTTATGTGGGAGATTGTCTCGGTATGTGGGAGAGCTTGTGTACATCGGCGTCAAGGTTCTGTGACTGACCCATTGTTCTCAGCCGTGATGGATGAGTTGAAGTTAAAGAATGTCAATGTCGTCGGACATTCATTAGGCGGGCTAATCGCTTTACATCTCGCCGCAAAGGCCTCTGATCAAGTCAAAAGTCTGGTCTTGTTCGGCCCGGTCAGTCCACCTCCTGAAGCTGGTCAGCAAGCACTGGGAGGCCGTGCAAAAACTGTTCGAGAGAAGGGCATGGTAGGAATCGCCGACACCGTGGTGGGGAACGCTTTTGCTTCCGAGTCGTACCAGTCAAAGAGAGCTGAAGTAGCATTAGCCCGCGAAATGTTGACGAGGCAAGATCCTGAAGGGTATGCACTGGCTTGCGAGGCACTGGCCAAGAGCCAAGCTGCTTCTTGGGACCGCATCAAGGCTTCAGTTGTGGTTGTGTCCGGGAACGAAGATAAAGTCTCTACGGTTGCAGCTGGTGAGACGACGACCAAGAATCTCGGGTCCAATGCGAAGCAAACAGTCCTCGAAAAGGTGGGACACTGGCACATGCTTGAAGCCACTCAGAAGTCGATCGAGATCATCAAGAGTACATTCTCATAGAGATACGGATAAAGTACTTAATAACGCTGGATATAAGCAATTTTCTATGACACCCAGCCGACTCTTCATTCTACTTCCCATTGACACCATTGGCATGGTTCCCTTGCAACGAGAAATCTTCTCCCTTGAACGGTTTCAAACCGGCAGTTACCCGCATCCCAGCAGCACAAGCACTCCAATCCAATGACTCTCCTCCGAGTGCTTTTGCCGTGGTCAAATGATTCCAGGCTTGATCGATAATCGGCGTTGGCGTTGACGTCTCGGCTCCCAGGCGACGAATGTATGAAGCATCTTTCATGCCTCCGGGCAGGGTAAAGCCTGTCTTGCCGCTGAACGCGCCATCCCGGATCTTTTTGCCATAGTTGACCCAGGCTGCTGCAGGAAACCATTGTTCTGGGACAGCAAGTCAGTATTGTTCCAACGCAAATCGAAACAAAGGTGAAACTTGCGGATAAATTCGTAAAAGACGTCGGTGTCGAAGCCAGTCTTTTCGGCCAAGGTGAAGCTTTCAGATAGCAATTCAATCGTGCCCAGAATACAGTTGTTCCCCAGAATCTTCAGCAGAGCACCCTTGGAAGTCTCTTCACCGCAATCTATCACACCTTTTCCGAGGGTAGGGACAATGTACGACTTCACCGCCTTCCGCGACTCCTCCTTGCCGGAGAGTACGATCAACAGCCCTGCACTCTTGGCGGCGGCAGGCGGACCGAATACTGGGCAAGACATGAATGAGGCACCAGCTTCTCGGGCTTCCTTCTCCAGCATCGTCGAGGTGGTAGGGAACAGAGTTGAGTGGTCGACCAGGATCAACCCGTGTTTACGAGCCTGGAGGATCTCCCGATATACTGAAAGGGCAACGTCGTCGTTGGCGAGGCAAGTATGGATGATATAGCATTTCCGGACCAAGTCCGGGATGGAGTCTGCGACATCGCAGTAGCTGTTCGCTGCGACAGCCTCGCTTTTGCCTCGCGTCCGATTCCATATTTGCACTTTAGGGAGGCCTTTGGACTCGGCGTACGAGGCCAGGTTGTGGCTCATCATGGAACCCATGTTTCCAAGCCCAATGAACCCGAAAGCCATCTTGTTGTTTGCCGCCATGGTGTAGAACGGTTGAGGTACACGTCGGCAAGGCTGGCTGGACAAAGGTATCAATGCACTTTGGAGTCAACAGCGTCGTTGTTCTATGAAAGACAACCAAGTCACTCTCCAAAAAAAGTTATAAAGGGCCTTATCGCCAAGAGTCCATCTTGATATCTTCTGCGATGAGGACAAAAAGGCTATGCCTGGGCAGACCGGCATCTCGCCGTTTCCAGGTCTCCAACTGACCACCGCGACTCCGCAACAACACAACAAAACACACTCTCTGCCATGTCTCGACGGCGTCCTCCCGCGATGTCCTGTGGCATTTTGGAGCGGAGTCTCCGCAAGTCTATGCAGGTGCAGCATGGGGTCCCGTAAGGAGCCATTCCACATACCATACAAATCGTTGGAAGATCCCTCGTTTGAGATGGATGTTGCTTGACCAAAAGCCCCTTCCGCCGACTGTCCAAACATAGGGTTGTATCTTTGTTGAATATTTCGTGGTCGTCTCTCTACAAGCCTGCGTTGAGAGCGATACGCATCCCAGCTTCAAGATGGGCTCGATCGGTAATACCCAGGCCAATGGCATAGGCGATCTCCTCGCAGATTTACCTCCGTACAAGCCCACCCCAGCCGACATCACCATCGACAACCACAAGGCCGGGGACAAGGGCAAGATTTTTTTCAAGAATGTCAACATTTTTGATTCAACAGGGGCAGACATGTACGCGGGGGACGTGCTGATCGAAGGCGAACGGATCAAAGCGGTCGGCAAGGTCAATTTTATCCCTGACGACGACACACTTGTAATCGACGGCAGCGGCAAAAAAACGCTCATGTCAGGTCTCTGCGACTCACATACGCATCTGAGCTGGAATAACTCGCCTACACTGGACGGACTGACAAGTCTGCCACTGGAAGAGCACGTCTTGCACACGGCCGAATCCGCAAAGACCTACATCGACTGTGGCTATACCATGTGCTTCGGCGCTGCTTCGGCACAAGAACGTCTGGATATCGTCATCAAGCAAGCGATCAAATCCGGTATGATTCCCGGTCCTCGGACGCTGGCAAACTCTCAGGAGATCACCACCACCGGCGGAGCAATCATCCCTAGCATAAGTCACTATGCTGACGGAGAGGATGCGATGCGGAAGACGGTCCGACATTTCATAGAACTGGGAGCTGATAACATCAAGCTGAGCATGACTGGCGATTATGTACACCCTACTATGGGCGCCACGGAGACATACTTCACGTTGAAGGAGACGAGAGCCGCGGTGGAGGAAGCCCACAACCGAGGGAAGCGAGTGTGCGCTCATGCACGTTCCGCCGCATCTGTGAAGCTCTGCTGCCAGACAGGTGTGGACGTGGTCTACCATGCCTCGTTTGCGGATGAAGAAGGGTTGAACATGCTCGAGGCTCTGAAAGACCGTGTCTTTGTTGCCCCAGCAATCAACTTCCCCTACAACACCTGCTCAGGGGACGCCGTGCCCTACGGCATGACGCCCGAAATGGCCAAGAAGAAAGGTCTCGTTGACGAAGTGGACAAGGCATGCAAAGCCATGCGTGAGCTCCACAGACGCGGCGTCCGCGTCCTCCCAGGTGGCGACTACGGTTTCGCGTGGGCGCCTCACGGCACGTACGCGCGAGATCTGGTCCACTTCGTCAACCTCTTCGGCTACACGCCCAAGGAAAGCCTGATCGCGGCCACCGCCCTGGGCGGCGAGATTATGGGCCACCCGGGAGAGCTTGGGAAGGTCCAGCCGGGTTACTACGCGGACGTGATCCTCGTGGACGGCAACCCGCTCGAGGACATGGAGATCTTCCAGGACACGTCGAAATTGCATGCCATCGTCATCAACGGCCACGTGCACAAGAACGTGGCCGTGCTCGGAGCCGACGGCCAGAGTCTGACCGCCGACGGACTGGCGAACAAGAGGACCATCTACACGAACTTGCCATTGGTGCCAGAGAAGGAGCAGCAGAAGATGCTGGAGGACGCCAAGCAGAATGGTATTGGGGTTGAGCCGCACGCAGTTTGAACCCGACAATAATCTGTGCGTGTATGTGATAAATGCATCTTTTGTCGTCTTTGAGACCCTCGATTGCACAAAAGAAAAAGGACCGAAAAAAAGAAAATTCATGCATACCATCTCTACCCTCCATTTTTTCTCCTCCCACAAGTCAGTAGATTTCGCTTGATCTTTCCGTTGTAAGAGTGCGTGACACGTGTTGGAAACCCCTTTTGCCATCCTCAGCTTCGCCAAGGAGTTAGTTTACGTGGAGTCATGGATGTACTGAGTACATATTATATATTACGTAGACGCGGATAGACGCTGCACTCGCCCCAAAAGCATCGGTTTAGCATGCCATATCTCGCGAGACCAGTGCATAAGAGACGAATGGGTCAGCAGGGCTAGGGGAGTCGCACGATCCCTTGATCCCCGGGGGGGGGGTTTGTATTGGATATGGCAGTGGCTGGAACACAGAACGACCGTACAAAAAGAGAGGGGGAGGGAAAAAAGGCGCTGATCGAAGTGTAAAGGAAGCCCCGCCCTTCGCTTCGCGTCGTAGGATTCAACGAGTTCAAGTATCAAGTGCAAACATGCGATCCTGGAGGGCTATCTCGCTAGTAGCTACCTCTCTACCTCTGTTTCCCATCATTAAGCCGTTCGTAACATTCATATACATTCTCCTGCCTTTCGGTGGTGACGCACCCTGAACCCACAAGCATCGCCCCTAACAAGGCGCAGCATGCATGGCCATTAATTAAAGATTCTCCACCTTTTCGGACTTCTATAGCATGTGCGTGTCCATGATCTCATTTTCTCGGAATCGAAAGCAAACATTTGCTGAAGCCTAGAGTAGAGGCTAAGCTCGCTCTACAGCAGGAGCATTAATGCCAAGCAAATAGCTAACCCGAGCGTTGTCGATCGCAGGTCGATATCTGTGGATGAGATTCTGAGGGCGGCTGCTGCTCCGGTGAAAGTGGAAGATGAACCAGTCGATGAACCAGTCGTTGTGCCTGAAGCGCCTGAGGAGCCGGAGGTCGTCGAGGAAAGAATCGACCCAGACGAGACTTGCGCGCCCGGAGTAACTGTCATCGTCGTGGTATAAGAGCTCGTGGTCGGCGAGGTGGGCAGAACGAGAACGGCGCCAGCGGCCTTCAAATCAATGCCGAACAGCGTGGTCGTCCTATTATCACTCACGGGCATGATAATGGTTATTTGTGACCACGCGGGTCCGGAAACCGTGCTATGTGACCATGTCGTTGTCAGGACTGTTTCTGTCGTTTCATACGGATGAGCTGACATCGATGAAATTGGCGGTGTGGAAGCGGTAGTCGACGACACCGGCACAACCGACGTCGGCTGGGTATTGGGCGATGGCGGAGGCAGAAAGCTCTTTGGAGTCACGGTTGTCGATAGTGTCCCGGTCACCACGCTGTAGCTTGATCCTACGGCATTGGTCGAGGTCGCTGTAACAGAGGTGCTCACGACAATCGTAGAGAATTGGTCGCAGTACTCGAGGAATTGTTGGAACTGTGGTGCAATCTGCACAAAGCTGGCACTGTTGTCGGACTTGTGGTAATCAATACACTGCTCGCATTGGTCTAGAGATACCTCAAACGCCGAGCCGGGGACACAGAGTGCCGACGTCTTCCCATTCGCCTGGGCTTCCAATAGACAGTTATTGCACCAAGGATAACAAGCCCCTGGGACGCTGGTCTGCGCTTGTCTTGCTGCAACAGTGGGACTTGGGGGAAGTAGAATTGTAGTGGTAAGAGTGATGACCTCGTTCACGATAAAGATCTCGTAGGTTAGCCCGAAGTCGGTCGGGTTAATGTTGAAGTAACCGTTGATCGCGTTGATATGCAGTGCGGGATCTGTTGCAGGAGTGACATTTCCATATATGTCCTGGTCCCACGTAGGCAGCGGTGAAGGCAACGCGTTCGCGGGGATGCATTCATTCGGACTACAGTAAAAGTTCCGGTCCGGAATACCAGCCTCGAAATTGCAATTCTCCTGAAGAGGTTTACATAGCCAGCCCGGAGGACATCCCCATCTGGAGAGAGTATTGTTAGCAAAGCTGAACATGGACAGGAGACATGAGCGGCAGGGGCCGTCAATAAACACAGGACAAGGCCATGACGGTATGGCCGCGATAGAATTGGAGCCTGGAGTCAAACTTACGTCCAGTCGGTAGGGTATGGTCCGAGGGCGGTGTAGGTCGGGTTGACTATTCGAGTTGGACATACTGTAATGCTTGTAGCCTGGGAAGTTACTGAGTACAACGAGATAATCTCAGTTGCCGTCACTGTGGTTGGAGTAGTCGAGACAGTGGTTGATGTTTCCGTCAAGGTGGCAGTGGTGGGAGTGATGGAGACCGTGATCGATGTTTCCGTCAGCGTGTCAGTGGTAGGGCTGATTGATACAGTGGTTAATGTCTCCGTCAGCGTATCAGTAGTCGGGCTGATCGATACGGTGATTGATGTCTCCGTCAATGTGGCAGTGGTAGGGCTAATCGACACAGTTACTGATGTTTCTGTCAACGTCGCAGTAGATGGCGAAATCGAGACCGTTGTGGATGTTTCCGTCACTATCTCGGTCTGCGAATGTAAGCGTTTCCAAGCCAAACTTCATTTGAAGGGGACCAACCGTAGTCAATATGGTTGTTGAGATAACAGTCTGAAATATCGTGATTGGTAGAGTGGTTGTGTCATGGTAAGAAGCGGTGGTTGTGGAAGTGAGCGACACATATTCAGTTTCAGTCACACTGATGAAAACCGTCGGCGCCGGCAGACAGATGTCCGACCAGGTCTCTCCTCGCGGTACGGGAGCTGGCGGAGTCTGGACGGTGACAGTAATCGGCTGAGCGAAAGCAGTGCTGATTGCGAATGACAGACAGGCCAGGAGGCCGAGAGATGGATGCATCTTGACAGCGTTTCTTCTCAAGCCTAGACAACTACTTCCTCCTCAGAGTCACAACGCGCTCATGATGCGACCAACCAGAGCACGAAGCTGAAAACGAATGATTTTGAACAAAAGGACGGGTTTAAAGTTAACGAAAGTAGATGGAGGATAATGAGGACATCAAAAGCTGCCAAAATCGGGGTCAACTAAAATGCGCGAGGGATATAGAAGTCGCTTCGAGAAGACTTGCCGTCATCATTGCAGAGCATTTGGGACAATGATAATGCCCTGGCATCGTCCAAGCTTGCCTGATGGGATGGCTGGGATGACACGCCACATGGCATCAGGCTTTTCCTGAGATGTACGGTTGGGCGTTGGAAGAGCACCAGCGAATGCACGTTGGTGACGTTCCTGGCTTCGCACGGGAATTGCCTTGCCAGATGCAGATGGTGACATGCCAATCAATGATCGAATGTGCCTTTTTCGAAGGACGCTCGCATTCGGGGGCTTTGCCCTGTATTCTCTAGCTTGTGGAAGTGGGAAGGAAGTCTGGCTGGGATGGAAGGTCGATCATGGAGAAGGGAGCAGAACGGACGATTGACGTTGAGGCTGGAGGACGGTTTCCGCCAGGTCAGTGGAGCCTCATCCCAGCCAAGCACTAGCCAAGCACTAGCCTTACCCACTGCCCAGGTTCCCGCCGGCCCCACTACTTCCGCTATCCCTCTTCCGGTCTGAACAGTCTCCAAAACCGGTTTCATGTTGGCCACGGCATAAGCGCACGGCATGGGCTGATCTAGCCTCGACCTTTGTCTCTACCAAGGCGGCATTGACAACTTACAGGTCGTGCTATCTTCGCTTGGCTGCAAATCGTGACAGGTTTTTCTGTTCTTCAACCGACCAACCTTCCAGGGATCGAGGGGTTCAATGGTCTCCATTCCCTGTTCCGGGCGGGATTGTTCCTGATCCTCGTTCTTGTCTCTCCTACCGTGCCAGGGTCTGATCTCCATGTCTGATATCAGAGGCGCAGTTCAGGCGAGTACAGTTCTATGATTCATTGGCCCTGGTTCAGAAGCACCACTCCAGTGTCAGCCCATCATGGCGATAAAGACCCTGAAGCTGCGCGGATCGAATATTGCGAAAATTCAGGCCCATGGATACGCTGCTTCAATGACTGATGTAGTGATTGTCATTCTGGTGGCAAATTTTGGTCCTGATGATGATCGGTAAGTATCAACACGAGGTATGTCTCAGAGCGCACAGTCTTCCCTCCCGTCCAATTCAGTGCTTTGGGATTCCAAACGAAGACAATTGTTCGCTTTTTTGCTGGGACTCGAGCTCAGTGTCAGCGATCTCTAAACAGAGATGACACCCGGAATCCTGCGAATTAGTCGCAATGAAATTGTATCCGACTTGCATCGTGCTTGAGGGTGTGCTGCTTGGCGCCGCATCTGGCATATCAGTCCAAGGGAACTATACAATATGCAACTGGGCCCGATTAAGGGCTGGAGTCATCCGTGATGCCCTCTACCTTGATGGCGGTTTGCTCTGGTGGCAAACAGCCTTTGCAGATGGAACGGCGCCAGTCGTGAGCAGCGATGGCAATGTCGAGGGGGAGATGTTTGTTTTGAACTTCTCGACACCTTTCGACACGACCAAGACTAATATGTCGGGCTTGTTTGATCGGATGTCGAAGGCGGGTGGCGCAGGAAACAATATTGCACCGAATTATGTCGATGGGACCATGTTTACGAATGATGGTGAATTATACCTTTTCGGGTAGGTACTCTTACTCCCAACATCTGTGCCCGCTATGGCTAATTACCTTCTCACAGTGGCCTCCCTCGTCTCACCGATTCTGCTTCCCCACAAAGCGCCGAAACTGTTCTTGGATATGAAGCTTACCAGTACGGCCCGGATCGGACAAGCTGGAGTCCGGGCTTTTATCAAGGAAGTCTGCCGGACGGCGTAACAAGATATATCACAAATGGCGCCGGAGCGTCTGCACCCAGCGAAAACCTAGGATTCTACTTCAGCGGGATGCGATCACCGACATGGGGTCCGATATACTACGAGGACTCCTCCGCCAACATGACCGCGGACACTCTTATCCAGGTTGACATGTCGGTCATGAGAAGCGAGAAATGGACAAATGCAACGCTCCCGGACAACATCCAGCCGCGCGCGAACGCCGAGCTTGTATGGATCCCTGTCTCCGAGAAAGGCGTGCTGATCGCAATCGGCGGTGTCAGTGCGCCCGAGGAGATATGGGCGTCCGGCTTGAACGGCTCGCAGAGTTCGGAAAGTGAAGCGCAGAGTCCCGGGTTCATGACCACTTTGCCCGTCTACGACATCGCTTCTAGCACCTGGTATCTGCAGAATACCACTGGTCAAGCCCCGGGACAACTGACGGAATTTTGCTCCGTGGTAGCAACGGCTAAGGACTCCTCGTCGTTCAACGTCTACATCTACGGCGGCTACGACGGATTAAACGCAGACGATGAGCCCTCGGACGACGTCTGGATCCTGTCGATTCCGGCCTTCCAATGGATCAAAGCGTACAGCGGGACCAAGTCACATGGTCGCTCGGGTCATCGATGTGTCGCCCCGTATCCGGATCAAATGTTTGTCGTCGGCGGGGTCCACCAAAACCAGGCCAATTGTGTCGAGGGTGGCATTATCCAGATTTTCAACCTCAACAATCTCGAGTTCCAGAATAGCTACGACCCTGACACCTGGTCTGACTATCAGGTGCCCGCCGCCGTCACCAATGCTATAGGGGGCAATGCTCAAGGAGGCTCTACCAAAACCGCAGCTTGGTCAGATGGTGCCTTAGCGGGCATCTTCTCAAAATCATATTCGAGACAAGTTACCCACTACTACCCATATCCAGTCAACGACTCCTCAATAGAGTCAACCAGCAGCGGACACTCGGGAGTCAGCACAGGTGCCATCGTTGGTATCAGCATCGCCGCCGCCGTGATATTCATTCTCCTCCTCATCCTTATATTCCTCCTGGTCCGGCGTCGTCGAATCATCAACAGTGGTTCTTCCGACAAATCCTCGCACTCCAGCAACAGTCGGATCACCCGATGGTTGAACGGAGCAGCAGTGATTCCAAAACGCCCTCAACATCAAATGCGTCAATCCTCTCAAAGCTCGCCACCGGAGGTGCAACAAGTCGGTTATAGCTCGTTATCCGAAGAACCGACTCCACTGCAACCAGAACGACACGAAATGGCCAACAGCACAGAGCGTCCCAGGCCACCTTACGAACTGGCCACGCCGTACAATAATCTCGGCCATCCACGACACTCTGGAATCGTCGACTACGCGTACAATACCAATTTCGGCCACACACATTCAAACTCGACATCTTCCGAGGATGTCTACCGTCCTTCCCCACTAAGTAACAGTTTCAACGACGCCGCCCCCACGACGGGAAACAACAACAACAACAACAACAACAACAACAACAACAACAACAACAACAACAACAACAACAACAACAACAACGATGTCGCCGCCGCCGCCACTATAGGGGCCACATCGTCTCCTCTCCGCAGCGTGCGCTTCCCTCCCGCTGGCCTCACGTCCGAGATCTTTAGCCCCGGCCACGAGAACTCGAACTCAAACTCGTCAAACTATTCGTCCGGTGAGACCAACGAGACGCTCGCTTGGCCGTTGCCACCCACTCAGAACAACTGGCGAGGCAGCAACAACAACAACAGCAATAACAACAACCGGGCCCGTAACACAAACGCGACACGATTCCCGTTTGACAGGGAGAGAAGCAGCGAGAGCAGTTCCGTGCAGCCGATCATCGAGGAGCATGAACCGGAGTCGTGCCGCGAGAGCGTCGCCCACGAATTGCCTGCCGACGACAACGACAACGACAAAGAGGAGCATGAGTACCATTACCAGCACGGCAACGAGAGCGCGATTAGCGGCATTGGGACGTTGCCGAGTCCCACGCGGGCTGGCGGGGAAGGGGGGACCATGCCCGAGGACGAGGAGCACAGGAGGAGCCTGTTCGACACGATAAGTCCCGTGAGCCCAACACTAGGGAGGAATTGGAGGCGCTGAACGACTGTGAGAGTTCACGGTAACGATGAGAAACAACGACCTGACGACCGAGGATATCACACCTACATCACACGTACATGTACAGAAGTAGCCATTTGGACTCCTGCTCTAAAACTGGCGATTGAGGAGGCAAAGATCCATGTCGCCCCTATTTCAACACATTTTAATTGCTTGCTGATCTGTGAGAAATTTCACTTGTGAACATACGAGGTACATGGGTATCATCTCTATCTCGCGAGTTTGCCGGCGATGAGGCCGTCCCGTACTTACTTTTATAACTGATTAGAACCTCGTATCAGTTGATGAGCCTTGGTTCGTCTCATCCTCCCAACTTCTAAGAGCTAGTCGTACTCTCCAAAACCTCTAAGAACCCACCGACGAGGTGCAGGCTCCCTGTCACCAGGGCCGCAACTTCTTTCTCCTCTTCTGCGTCAGCAGCCTTCTGGCGGTGAGAGTTAGCAAAGTTGCGGACAATATTGACTGCCTCTTCGATCGTCCTCACCACCTCGACTCGAGCTGAAGGGTCTATGCCCCTCCATGTCTCGGCGAGGTTATTCTGCACTTTCATTGACTCAATGTCCGAGGCATTGACGTTCACCGCCACAAGATCGGGTTTGAAGCCCGTTTCTTTGAATGTCGTGTTTGTGCAGAAAATGGCATGGGTGAACGGGTGGGGGTCATTAAGAGCTGTCGACAATGTGTTGAATAACGCCGCCGCAAGCGAGGCGGCGTCGCGTGTCTGTTGGTTGAAGATCAAGAAACGCGGTTGCTGGTAAAGCGGCTTTGAAGAGTCCTTGTTGGTCATAAGTTGAGAAGCGAACCACTTCCCTGCCAGCTCAATGCTTTCGAGGGTGTGGCCACCATCAATGCACCATTTTATCCCCGCCTCATACCGTGTCTCACATCTGCCTGGCCACCAAACAGTTTCCAGTCCGCGCACAAATTTCTGCTTGTAGTCGTCGGCGTCCGCGTAGCCTTGTTGGTCTAGCCATGTCTTTGCTAGAGCAACAGCAAGACTAGCATTCATCTTCTGGAAGTCTGCTTGGAGTCCGAGCTTGATCTCGCCACTTGCGATAGCTGGATCAACATCAACATACTCGAGCACGCTCCCTTTCTCGTTGGCGACTCGCTCCATCACTGCTTTTGCCGCCGCAGGCTGGCTGCTCGGTGTGAAACACTTGATGCCGCTCTTCATGATTCCAGATTTGTGCCAGGCAATCTCGCCGATCGTGGAACCGAGCATGCCGACATGATCAATCCCGAGGCTTGTGATACAAGTCACGGCCGGCGCTTCGAAGATATTCGTGCTGTCATAAGCACCACCGATGCCACACTCAATCACAGCAACGTCGACCTTCTCCCTTATATAGGCATGGAAGGCCATCAACGTGAGGAATCTGAAATAGACGGGTTTCGCCTCTGGAGACTGGGGGTCTTGTCCTGCTTCTTTCGCAACATTCTCCAGCTTGTCCCAAACCTCGAAGAAATATTGGGCGAATTGACCCTCTGACAGAGGTTGTCCGTTGATCTGTATGCGTTCCCGTACAAATCGAAGATGTGGGGATGTGTACAAGCCAACTTTTGACAACGATTTGATCCCTTTCCCTCCAACGAACTGGGTGAGGATCGATGAGGCGAAGGCTGCTGTTGACCCTTTGCCCTTCGTTCCGGCTACATGTATAACCTTTAAAGCATTGAAATCCGAAGGCTAGGCAGGAGGCGCGAGTTAGTGGTGTAGGTAAGGCGATTGATTCCGACGGGCTCGGTCGTCGCATACTTGGTATCCAATCTTGCGGCACCATTCAATCATCTCAGGAATGGATTGTTCGTTCAGCCTGCCCCCAGACTTGCGGATTGCATCAACAATTGCGAAATTGGACTGAAGAGAATTCAGCGATGTCACAGCATCCTACAGAGTGGTCAGTCCAGGTCTCCAAGCATAGCTTTTGACGACACGTACAGCGTACGTCCGTGCCATGGCGGTCGAGGTTGTCACAAAGCTGCGAACTGTGAGTCTGAGAGGGAATGAATATTTGAGGATCCATCTCCTCATCATAGAGCAGGCGTAGAGAGCGTCAGGGCTGCCCGCAAGGCGTTCGGTGGCCGTCTCGCCGTCTTGGAAATGGGGAAAACCGCAATAGACTTCTGCGTTGAAGTTGTTTCTGAGGCGCCGTAATTTTCTGGCGGAGCATTGTTGCTGCTTGATGAAGCAGCGTCAAGCAAGCATCTGGGCAAGTGTGGTCTGACCACCATTATCTAAGAACCATCCTCGACTCGGAGTTATGACTCTGGGTTCTGCATCGAGTCCCTTCATGGCGATATAGATCGAGGTCAAAGGACGTGGCAATGGGTCAATCCCAATCCTCACATCCGCCGAGGGAGGTGCCAATCGGTGAGTGAACCATTTGATCAATGATGCAGCCGCCTGGGGATCTAATAGATGTGGACTCACTCATCCAGAGCAACTGAGCCACGAGTTGGCCCTCCGCTTTGCCTCCAAATGCTTCACTCATTTGGAGATAGCTCACTACAAAGATAACTTCAAAACGTTGGCAGATCACCAGGAAGATGTCGAATATTGGAAGGAAGACACCTTGTGCGCCTTCCTCGCTCTCCCAGAGCCACTCAAGGCCGGGCCTGTCTTGTACCATATGTGTACATACCTTGGGGCGTTTCCATTTCCGAGTCTGGCGCCATGTATATTGACTAGGGAAGCCATGCTGAAGGTCATCACCATCATGACGGGTAGGTACAAGAAGATCCTGAAACGAGGCGATCAGGATAGGATTAAGCTGTTGTTCCGAAGTTTGGCGGTCTTCGATCGGCGCCACAGTGTCGCCTCGCCCATGGACAAGCCGAATATGGAGGATATTGTGACGGAGCAGCTCCCCGAAGACATGTTGAAGGAGCGTGAAGTCGAGCAGGGTGTCAGTTCTCATGTCGCTGGGTTTGCCATCGACGAGCCCGTGAATGACGACGAAGACGAAGATGATGACGACCTTGCTCTTGCCGCGCTTGACTCGCTCGACGCCATTGAGGTCTTCAAACACGATCAAAGGACGAACCGCAAGATCAATCACGCAATGATCCCGACAGAGAACCTCAAGAAACTTATCGCGCTCTTGCTACTCGTCGCAGGCATCACGCCCTTGACTCCGCTGGCCATTTACGGCGAACGCCTGGATGGAGAGCGTTTACAGGCGCTGAACATCTCAGCCGACGCGATCGTGGCAGCCTTCGACCCAGAGCCTCACAGCAGAGGAATCAGGTATTCCAATTTTGTCAAGACCGTCACAACGACGTTACCGGATCTATTCGAGCCCCTCAACGCTCTGTTCGAGCATTTTCTGTTCAGCAAGAACTTCACCCTCAACAAATATCGCGACGCCCTACCAGCGATTGAAACTGTTGAGGCCATACCATCACCAATATATAAATCACCGGAAGACACCACTTTTAGTACCATCTTCACCGATACTCTCCTCGCTCAAATGTCCATGTCCGTCCAAATCTCCGCATCCGCCTCGTCAAGTTCTTCGCTCAAGAACATCTTCGCTTCCAACTCTCGCTTCAACCAACTCTACTCGACTTCGTCCCACGGCACCTCCTTGTCGTCCTTCTCCCGGCAAGTCCACTCGTGGCAATCTTCTACATTGGTCCTCATCTCTGGAACGCTTCCCGACAGAAACGACCCCATCGTACTCGGTGCGTACCTCTCCGAGCCGTGGCGCGAAAAGCCAACGGCTCCTTCCTCCTCGACTGATGCCCCATCCAAGGCATCCTGCCTCTTCCAACTCCTCCCCCGCCACTGCATGTTCCTCGCCAATCAATACAACCGCACGATCCCGTTCTCGTATTTCAACTCCAAAACCGGCATCGCACTGGGCTGTGTGATCCCGCCGCAGCAGTCTCGTACAGGTCCACCCCAACCGCCGATTTTGGGACCGGTCAGCGTGTTAATCGACAGCGACCTGTCAACATGCACTTTCCAGCACGATGGGGACGCCGGGGTCGGTGCGTTCATGACAGACCCGGGGCTGGAGACGGCGCAAAAGCATCACCGGGAATCCACGCAGCCGAAAAAGGCAGTTTTCGACCTCGACACGCTCGAAGTCTGGGGCATTTCCTTCCCGCTTGCCCGCACAGGCTCGCTCTCCGAGAATGCCGGAGACGAGGACGAGATGATCAAACAGAAGAAACGGCTCGCGTGGGAAGAGGCCGAGGCCGCACGACGCAGGGGGGTGAACTTCGGAGGGGATAAGGATGGTGCAAGGGCATTGTTGGAGATGGCGGGGCTGGTGGGGGATAAAGCCGGGAATAGGAGTGGCGGATCTGTGTAACAGGTGAGAAGGCTATCAACGGCACGAAAGGGGGGGACGCAATGTGACGGATGAGCATAGAGTCGCTGGCTGAGAAGGTCTTGAAACAACTGTATCTCTAGGCATTAGCAGACTGCTTGGTAAAACGAACGCCGGACAACCCGGGACACCGGTAACTGTTCTCAGGAACGCCTGGGGTACCGCCCGGCAAAGTATATCACAATGATGGACGTCGATGGATGGCCTTCGACCCGGGGATTTCGCACGGGACGTCTCTCGACGACTTCAATTAGTTTTGTCCTGCTCGACTTCTGCCTTCGAAGTGTTCCCAGTGTCGAATGTGGTGTAGATGGTTGATCTCGACTGGGCAAGCATTTGCGAAACCCAGATCCCCTTATCCAGCATCCCTTCCCGAGCCGCCCACACACAACTCCTTCCCTTCTTGCGCCTGCTAGATCAAAACGTTGTGAAGACGGACATACACAATCTGACAGAAAGCCCCAACTTAGTGGTTACTTGGAAATCAACACTGGCAATTTCCAGCGCCCTGCGTTCCAGTCGATTCCGGTCTCAAATCCACACCTGGTCTGGGAGTCGCCCTCAAATTCCTGGGCCCCGCCTGGTCCAGAGGCAGTTTCTTCGCAATGGCGGTGAATAATTCCTTGACGTTTGTAGACGTCTTTGCGGATGTTTCAAAAAAGAGCAAGCCTGCCTCTTTGGCGTACGCCTCTGCGTCGGCAGTTTGGATAGCCCGCTTGTCGGGGTATTCTTCAACGATGTCAAGTTTGTTACCGGCAAGGGCGATGATGATGTTTTCGTTGGCTTGTCTTTGGAGTTCCTTGACCCATGACTTGGCCTTATCTAGGGATGACTGGGAAACGCTATTAGTTGCCGGACAGTTACTTGTAGAGAGAAGGGGGACGTACGGCCTGGGTGATGTCGTAGACGACTACCGCGCAGTTTGCATTCCGGTAGTACATCGGGGCGAGGGATTTGTATCGCTCTTGACCGGCGGTATCCCATATCTCGAACTTGACGGTCGTGTTTTCGTCTAGTGATATCGTCTGAGTGAGGAAGGCGGCGCCGATGGTGGATTCGCGGTAGTCGTCGAATTGATCTTTGACAAAACGGAGGACTAATGAGCTCTGCGGAAAAGGGACATCTGTTAGGATGAATTGGTTCCGAGGGGAGACGCCGGAGTTGTTGGTCAAAGTACCTTTCCTACTGCCGATTCACCTGGATGACAGCAATCAGTGGTTGACTACCTAGGTAGGAGTGAGAGGTTGTCCTCAACATACCGAGAAGGACGAGCTTGAATTGGGCGAACCTGCCGCCTGCGCCTGCGCCTGGTCGGCCTGCGGGAGCTCGAGCGGCCATGATCGGGCTGCGAGTGATGTTTGACTGCTGGTTGGGTATTGGACGAGCCTCGAGAGATTGGCCGTGGACTCAGAGTAAGGATTCAGCAAGAATTGAGTATTTTTGATGATTGCCTGTGGTGGTGTTATGACCTGCAGTCAAAAGTGCCGGGACAGTTGGGGGAGATCTGAGAGATCTGAGCCAAGAAGGATGACGGAGGGCAGAATGCTCGTTACCAACAAAGGCCACCTGCCTTCTAACAACCGCGCGGCAGCCAAGTTACGCAGTCGGCAGCCTCTTCCTGTCCCGCTCTTCTTTACCCTTCCACATCTTTATCCTGTACCCAAATCATGATACGATAGTAAAGACTCCGACAAAGGCCTCCCCGCGACCATCCTCGACCCTCCAGCCCCTTCACGATGGCCAACTTGCTGCCCTTTCGAGACATCAACGTCCACGCCTCCACCAGCCATTACGCCTTTACCTCGCCCTCCAACTCCTCTGCGCCGACTCTTGTGGTGGAAAGACCCTCAGGGGATATCCGACTGAACGATGGATCTCTGTTGGGTGCCAAACGTGTTTCGAGTATTGCTGGAATTTTGGGCATCATCAAGCTAAAGCTGGACAAGTACATCATCGTCATCACCAAGGCACAGCCCATGGGTAGGCTACGGGGCCACATGATCTACAAGGTCGTCGCTACAGAGTTCCTCCCTCTACGAGAACGGCCCGTGCGCGATCCCGACGAAGATACCTATCTTTCTTACCTCAAGGCACTGCTCGCCTCGGGCCCTATGTATTTTTCTTACTCGCTTGACATAACGTCCAGCTTCCAGCGCCAGTCCGAGTCGGATCTCTCACAGCCAATGTGGAAGAGAGCGGATGACCGCTTCTTTTGGAATAGGTTCGTCCAGACGGACCTCATCGACTTCAGGCTCGGAGGCCTGAGGGGCCACCAACAGCCTGGCGCGGATCCATACATCCTCCCGGTAATGCACGGCATGTTGCGCATTACTCCGGCAAAAATCAAGAACACCCCGTTCACTTTCGCTCTTATCACCAGGAGATCCAGGTTTCGAGGTGGAACAAGGTATTTCTCTCGGGGCGTTGATGACGAGGGCCACGTGGCGAATTTCAACGAAACAGAGCAGATTGCTTTGCTCAACGACGCCTCAGGCCCGACAGGCTACGCTGGTGGACGAGGCATGCAGAATGGAAACGCCGGAGGCCAGCCGGCAGAGACCCAAGTCATGTCATATGTACAGACTCGCGGTAGGTCAATCCTCTCTATTTTCTTCTGGACCGAGACTGGTATTAACATTGTAGTTCAGGTAGTGTGCCTGTCTTCTGGGCCGAGATCAACGATCTCCACTATACACCAAAGCTGCAAATCCGAGGCGTGGAATCCGCAGTCGATGCCGCACGGAAGCATTTTGATGAGCAAATTAGGATCTACGGCGAGAATTACCTGGTCAACCTGGTTAACCAACGCGGCAGGGAGGAGCGAGTGAAGAAAGCTTATGAACAGATGGTGCGAATCCTCGTCAGCTCTCCAGAGGAATCAGTAGAGGCAGATATGCGCACGGACGAAAAGTTCCGGGGCATTGAACCGCAGAACAGCCGCCAAAGAATGGACATGCTGCACTATATCTACTTTGATTTCCACAGTGAAACCAAAGGATACAAATGGCACCGTGCCGAACTCTTGTTGGACGAGTTGATAGATGGCCTGCGGAAAGGGCAGTATTTCCGGGGTGTCGAAATGCCCGGCGACCCTTCTGGAGCTCTAGAAGTCAGATGCCGGCAGACCGCAGTCGTGCGCACGAATTGCATGGACTGTCTGGATCGGACAAATGTGGTCCAGAGCATGCTGGGCAGATGGGCCTTGACTCAACAATTCCAAGATGTCGGCATCTTGCATCCCGGTGAGAGGGCGCAAGACGACCGAGCGTTCGAGTTCCTGTTCCGGAATGTATGGGCCGACAACGCGGATGTGGTCTCCAATTCGTACTCGGGAACTGGCGCGTTGAAGACGGACTTTACGCGCACCGGAAAACGGACGAGAGCGGGAGCGCTACAGGACTTCAACAATTCCGCCACACGGTATATCCGCAACAATTTCCTGGATGGGCCGCGACAAGACGGCTTCGACCTCTTCTTGGGCACCTATCTGCCGTCCACCTATGGTGTCGGGTCTTCTTTGATGTTTACGGACCGAAGACCACTCATTATTCAAGCTGTGCCATATGTGTTGGCTGCCTCACTGTTTATTGTATTCGTCTCAGTTCTCACTCGCCGGCCTCCGGACGCAGCGATCTGGCCGCTGCGTATCTTCGTTATTCTGTGCCTGGTTGTTGCCGGGTGGGCGTTCCAGTTCATCTATGCACATGGACTGTTATATGTCAATTGGCCGAAACTCAATACTCCAACATTCGCCAGTGAAGGGTATTCGGAGGCGTTGTCGAGAGCTCACAAGGACAAAGTCGTGGGGCCTATCATCGCGGCGGCAAGTGGCAAGGACAAGGACAGGAGAGCCAGGAATATTAGCACGGCCAACATGGGATATATGGAAGAGGGCAAGAAGAGAATAGAATAATGGCAGCAAAGCCAAGGCGTGGCAGGTTGCTGGGAGTTACCTGTTCCTTGTTGGTGGATTCAGTGTTTGCAGCGGGCGGGCTGCAGAGTTCTGGCACACACCTGCCATAAATACCGATTGCGACAAGCCCATCCCGGTTTTGAGGCCAGCACTTGACGTCACGCTCCTTGCCGAGACTCTGTGCCTCTGATCTTGGCTCGTGGTAGGCTTTCCTGTGGAAGGCACCGTTCTGAGTAGGCCCAACAACAAGCCATACCAGGATACAGCAGCCGGATGCACGGAGCAGCAGTTCACCACGTGAGAAGACGACGTACAACTGGCTCATTGGTTTAATTGCCGGCGCTAAAGGCGCCAAGAGGAGCTTAAGGCAGCGACCTCTTCTGTTCCGCCTTGTCTTCTCCACCCTCCTCGGCCGACCATCTTCTGCAGTGCCTATCTTGAACCTTTTAACCATGTCTCTTTACCTGCATGAGGCATTTTGCGTGCCATGCATCCCACGAACCTTCCTCGCTCCTCCTCACTCGCTTGCTGTCGACGTATGAAAAGGTGCTGTGCGGCTTTTTGGTTTCTGCTCGTCATCTCCTCCAATGGACGAGGCAGCTTGGCATCCCCTGTCTCTTGGCTCATGCAGACGAAGCCCCCCAACAGGCTCTATGCAGCCCTGCTTATGGGCTGAGAATGCTCCTTATTTACCTCGTACAGGGCGCCCCATCCAGCTCTCCTGCGCTTCTGAACCCTTCTACTATCACTTTTCGTCTCATCTCGAGCCAAGATCAGGCCGGGCCGCTCTGATACCAAGCAAATACCTACCTACCTACCTACGCCATGTGCTTGGTGTCGTCTAGTTGGTGGGGTTAAGTGGGATTATGGTATTGTGGCAATGCAGATCCATGCGGACTCCCCTCTCTACCCATACGCTAACCCCGGCTTGACATTTTTCCAACAAGAAATGGGGGTATCACGCGGGTGTTTTGCTCCTTCTCACCACAAGTATTTCGTGCTCAATCCCACATGTCGGAGAATGTCGTCTCCTCTCACTCCCTCCTTCTCTTTTACGTGTCCCCTCTTCGCGAACCTAGCAATTTTCGGAGATTGTCAATTCATGCGTGTTTGTTTGGATGAAGCCGTCACCGAATGGCACACCCTCGCATGCAATTCGACGATGCAATCCAGCCTGTGGCGTCACACTTCTACACGTTGAGGAGCAGAGAAGTTGCAGGAGTGGGAAGCATTCGTGCTCAATCTTCGAGGAGACGTGCGGGAAATGTCGAAGATATGGAGCCGCTCAAGGTTGAAGATCGAGACATTAAGAGAAAGCAGGTAATGGGCATCCTGTTTGTCTCTATTGCTACCCGCACAACAACACTGATCAGAAATAGACTTTTACAGGATTGAGGCTGCTATGGTTGGCATATCAGTCTACCGGAGTCATCTACGGCGATATCGGCACGAGCCCGCTCTATGTCTACTCCTCGACTTTCACAGACGACCCTTCTTATGATGACTTACTTGGAGCCCTGTCTCTGATCATTTGGGCTCTCACCATTATGGTCAGCATCAAATATTGCCTCATTGTTCTCGCTGCGGACGATGAAGGCGAGGGAGGGACATTCGCTCTCTTCTCCCTGTTATCGAGGTATGCAAATATTGTCAGACGCGATCCTCGAGAGGAGCAGTTGGTCAGAATAGAGCGTCACATCGCTAGCGAACTAGGAAGATCGGCCCAGAAAACTCGAGGTCTCATGGAACGATCTCGGACGACACAATGGCTGCTGAAAATCCTGGGCGTCTTTGGCGTCGCTCTCGTCATGTCTGACGGTGTCCTGATGCCAGCGCAATCGGTCCTCGGCGCCATTCAAGGCATAAAAGTTGTCCATCCTACTATATCACAGAGCACCGTCATCGGATCGTCATGCGCAATCCTCGTTGTTCTCTTTCTAGTTCAACCATTTGGCGTAACTAAGCTGGCAAACACGTTCGCCCCTATTGTCATTATCTGGCTGCTTTTTAACGCCGTATTCGGCGTGTACAACTTAGCTTGGCATGACTCGTCGGTGCTGAAGGCGTTTTCGCCTTATTTTGCTGGAGCCTATCTAGTCCGGAACAAGACTGGCTGGGAAAGCCTTGGAGGGATCCTTCTAGCATTCACTGGTTGCGAAGCCCTTTTCGCCGACTTGGGGGCCTTTACCCAACGCGCCATCCAACTCTCATGGCTGACGTTCGCCTTCCCTTGCTTGTTACTTGGCTACATTGGCCAAGCAGCATACATCTCTGACGACCCTTCTGCGTGGTCGAATCCGTTCTACAAAACAGTTCCACCTGGCTGTTTCTGGCCTTCACTCATTATCGCAATTTTGGCAGCTGTCGTTGCAAGTCAAGCAATGATCACGGCGGTCTTCCAATTGCTCACGCAAATTATGAAGTTAAGCTACTTTCCGCAGGTCAAGGTAGTACATACCTCGAAGATCTTCTACGGGCAAGTCTACATCCCTATCGCGAATTGGTTGTTGATGATTGCCACTTGTATCGTCACTGGAGTGTATACTAACACCGCCAACTTGGGCCATGCTTATGGTGTCTGCGTGGTACGTGATGATTCTGAATTTGCTTTGTACAGCAATTTTCAATGTTTCTCTCTTTCATGGTGCTGCCCCTGAGAAAGGCGACCGTTGAACTAACCCATCCCACCGTCCAGATTCTGGTAACAATGTTGACAACCTGTATGGTCGCCATTGTGGCCTTGATCGTCTGGCGTGTCCCGGCTTTTGTTGTGGTTCCCGTATGGCTCATCTTCGCTCTCTTTGACGGTACATTCCTCTCTTCGGCGATGACAAAAGTTCCCGAAGGCGCATGGTTCACGCTCGCCTTGGCAGTGGCCCTCTCTTCGATCTTCCTCCTCTGGCGATTCGGCAAAGAACAACAATGGCGCGCCGAAGCATCAGATCGGTTTCCACCAAGTCATCTAATCCGGGCCATTGCCAGCCCTTTCACGGGCCACAACAGCAACAGTGACCAAAGCAATATTTATACCCGGAAGCTGAAGCTTTCGCCAGCCTTCGGCGGCAAAGAAGTCACACGCATCGACGGCATGGGGATTTTCTTCGATAAATCAGGCTTACCTTCCAGCACGCCAACAGTCTTTATCCACTTTTTACAGAAATTCCATGCCGCGAACGATGTCATCGTGTTCTTTCACTTGCGACCTCTTCAAATTCCTACCGTTCCGGCCGAAGAGAGATTTGCCGTGTCGCGGTGCTATATCGGAGACGAAGAGGGAAACAGCAAGCGCGTCATGCCTGACACGTACCGCATCATGATCCGCCATGGGTATAACGACGAAGTAGTGACCAACGACTTGGGAGGCCTTCTGTACGAGCAGATCCGAAATTATCTCATCCGCGAATGTGTGGGGACAGTTTTACCGCCCGATGCTGATCCGATCTCGCCGAGTATTAATGGCGACGTATTAATAAAAGAAAAGGATGCCGTCTCGCGCACAACCGAAGTTTCCATCCCTTCTGCTCCTGTATCGGGCCGCCTGGCCTCAGGAAATCTCGAGCTCGCTCGCAAACTCGCCGATCTGCAACGTGCATACGAGAGCCAAGTGGTCTACGTGGTAGGCAAGGAACAAATGCGCGTGAAGAAAGGAAAATTGACGCCCGGGCATGTCTTGAGGAGAGGAGCGTTGGAATTGTTCTTGTTACTTCGGGAAAATTCGCGCACGAAAGTCCAGGCTTTGAATGTGCCAGTGGAGAAGCTTGTTGAAGTTGGATTTGTTAAGGAGGTTTGATTCGAGGTGTGGAATGAGCCCCAACCCAACCGCCGCGGAGTAAACAGTACGCACAGATGGATGGGTAAAGCTATTCGCCTCAGGGGCATCTCTACCTGGACAGGTCCATTTCCACTTGGATCGATTCTCAGGTTTGAAGTAAGAGCCCCATCTACCAATAAATTCAGTTCCCTTTCGTTTCTCAACCCGCGACAACGGCCAAAAGAAACCCATCAAACGTCTCGCCCTCACGTCCCTTATGGCTGCTGACCACACTCACCATTGTGGCCTTTACTCTGCCGTCCTTGCCTACCTTGACCGGCAAACTCTCTTTCTGCCCTGCTTCATACTTTTCACTTTCAGGGTCCTCGAGAATCGCCCGGACCACATTGTCGACATAAATGCACCCGTTCGGACGCGCGAGTTGGACGGCGTGCTGGAAGTAGTCGAACTGCTCGTCCCAGTCCGCGTCGATGAAGACCAAGTCGAACTTGGCCCTTTTGCCGTCCCGCTGTTCTGCGAGAAGGCGGGGGAGGCTGTCTAGCGCGGGCGCGAGGATGACTTCAAAGTCCTTGCCGTCCTCGTAGCCCGCGTGCTTGAGGTTCTGGAGCGCGACGTCACGGTGGTGCGGGTCAATTTCCAGAGACGTCACGCGCACGTCGCCGGCACTCAGGAACCAGAGCGTCGAGTAGCCACCCAAAGTGCCGACTTCGAGGACGTTCTTCGCGCCGATCAGCTGCGCTTGGATCGCCAGGTATTGACCTTGCAAGGGGGATATGGTTATGGGTGGGAGGCCGTTGGCTGCCGAGTTCTCCAGAGCATGGGAAAGAGCCTGGGAGAGATCGGTGCTGGATTGCGGGAGGAGGGAGGATCGTGCGAGGGAGTCGATCTGTTGGGCGCGTTGGTAGAGGGTGAGGGGTGCAGTCATGTTTGAAAAAGGGATGCTTCGGTAGAGTTTTATCGAGTTGGTTGAGCTAACAAAATCTCCTCCAGGACCAGTCTTACCAGATACCAAGGGATTTAGTCTAAAACAACTTACTACAGATCAATTTTTCCCCTTGCTCGGGAGAAGGCAGTCGTTGCCTTATGTAGACCTTGGATTGCCATCACAAAAGCGAAGATCAGCGATAGAGCCGAGCCGGCCGAGCAATCGGCGAGTCTGGCATATCAACGCATGAGGCTGCTGCCGACATCAGCCAATAAACCAATGTCTGGCGTAAGTTAGCGCATGGATCGCCGATGGAATGGAAACGCCAACACCCCATGAGGAAGCGAGGGAGGTACAAACATAATCTGCAGGGTCGCAGGAGAAGACTGCTGCTTCCCCCGTATCGAGGCAATATGAAATTGCCGCTGCCATTGTGTCTCGCCAGAGCAGACTTGCTTGGTTCAATCTTTCATCAGGTTTCGTTGCCGCACGCTTGTGGCCAAAGGCAGATTTCTCCCGATTCATTTGCTCTCCCTGCCCGACTCGTTTGCTAGGGCTTTCTCTGGGGCGCTGGGGTGCTCTCTGACTTATCAAGTTGCCATGGCCAGCCAATGTCATAGAGAAATTGTTCAAGATCCAGATGATTATTATCCGGGTTGTATGCGCTCATGTGCATGTTGGGCGTCACAATCGTGCTCTTATATCGGTTCATTGCGTAGAATCGGAAGAACCTCATCGCCTTGGTGGCGATCTGGAGGGGGCCGCATCCAAGATACTGCCATTCGACCAGCAGTTTCAAGTAGCAGGACTGTGGGCCGAATTTTTCCACCTTCCATAATACTCTGAATGCACTGAATTCGTCGTGCGTCAGGCTTATTTCGTTCTCAGATTCATCTTTTTGGGACACCTTCAGAGAGAGGAGTGAGCTCGGCACTGGGCCGGGCGTCAATGAATTCAGCGATCAGTAGCATGTTCCACTTCTGGCGAGCCCATGCTAGAAATGCTCTCGCGTCAAATTTTGAGATGCTTCCTCATGGCGCAATATCAACAGATGAACAATAGTACTCGGTCTGTACGTCTCTCAAGTCGATAAGCAATTTGGTCTTGAAAGCAAAGAGGGCACCGAGATTGATTAAGAACTTACCAAATAGCCTCTTAAGACTTCGTCGACATTGGTGCTGGAGAGTCCAAGTAGACTCGCTTTAGCCCTCCGGCATCTTGTGAGCCGATGTGCCCTGCTGAGCCAGCTCATGCTAAACTACTATTCTATCCGCGCTTGAATGTTTTCCTTTGCAAGATGTTCTGCGGCTGTGCCCCCTTCCATTTGGAATCTCGGCTTGAAATTCAGAGCGTTCCGCACGATGTTCTCGTGTGCAATCACGGTCTCGTCGATATTGATGTCCGAATGATATGCACCTATGCTGGCGGCCAGTCCCTTGGCACGCGGCCTCGTTTCATCTCCGCTATTATGCGTTGCCATGAAGCACGTGTGAAATAATCGGTTCACCATCTCCTGCGGTGTTCTGACTGCGTGGGCTTTTTCGCCAGGGATTCAACGTAAATCCGCCGGCGTGTTGTCCTACCCTCCGCTAATGGACTTTCACACGACGTTGGTCATACCAAAAACAAAGAGAGCCACAGTAGCGCTATCAACGCCTCCAAAAAGAGTAAGAAAGTACCCAGCAGTGTTGGAGCGGGTGAGATACTGCCACAGGAATACAGCTTGGGTCATGGAAATCTCTTCCATGGCGTCGAGAATCTTGAGAGGAATTTGCGGCGATGGATGCAACATTTGGGAAAAGACCTCGTCGGCGGAGCGTGGAAGGCATAGGTCATCCTCGATTCTGGGTACCTAGGCTGAGCTGCAGCTTGAAGACTGCGCGAAATGCTACTTCTGTAGCTGCGAACTTCTTCGAGATCGATTGTCGCGGTGGTAGCTTCATAGGGTCACGCGAGAATTGCGGAAATTGGTTTAGCACGCGACCGTTGCACAAAGTCATAGATGAGCCGCCAGCATCATCCTGTCCTCACCATCGATCATCAATCAGAGTCATCGCAACTGCAAGGGATTTGGAATGAGAGCAGCTCTCACCGCACCGATAGCATTAGCATAAATATAAATACCTCCCAGTTTGCGAGTGTAGTCCTGGATTAGGCTGAGTCGGTTGTTGAGTTTTCTCAACTCGGCGTGCGAAGCGCTACTACAGTCCTCCCAGGAGTCACATCAGCAACCTGATCTTGCAAACAGGAAGAACCCAGCTATTTTCAGCAGAATATGATGTTGCAGAGAACTTACGAGTTTACAATGACCTCCACCCCATTGGGAGCCATGTTCTTGGAGCGATTGGACGACTGTACAAGGGTTAGCAGCTCCTGGCCATTTCTGTCGTTGAAGCGACCGCCTCGTGGTGCCATGACTGAGAACAAGTCGACTTCTTGAAGGAGGGCGTGCGGGCTTGCAGCTCAAGTTCGACAGGTGGATTTCCTACAGTAAAGAGCTCCTCGCACGTTACACACTCGGACCACCAATTGCAAGCCCTCGAATTGAAATATAATTGCAAAGAACCGCTTAGAAGTATTTTCCACTTACCCAACCGATGTAACCAACCTAGAGAAAACGGCTTCGCTAATTGGTACCGTCATCCGGCCGGTGATATCGCTGATAACCTTTTCAAGGTAATCCGTCTCGGTGGTCCTCTCCTTGACCCAGGTCGCAAAATGTCGAGCTTCACAGTATAGACCGTCTTGGGCAAGGCTCATTTTTAGCTGCATGAAGGAGGTTTTCTTGTAGGTGAGCGGAATGTTACTGTAACGTCCGTTCTGGCAGTGTCAGGCAGGGACAGGAGTGTTTGCTATTTTATTTCTTACTCTATACTGCACGTCCAGACCCCGTTGATAAGCATGTTCTTGTGGATAGGATCTTTCAAGATCTCCCCCATTACCTCGCAACTGTGAAAGAGGGTGTCGGATTCGACTAAGAGGTCAGAGTCGGTTGATCATGTCTTTTGAGGAACGCTTGACTTATCGAGACATCCATAACCAGAAATCGTTTGCTATTACAAGTCATTATCATTTTCGTTGCCAAGCAGCTAGGTACCATGAAACTATCGCAGCACATGGCAAATCGGAAATCGTACTCGAGGCCGGTACCGTAGTTTAACTCCTCTTGCTCTGGCTAGCCGTATGATATCTAGGATTCTCTCGAGATTCACTTGAAAGTCTATCGGCACACTGGGGAGTGTGGCACTCACGACGGGAATGAGAAAGCATGTCGTCGTAGAGTCAACTGGGCGCAGGATTCAGCTGTCAGAAGGCTGACCGAGCGGACGCTCACAATATATGTCCTGAAGATTGTCAGGATAAAGCTACTGCCAAGCTCAGCCTTGTGAGTGCGCCAATTCAGAGACTTTTCATTGGCTAACAGACAAGCGATCAGGCTCGGGCTTGGCGACGCCGGGTTGAGCTCAAAAAAAGTTCCCCGTCAAATGATGGAGCATTGAAGGAGCGAGGACAGCTTCGTGACCTCTCGACTTGTCAAGATGAGTGCATCGCGTGCCATCGGAGGCTCCTCGAGGCTTCTCAGCAATCTAGCACGCTCTCAAAACTCGGCTCTCGCGCGGCACCGGGTTTGCCGGCGATGCGCTTCCACTGCAGTTCTCCCGACGTTGTCCGCGGGCCTGAGGGCGCAGTCGAAACAATGGCCGCTGGACCGACGATGGCAGCAACGGCGAGGTGCGGCGGGCGCGGCGGCTGCGATGTGAGTATTCCTCATAAGTTTCTCCTGGATTTTGTTCTAAATGCGTGGCAGGCTCGAAGAAGCCCAAGATGATCCCGAGGCCCTCTCGCAAGAAACCATTATTGACAATTTGTCGCCGGAGGAGGCACATCGTCTGTCAAGAGTTCGAAACATTGGGATTGCGGTCAGTCACAAGTCCAATTTCCTGTAGTTCAGTCAATTGACATCGACAGGCACACATTGATTCTGGCAAAACGACGGCGACAGAACGAGTCCTCTTTTACACGGGCCGGATTAAATCCATCCACGAAGTCCGCGGTAAGGATGCGGTCGGAGCAAAAATGGACTCGATGGAACTTGAGAGAGAAAAAGGCATCACTATTCAGTCCGCAGCCACTTTCTGTGACTGGGTTAAAAAGGAGAATGGCAAGGAAGAAAAGTACCACATTAACTTGATCGACACTCCCGGACACATTGACTTTACTATCGAGGTGGAGCGTGCACTCCGAGTACTTGATGGCGCTGTCATGATTTTATGTGCTGTGTCTGGAGTCCAGAGCCAAACTATCACTGTCGACCGGCAGATGAGGAGATACAATGTGCCCAGAATCAGTTTCATCAACAAAATGGACAGAATGGGCGCGAATCCATGGAAAGCAGTCGATCAGATCAACAAGAAGCTCAAAATTGCCGCTGCCGCTGTACAGGTGCCTATAGGCGCTGAAGATGAGTTTCGCGGCGTGGTCGACCTGATCACCATGAAGACGTACTATGCTGAGGGCGAACGCGGTGAGATTATCGTCACCAAGGACGAAATTCCAGCCGAGGTTCAGGAGCTCGCAAAACAGAGAAGAGCAAAGCTGATCGAAACACTTGCCGATGTCGATGACGAGATTGCGAACTTGTTCTTGGATGAACAGGAGCCTACGGTCGAGCAGCTGAAAGCCGCCATTCGCAGGGCTACCATTTCGCTCAAATTCACACCGGTCTTTATGGGATCTGCTCTCGCCGACAAATTCATCCAGCCAATGCTCGACGGTGTCTGCGATTATCTCCCGAACCCCTCCGAGGTGTCAAACACCGCTCTGGATCGAAGACAGAAGGAGGCTCCTGTCAAGCTTGTACCTTACAACTCGCTGCCCTTTGTCGGTCTGGCGTTCAAGCTGGAAGAATCCAACTTTGGGCAACTCACCTACATCCGCGTGTACCAAGGCAAATTGCGGAAAGGCCTTAACGTGTTCAATGCTCGGACTGACAAGAGAGTTAAGATCCCACGTATTGTTCGCATGCACTCGAACGAGATGGAGGAAGTAAACGAAGTCGGGGCTGGAGAGATCTGTGCGGTGTTTGGAGTTGATTGTGCATCGGGAGACACCTTCACAGACGGTCAATTGGGTTATACCATGACCAGCATGTTTGTGCCTGAACCGGTCATCTCTCTCAGCATCAAGCCGAAGAACAACAAAGACTTGCCCAACTTCTCCAAAGCCATTGCGCGCTTCCAGCGCGAGGATCCCACATTCCGAGTCCATTTCGACACCGAAAGCGAGCAGACTATCATCTCTGGCATGGGCGAGCTCCACCTAGAAGTCTACGTCGAACGTATGCGCCGAGAATACAAGGTCGATTGCGAAACAGGCCCACCTCGCGTTGCTTACCGTGAAACCATCACCAAACGTGTCGAATTCAACCATCTCCTCAAGAAACAAACTGGCGGTGCAGGTGATTACGCCCGTGTTGCGGGCTATATGGAGCCAAAGGGTAACCTCGAGGGCAACCACTTTGAAGAACACATTATTGGCGGTGCCATTTCCGAGAAGTTTCTTTTCGCTTGTGAAAAAGGGTTCCACTTGTCTTGCGAAAAGGGTCCCTTGGTTGGACACAAAGTCCTCGGCGCAACCATGGTCATCAATGATGGTGCAACACACATGACTGATTCGAGCGAAATGGCATTCAAAAACGCTACGCAGCAGGCCTTCCGAAAGGCGTTCATGGACGCTGACCCTGTTGTCCTGGAACCGATGATGAAGACCGTCGTGACAGCTCCAACCGAGTTTCAAGGCAACGTGGTCGGGTTGTTGCAAAAGCGGAATGCGGTGATCAACGATACTGAAGTTGGCGTGGATGATTTCACGGTCTGGGCCGACACCAGCCTCAACGGTATGTTTGGATTCAGTGGTAACCTCCGAGCCGCGACGCAAGGCAAGGGCGAGTTCAGCATGGAGTTCAGCCATTACGAGCGCGCTCCAATGCAGCTGCAGAAGGAATTGCAGTCCGAGTACCTAAAGGCCCAGGCGGAGAGGAACAAGAAATGAAAAGTGGACCGGACCATGAGGTGAATACAGGTGCTGAATGAGGGAAGCCCGCCTTCTTACCGACCTGTCCGCATTGCTCCTTGTGGATCATGACGAATTGGGCGAGCCGGGATTCTGTAGCGTTCATCCGACGATAACGAGCAAGAGAAGCACACAAAATCCACAAGAAGCAGCGCTTGACGTTGGAGATCCGGAGGCGCTTCTGCAACATCACAGCCTCCTGCTCGGGCTGAGACGACACATGACGATCCTCAATGTGTCAAAAAGATGAATTCAACGCCTGTTCGAGGAAGATCGTGGCGTCGATCCTCGGATCTTGACATGAAGACTGGTGGGCGAGTGAGTTGGTGGTTTCTCCGCGTCCGCGACGACGTTTCAAGGGCTGTAAAAGGGGTTCGGCGTCACAATATTCTTTCCATGGGTATATGTGTTACTACCACTCTACTCTGAGCGTTCCCTCCCGCCGTCGAGACTATTCAACTTCGGCATGTACATAATATACAGGCTACAATTCAAAAAGGAGAATTCAAAAGCTATTACGGGGTGTGCGTCCCAGTCCTCCATCTTGTACCCGGTGCATCGTCGGCATGGAGGTCATTCACTGCATTGGCGGTCGCATTACACGCGGTGTTTCAGCGCCCTGCCCACACTTCGTTACTCATTCTATGGACCTCGCAGTCCTCTTCTTACTGGTGCTGGTTATACCTGTGGATATGTAGCTCCGTACTGAGCACGCCGTGGCTTGCTGTAGCGAACACACAGGACTTAAAACCAGCCAGCCACACCCCTAGCATCTCGCCTTCTCGCCTGTCCAGCTCCGGCGCATGGGTCAATGGTGTGCGTCGGCTTGCCCGCTCAAGTTCTGGAGTATGTACTCCGTACTCCATACTCCATACGTGCTTAGTTGTTCTGCATCTATCTAAAACCCCTGCTTCGGTCCTTGGTCATCACCATGTATTGCGCAGCTACAATACCCTTGAAGTGGACCATGATTGATTGGTAGGTCGCAGCGAGGGATCTTGGGAACCAACTGCCCGTGTTCGTGTCTTCACCGTTCGCCCCAACCTTGCAGGACTCGATACATTTTCTTCAGCCTGACTGCCTCATTGACGACGCTCCCTCTCCTTCTCCTCCCTTGCTTGTTTGCGACTGCGGTGGCTCATACCGTCTACCAGCGCGGGGTTTCACCATGTCTACTACGGATGACGGAGGCTTCACCTTGGCTACACAATCGTTCGATACGAGCTCCATTGCCTCCCTTGCGTCGTCCTTGGCGAATTTGATCGGACGGCAATCTCCTCTTTCACCCAGACCGACGGTGCTGCTATCACTTCTACCACACCGTCGGCATCGGCTACCACCAGTCATGCTTCGGGCGCAGTCACTCGCACGACCACGACCAGGAGTCCGAGTACAGCCACTGGCATTGGCACTGGTACGTCCGCGCCTGATTCAGGAGAGCTCTCTTCGGACGCAGCAGCTGGGATCGGCGTCGGGGTTGGAGTCCTCTTTCTCATCATCTCCTTTATCTCCGCTCTTCTGATTTTGAGGCGGCGGCGTCGTTATCCTGGCCCAACCGAAAAGCATGAGCACGAAAGTGCGTCGTGCATATACCATCAAAAGCCGGAGCTTGAGGACACAGGTATGCCAAACAGTAGCGTGGGGAACCTGCTTCGCAGTGAACTAGCAGGGCAGGGGACGAATCGGGACAGTGACCATGTCGTTGCGGAGCTGGAGGTCTGTCTTCTCCCCCCTTCTTGCTTTTCTTCATGTTTTTGGCTCTGGTGTTGTGATGGTAGGAAGAGATCTTTGGGAAAATGAAGTCACAATCTTTCGTATTCCGGGTTCTTTATCCCCTATCTGATTTGTTTCACTTACTTCAGGGTTCACGGCCAAAAATCCTGGCGCTCACAACAGCTGCGGAACTTGGAGCAGATTGAACGGAACGAAATCCTCATCTGCATCGATATCGCCTCGCTGCATTTTGAGTGTCAAGACACAGTTGTTTTGTTGTCCGCGACAGATCGTCACTGCACCTGGAGCCGGCTGACACAGGCTTCGCTGCTCTGCATCTGAATGAGAGTCATTGCCTCAATAGCCTGCATGAATCAATGTGAATTTTCCGTAGAGAGGGGGTCATTGATCCTGCTGCGAATTTTCAAGGTTGAGCAACTCGGCTCAGGAACGAAAAAGAAAACATAACTCAAGCCTTGTCAAGTTAAGTCAGTCGATCATTTTCTTACTGGTATTCTCGCGGCTCGTCCTTTTTGGCTAATCCTTGCGCCTAGATATCTTTCTTGATCAGATCTGCGCCTTTCTCGCCCACAGCATAAGTGGAAGCCATGATGTTCCTGTGTCGGAAAACAATCAGCATGATAGGACGCACATTCCGAATGTCGAGAAAGGAGAAGCAGGGCTTAAACTCACCCAGACACGTGTCCAGGGAAAATCGATGCATCCACCACTCTCAGATTCTTGACCCCTTTCACCTTCAAATCGTTGTCCACGACCTCGCCCAGCGCACAAGTCCCAATCAGATGATACTGTGTGCTGATATGATTTTTGACATATTCAATCCTCTTCTCCTCGGAATCGAGACTTTCCCTCTCGGGCGGCAGTTCTCTCTCAGCAAGCGATTTCGCCAATAAGGGATGTCTGGCCACTTTGTCCATCCATTTCATGCCCGCCGCGAGGATCTTAGCGTCGACTTCGTTCCGAAAATATCCCGGGTCGATTTCAGGCGGTGCCAAAGGATCCGACGACTTGATATGCACTGTTCCCCTCGAGAGAGGGTGTTCGAGGCACATGAGCAAGGAGAGCTGTTGTTTTCCGCTGGGAGGTTTGCCGAAGAATTGAGTCTGATCCGAGCCCTTGGCCACGTCGAGGCGGCAGGGGATGCAGAAGGTTTGCAGGTTGGCAAAGGTTGGATCGCGGAGTTGGTCGACGATTACCTAGCGCACACCATGAGATTGCGAGGGTTGAGGGCGACAAGGGGCATTGTGGACGTCTTTTGGCGTTGGGGGGAAGAAGTTTTGGGGGGAATCATTTACCTTTTCTTGAGCCTTCTCAAATTCCGTCTTTGCTAGTGATTTCTCCTTGATTTCCTTGATGGTAGCCTCAAGCTCCTCGGGAGTCACCACGGAGGCATACGATACAAACCCCATCATCATGCCTGGGTTGGCATAGAGTCCCTTCTGACTCTTCTGGTAGACGTCCTGCTGCATCTTCATGAACTCTTCCCCGTGCAGTGCATCCATCGAATCAATCCCAGGCTTCAAATCGTACAGGAGTCCGCCAAGAACATGGTCCTGGAAATTGGCTCCGACTCCCTTGTTTTCCACTACGCACTCGACACCAGCGGCCTGAAGGATTTCAGGGTCGCCGATTCCAGAGAGCTCGAGCAGTTGAGGACTTTGGATCACACCGGCGGAGAGAATGACTTCCCGCGCAGCGTGGACGCTGTATTTTTGGCCCGTGTGCACGAATTCCACGCCCTTGGCGGTGTTCCCATCTAGGATAATCTTGGTGGCCTGTGCTTCGGTCAGAACCTTTAGGTTCGGTCGTCCCAAGTTCGGGCGAAGATATCCGGTTGCAGCGTAAGATCGCTTCCCCGGATCGTCAGACCTGTTGACAGCGCCCAGACTCGAATAGAAGCCCAAATGGTCACCGCTCCACGCGTCGTGAATCGTCTTCTTTGTCCCAGTGACTTCATACGCGGCTTTCGCAAAGTCCACCTCCAGCGGCATGTACCAGTCATTGAAGCTGGTATGGATGGGCCCGTTAGTTCCATGATACTTGTCGCCTCCTGCAATGGGCATGAATTGCGGGTCGCTGTGCCTCGGCGTGTTGTCCAACGTCTGGTGTTTCTTGAAGTAAGGAAGCATACCCTCCCAACCCCAGTCAGGATTGCCGATTGATTCCCAGCCGCGGGTGTAGTCGTTCTTTGAGCCTCTCACGTACCTGATGTAAAGTGCTTGGTCAGAACTGCATGATATACGTTGGAGGCAGCTACGACGTGGTAAACTCACGTACATGAGGTAATTGATGGCGGAGCTGCCGCCGAGAACCTTCCCACGAGGCATCGAGTAGATCTTGTTTCCAGCATTGGGTTGTGGTGTGCTGGTCATGCACCAGTCGTATTCTTTCCTACCGATCTCGAGAGGGTCAGGAAGGTCGGGTGGGACCGAGCATCATTTTACTCACCATGGTAGGATAGAGTGACGGGGTTGACACGCTCTTGTCGTCCATTCGATTCTCTCCGGCTTCCAGAACAGCCACCGAGATGTTTGGATCCTCAGTTAAACGAGCAGCGACCACCAAGCCGGCAGTACCTCCTCCGACCACGACAAAGTCATACTTGCGAGACACCAATTCGTCGACAGAACAAAGGGCATTCGAGGAGCCATTCACATGGCCATTGGCACCGTTTGTGACGGACATTGTAGTTTGAGATGGGGTTCGTGCGCAGCAGTTTCAGTCGGCGAAGTGGGAGAGGATACGACTGTGACTGAAAACACGACAAAACCCTCTCTTCAGACACCCATGTACCTACCTTTCTATCTTGTGAATCAGGCACTGTCCTTCTGTTTCCCCCGCATGCGGACCTGAGCAGCCCGAGGAACATCCTTTGCGGGGTGCAACCAATCGCTGAGATGCCGGAGAGGGCTTGATGGTGTGAGAGGAACGAGGAAAAGAGGAGAAGGCATCAGATTCGAGATCTGGGTTCGGGACGATCTTCCTCGGAATCATGGATGGCACATCATTCAACCAAAGGGGGTTGTGGCAGGTGTGGGATCTAGGCACCTTGAGACTCGATGAAAGCCAGCGCCGCATTCGGTAGAGCAAAAGGACCATTGTCTGCGTGTATGTATTAGTATTATGGACCAGTTGACCAAAACAACGGCTCAAGGAGAAGACATCAACGATTGATGGTTGCATGGGACTGAGCCGGAGCCAAAAATAGGGGAGGCCTCACCAGCTGAAGGTCGCAGTCGCGGAATCAGGCGCGTGCTGGATTCGGGAACGTGACATCGGCACTTCTTCTGTCTCATTCTCACATGCTAAAGAAAAACGTTTTCACGTCTCCTTGATACACTTCATTCATCAACCGCTGGTCCCCATCCCCCAATGTTCCCCTTTTTGACCTATGGCCTTTTTTGATATCTTTCCACCCGATTCCCACTACTCGCCTCTTGTCTTCGGTGCCCTTTCGTCTGCAAGGACGGGTCAGCGGCGGTACCTCAGACTTTTCTATGTATGTACTCAGCTGAAAACTTTCCACGACCACAGCCACCAAGTGGCTCCCCCTCTCGCCTGTCTCGTTCTCAAACAGCACATGTGCTCAAAATGTTGAGTTCGATCCTCTTCACACAGCTTTTCTTTCGGGCTATTTGTTTCACCCTGCAGGGCCGAGGACGAATTGTTATTCACATACAAGGAGACAGAGTCAACATTATGTGACCCCTTCCCCCCGTATTACGTCCTACGTATATCTCAGACCTTGTGCATCCATCCTCTCGGGTTGCTGATCATTTTCTGCATTCCGTCTTATTGTGTTGTCCCTGCTTGTGGTGGTCTTGATCTCATCCACTCACTCTTACGCGTCCTGTCTCTACCTCCACCATCATTCCACCCTTTTCACCTCTATACGTCTATCAGAACCTTGCCCAACCTCATTCTGTTGGTCACCGGGACTCCCTCTTGTATGAATTCTTCCCCAAAGTTCACTTATTCAGCACGTCCCACCTCAGACCACGCATCATCTGTGCCACTTATCCTAGCCATTATATTCCTTGAAGGAAAGATATTTGGTTCCAACGTCTCCTCGAGAACTGGAAACAGAGTGCATCCCATCCAGTTCCAGTTACAGATAACGCCCAACGATCACTCAGTGCACAATGTCTCACGTCAAAGCATCCAGCCGATACTATGCCGACTATGAACGGGCTCTCGAGAATGCTGTTGAACGACCGAGATTATCTCCGCCTTCATCCGCACCTTCATCTCGTACCTCATCAGCCACCTCCTTGCAACCTACCTCGCCGGTAGCCGAGTGGTGCCATCAAATGCACTTGATCCAGAAGCGAAAGTACGACTGGTGTACCGGCTGCTATCCTAAGCCTCCACCCGCCCCCAGCACCATCAAGATCCCCTCACAGAAAGTGCTGCAACAGTTGAGAGTGGGCAACGAACCTGGCCATGCGTACCAATAGAGCCTCATCCGCGATGGATGTCCGTGTTTTGGCTTTAGCAAGGTGTTGGAGGCGTCTAGGATAAACAGAAAACTTTTAGGATGACTATCAAAGGGGAACATCTAAGTGATGAACTTTCTGTTGTAAATTGACATTGGGAAGAAGTGTTCAAGAGAAGAAAACAAATTCACATTATGAACTGCCGTTTATGGCTCTGGCTCCGGCGGCCTTCAGTTTCTCAACCTGCTCTTTGAACTTTTGTTCATATGCTTCTTGTCTGAAGACCTTTCCTCACCATTAGCAAAGAACGCCCCCATCGTAATAAAACTTGGGAACCCGTACTCTTGTCGCTTCTAGGGCGCTCGGCTGCCCAAGCTCGGGGTCGGCCCCGGCTTCTAAAAGGATGTCGATCACTTCAGCCTCGTTCTTGAAGACCACGCCTGCCAAGATGGATTGCCCTCGGTCATTCAGGCGATTGGGATCTGCACCATGCTGCACCAGCAATGAGGCCAAGGGAGCGTGGCCGTGGTAAGATGCAAGCATCAGCTGAGTGGGTTGGTCACTCTGTCAGAGAGGCGGCTCTGACAGTCTGGGGAAGTTGGCAATCAAGGTGCTGCCTTTGCCGTTGCTAAGCACTTACCAATGTGTCGCCCTTGTCGTTGGTCAGATTCGCAGGTAGACCCCGCGGCAAGGCTTGCTCGAATATATCAAGCTGACCCGACCTCGCGGCGTCGAAGAACCTTCCTGCGAGAGCAATCGCTTCAGGTGGGAGCTCGTCGGATGACTGTGGAGCAGCACCAGCTGCTGTCGGCGAAACGGGTTCCATCGTCTCTTGGTGTTTGGTCTATTGCTGACAGCCGGAGAGGCACTGTGCTTGGCAGGTGTATGGCTAGTATATATGCCTGGTCTGGACTTGGGTCAATACGAGATCGGGGACCCTTGGGATAATATAAACCTCGAGTTGAAGTTTGGTGATTTGTCGGAATGACGTCGGCCAATCTCTCATCCTTCACTTTTACGAAACTCGGGGAGCGTGCTGACAACACTTGCCACGGCGTGCTGCTTTGTCACGCTAACTAGGTACAAACCCGAGTACTTGAAAGAAGACAGGAACACGCCCATCCGTCCAAGCAACAAGCAATACACCGCACAAAAGCCAATGAGGGGCATGGCGGGCCAGCCTCGCACGTGAACTGAGGGGCTTGTACGAGGCTGAAAACGCCAAGTCGCTATTGTGTCAAACAGGATTAGCGCCTTGTCGATTGCGTGCTCTGTCCACTTGCTGATTGTCTGGCTTTGGATGCAAATCGATACCCTGCAAGGATGGGTGGACACTATACTTCTATCGCTGACATGCTTCCCGTCCTTCGTTCGGGTTCTTTGCCTCTGGTGCTGCTAATTGCTGATGCCATTATGGATCCCGCCCGCATCATGAGAGCACGAGGGGCAAGCAATCATGCCACTAACCTGGGCAGGGATTTGTCCCACGAGGAGCAAGGCCAGAGGCCTGTTCGAGAAGGAAGAAAAGATTTGTCGTCGCCGCTTGAGCCCAGGTTCTGGGACTTTGTCACCAATCTGCCCGTCCGAGATTTCTGATTGACTAGTATATAACTACTTGCCTGCCCCTCCATCGCATCCTTGCGCAGTCGCAGTCTTATCCTCTATCCAAACCCCCGACTATACCAATTTTGCAACCCCACACACAATCACCCTCAGACAAAATGGGATCCGCAGATCGCCCTGAACCGTATGTTGCTCCCTCTCTCTATCAAAACTTCAGAAAGAGCATAACTAACACCTCGCAGTCTCCGCCTAGGCTCAATTGCCCCCAATTTCCAAGCCCAAACCACCAAGGGCCCCATTGACTTCCACGAGTTCATCGGCGACAACTGGGTCATTCTCTTCTCGCACCCGGAAGATTTCACCCCGGTCTGTACGACTGAGTTGGGAGCTTTTGCAAAGTTGGAGCCGGAGTTTACAAGAAGAGGTGTCAAGTTGATTGGGCTTTCGGCCAACACGATTGACAGTCACGGAGAATGGATCAAGGATATCAACGAGATTAGCGGTAGCAATCTGAATTTCCCCATCATAGGGGACAAGAGCAGACAGATCGCGCTCTTGTATGATATGATCGACCATCAGGATGCTACAAACGTGGATGAGAAGGGAATTGCCTTCACCATCCGATCCGTCTTCATCATTGACCCGAAGAAGGTCATCCGGACCATTCTCTCGTACCCTGCCTCAACCGGTCGCAACACCGCCGAAGTACTCCGAATCGTCGACTCGCTGCAGACTGGCGACAAGTTCAAGGTCACAACCCCGATCAACTGGGTGCCCGGCGACGACGTGATTGTCCATCCTAGCGTTAAGACTGAGCAGGCGAAGGACATCTTCCCAGAGATGAAAATTATCAAGCCATACCTTCGGACCACACCTCTGCCCAAGGAGAAGACCAGCGCGGCCTAGGGGGCGAGGAGATGGAAACAAGGTGATGTGATTTCTGGGGAGAGGGAAATTGATACCACTGAGGATGGAGCGGGGTCGAGAAGCGTCTTCGAAGGAGAGAAATTGGGACTCGTACTCGGTATACTCCGTCCATACAAGTACAAATGAAAGGCAGTTACCTAGTAGATTTATGACGTGGGCTGCACCAACAGTGCGCGGAGGACTGATTTGGAATTGGTTCCGTCCTGTGTCGACGTTTCTTATCTCGGTACCACTGCTTTCACGTCAAGCAACGACCCAGCAGTACCCCATACGGAGTATTTAGGCACCTCGGCCCCTGAACCTGGTCATTGCTGTAAGTAGGTCCCTGAGCTGTACTGGGTATGGAGATGCCCTTACTGTAAGCCCGGAGCTGGACAATTGGCTGTCATGGGGCTTTTAATGCTGCTAGTAGCCGGCTTGGCATGACGGCAACTCCCTCTAACTAACTGTTTCCCTCCAAGCCCCCCAAGCCCCCCAAGCCCCCCCAAGCACCCCCCCTTGCCTGTGCCCACTGGTGCCCGCTGGTGAGAGTGCCAGTGCCAGTGCCAGTAGCCTGTATTCTTCACATCGCGCATCTAGGCCTGACGTGGAACATGTCCCTTTCCGCTACACAAAATTCTCCGTTATCAAAACTAATTCTCCTACAATTCACCACAGAAACCCTAGTTGTACAGATCTTGAATATTTTTCTTCTTCAATCCAATCCTGCATGGCGTTTACAAGCCATCTCTTCATCCTCAATTGACCGCTGGCGGGTTTCCCGTCCAGAGAAAACGCCGCCTCCCCCTTTCCCCTTGACGCCAGCCAGGTGACACGGGAAAGAAAACGACCCTTCACGAAAAAAGCGACATCCCGAGACAGGTCCTTTGTCCTCTCGGTCAGTGGCCTTTCTTTTCCCCTCTGCATCGTTGAGATCTTTATGCCACCTCTGCTGTCCGATTTCGATCCCGCCTGCTTTGCCCTCAGCATTGCCGACCGGAACAAACGAACTTGTGCTTGTACTCTTTCCCGCCATGGGCTACAAGATCCGGAATTGAGAAAAAAGGGGTGGAAGTTCCCAGTCGTGCCATATCGCCGACGTTGTTCTTTCCACTCTTCTCACCCTGTTTGCTCATTTGTCTTGTTGCCGTGGTCCTCGTGATTCGCCCGACCTCCGCCTGTGCCATCCTGAGATTGGAGCTGACAATGATGACCAGGTTTCGACGCAAAAGTGCTGGAAGGCAGGGTTCTATTCCACGGTTGAGAGACTCGCGATTCCTCACTTCACATCTTGACCCACCATCACCCGAGGAACAGCACTGGTCACCCGTTTCGCCGTCAACCACAGAGAACGGCTCCAAATCGGTGGTCTCCAGCGTCTTCGCTCTCTGGCATAGTCCGTCCTTACCATCTGTGACCAAAGAAAGCCCGGCTACTTCCCCAGCCTCACGGCATACATCAAGCGAGGTTTCCACATACCGATTAACGAAGTTACCAGTTCATGATTATGCGCCGGACCGGGCTACGAAGTCTTCCAATACCACACGATTGCCACGATATGTACCTATAATAATTCCCGAGTTTGCACAGCCATCATTTGCTAGAGAACTGCACTCTGCCACATCACAATCCGATATTCACACACCGCGGACCACTGATTCTTCGCCAACGACGCCGACCTTGAGAAGCCGTCCACGGCGCTCGAGACATTCGGATGAGGCTGGTGCGTTTTCCTCTGCAGAACAACGAGATTTCGAGGAGGAAATAGATTCAGTCTTCCTGATCAAACCGGCAGACATGAACAACAGCCAAGTGAGCCTTGTCGCTTCGGAGGCGAGCAATGAGGGCACAAGTGGTTTGAACCAACCGACGGACCCAGCCAGTGGAAATATCGGCATTTCTTCTTCGGTTCCCCAGCATACCTCAGCTCCGACAAATTTGTCTGGCTTGGTTTGCAATGTGCACAGAACGACGGGTGAGGAGCCCCCGGGGTTGGTTGGCGCAACCACAACCATACTCGGGGACAAACTGTACGTTTTTGGAGGTAGGGTACACTCTCGAACGAAGCCACAGTTGACCTCGGATCTGTATGAGCTTGATCTCATTCGGCGGCATTGGATCAAGGTTGAGACGCTCGGAGATATTCCCCCTCCTCGATACTTTCACAGCGTCTGCGCCCTTGGAGATTCAAAGCTGGTATGCTACGGCGGCATGTCACCTGTACCGCTTAGTAGAACCGCCAGCGCTGGTCAACCAGCCAAGCCAGACGGCCAACCCGAGGTCGTAGTCATGTCCGATATCCATATCTTCGATGTGCCCACGCGAAAATGGACCCTGATCTCGACCCCTGAAAACCCTCAAGGGCGGTACGCTCATTGTGCGGCGATCCTTCCATCCAGTGCTGTCTTCACGTCTGCCAATGCTCCACTCTCTGCCATCCAGCACAACCCGCCATCTTCCGACCCTCACTCCGGCACGCTAGGAGTGCAGTTGGACGGAACTGGTGGTGCAGAAATGATTGTCGCCGGAGGTCAAGACAGCAATAACAACTACATCGAGCAGTTTTCCGTCTTCAACCTGCGTAGTCTAAGGTGGACAGGCACGACAGCGTGGGACCGCAAATGTGGAGCATACAAGAGCATGGTCGCGCCAATGACTGGATTGTCGGCAGAGCTGATTGGTCGAGGGGTGCCGTTAGATGATCCCCAAGTCCAGAGAACTAGTTCGCGACCCGGCACATCGATGCTGATATACTCGAACTACAACTTTCTGGACGTTAAGCTGGAGCTGCAGATCCGGTTACCCGACGGATCAGTGATGGAGAAGCCCGTGACCGGGTCCGTGTCTCCGCCTGGCCTCCGCTTTCCGAATGGCGGCATCATCGATGGCCATTTCGTGGTCAGTGGGACCTACTTGACCTCTTCAAAGCATGAGTATGCATTATGGGCACTGGATCTCAAGACTCTTACATGGGCGCGGATTGATACAAACGGATCGATTTTCTCGCAAGGAAGCTGGAACCGGGGGGTGTTGTGGAACCGAAGAAATACGTTTGTCATTCTGGGAAATAGGAAGCGAAGCTTGGTGGATGACTACAACCATCGGCGGATCAACTTCAGTCACGTTTGCATGGTTGAGCTGGAAGCATTTGGCCTTTATGACAACCCCAGGAAGGCGGCCCCCACCTCGGGCTACATTTCAGTTTCTGCCCCGGCCATTCCCCCATCAATGCAATCGAGCCTGCTGAGTCAAGGAGCTGGCGGAAGACCGTACAACAGCACCGCCGAGCAACTCGGCCAAGCCGCGTTGAGCCTTCCGGAGCTATCTGATATGGAGATTGTGGCATTGGGCGGAGAAAAGATTCCGTGCAACTCATACCTCCTCTCTCGACGTTGGGGTCCGTTCTTCAATCAGTTGTTGATCGAGTCTGTATCTACTCACGAGAACGTCAGTCTATCGGATGGAGCGACACTGAGGCCGAGTATGCGATCACATCCCAGCCGCAACTCTTCGCTGACCATCACCCCGGCCGTGGCGAATGGGCTGGCAGTGTCTGCGGTGGGAGGTGATGGAATTTTGGATCCGCAAAGATCGTTGAGTCGATCCACGACCAGAACACTAGTCGAGCTTCCAAACACGATGAACATACCGCCTTCAAGTCGGCCGAGATCGTTGTACCTTCCTCACATGGCTCCAACGATCCACCTGTTGCTGCATTTTCTCTATACGTCTTCGCTGCCACCAGTCGGATCGGCCTTGTGCACACCACACACACTCTGCTCTCTGTTGCAGATGGCCAGACCTTACCAGGTTGATGGATTGCTTGAAGCGACGGTCGAGCGATTGCATGAGGTGTTGGATGGGCGAAACTCTGCTGCAGTATTCAACGCGGCTGCCATGGCCGCAGGAGGCGGTCGAGGCCTTCAAGGCGCCGCCGGCAGTAACCTGGTCAATATGGGTCGACGAGAGAGCGAAGCCACCACCATTGGAGACGCGACTTTGACCCTGGCTAGCAAGGCCGCCGGGCTCAAACTTGCGACAAACTACGAGGAACCTAGCAAGAAGAGAGGGCATGGGAAGTCAAGCTCGATGGATTCGGCATCGACGGCCACTTCGGCTTCGACGTCGACTGACATGTCCCGGACGGACACCGAGACTTCGGGACAGGACGACAACGCCGAGCAGAATGGGCATAGGGACAAGGACTCGCAAGAAATATGGACGGGCGATCTGAGCTCGGTGATTGGGCTTCAGAAACGGGGCCTACGAGGGTTGATGGAAGGGCGGCGGTTGCGAGAGCGGGCAAATACTGGAGGGACAGGCGACGACTAGGCGTAAGACAGTACCTATTACCATTCATTGAATTGATGAGAATGGAAATTGAAAAGCACGTGCTCATCAAGGCGTTTCCTTGCACGGTCCAGGCTCAGTCGTAACATCTGGCATGTGATGATGATCTGTACGGAGAACTTGGTACAATGCCTCGGCACCTCTGACATGGTCTCCGATCCGCAAGGAACATCATCTGACCGATTAACAGCGAATCAAGCGAGACGTAAATGGACCCAAATCATCATCGGAGTCTCCGGTTTTCAGTAATTGATGCTTTTTCTGTGAAGGGAGCGTGACCAGGCGGGTGTAACTCCCTCAAATGATGGGAATGATGGTTCCTGAAAGTTGGCCTGGTCGCTGGCCAGCATGCCGGGGCATGTGCATGTGAAAACAGTGCCAACCTGATGTCCCTCCCCTTACTCCATACAACTGACTGCATTCCTCTTCCTGTGTCTCCTTGAACTTCTTCTTACGCTCCAGGGTCCCCTTACCTTCACTCCTTGTTCCGTTCTGTTCCAAAAGAGTCTTTGTGCTTGCACTACCACTTTCCGTGATTCATATAAGCAGATCCATTCTCCTACGCGGGTCACAATGTCCAAACGATTCTCGGCCGCCGATGTTGCGTCCCACAACAAGGCAAACAACCTCTACATTATCGTTGACGAGGACGTCTATGACTTGACTAAGTTTCAAGACGAGCATCCAGGTCTGTTGATGTCCATCTCGGGACCTCCGAACTGAAGCCATACTGACCCAGGCCGTGCAGGTGGGAAAAAGAGTGAGTTTCCGGCCAACCTGTGGGTGCGCACCATCTAATGCCCCTGGACAGTCCTGCAGCGTGTTGCCGGTAAAGATGCCTCGAAGCAATTCTGGAAATATCACAACGAGGGAATCCTCAAGAAATACAAGGCCAAGTTGCAGGTCGGATCGTTAGACACCAAGAGGGTCGAGGCGCCCCCCACCCCTCCCGCGACACCTCCGGCCGAAAAAGTACGCGAGGAAAAGGTTCGTCCTCAAGCAGGACCTGGCACCGTCGCTCCTTCACCGGATCCGTCTGCTCCGGAAGACACCGACGCGCTGGAACCATTTGGGTCTCTTATTCCCTTTGGTGATCCGAGTTGGTATCAGGGTGTAAGTGGAATGCCTCCCAACCATTCGTGACGTCAACTAAGAGTCCAGTACCATTCGCCCTACTATAACGAGACTCACGCTGCTCTCCGTGCCGAAGTCCGAGAATGGGTTGAGAACGAGATCGAGCCGTACGTGACGGAGTGGGACGAGGGCAAGAAAGTACCCGACGAGATCTACAAACAGATGGGTGAACGAGGCTACCTGGCTGGCCTGTTGGGAGTCAAGTATCCAACGCATCTGGTCAAGAACAGCGTCAGGAGCGTGCCTCCCGAGAAATGGGACCTGTTCCACGAAATGCTCCTCACGGACGAATTGTCGCGCACCGGCTCGGGCGGGCTGGTTTGGAACCTGATCGGAGGCTTTGGGATCGGCTGCCCGCCGCTGGTCAAGTACGGCAAGAAGGAGCTCGTCAACCGCATCCTGCCGGGGATCCTCGCCGGGGACAAGAGAATATGCTTGGCCATCACCGAGCCGGATGCTGGTTCCGACGTCGCCAATCTCACCTGCGAGGCCAAGTTGTCCGAAGACGGCAAGCATTTCATCGTCAACGGAGAGAAGAAGTGGATTACCAACGGAATCTGGTGCGACTACTTCACCACTGCCGTGAGAACTGGTGGTCCTGGGATGGGAGGTATCAGTCTCTTGTTGATCGAGCGCAGCGAAGGCGTCAGCACGCGACGGATGGACTGCCAAGGGGTCTGGAGCAGTGGAACTACGTATATTACATTTGAGGACGTCAAAGTCCCTGTCGAGAATGTGTTGGGCAAGATCAATAAAGGCTTCCAAGGTAAGAAAAGGGGATTTTACTTGTCAAAAGCATCAGACGAGCTAATGGGCAGTGATCATGACCAACTTCAACCACGAAAGAATCGGCATCATCATTCAATGCCTGCGGTTCTCGCGCGTGTGCTTTGAAGAGTGTGTCAAATACGCATCCAAGAGAAAGACGTTCGGCCAGAAACTCATCAACCACCCTGTCATCCGCATGAAGCTCGCGCACATGGCGCGGCAGATCGAGGCCAGCTACAACTGGCTGGAGAACATTATCTACCAATGCCAGCGGATGGGGGAGACGGAAGCCATGCTCCGGCTGGGGGGCGCGATCGCGGGCCTCAAGGCTCAAGCGACAACGACGTTCGAGTTCTGCACCAAGGAGGCGGCGCAGGTGTTTGGGGGGCTAGCTTATTCGCGAGGTGGGCAGGGTGGCAAGATCGAGCGGTTGTACCGTGATACCCTGGCGTACAAGATTCCTGGCGGCAGCGAGGAAATCATGCTGGATTTGAGTATGCGACAGAGTCTAAAGGTGCACAAGGCGCTGGGGATGAAGCTGTGATGGTACGGAGGGAGTGGTGATAGGGACAACCCCAAATTCCGATCCACGCACGGGCTGTTGAGAAGTACTTGGTACTCGTAGAGTCAGTCACCAGAGTGGTGTTCTGTCCCTCCTTCGGGCTGGTGACGCGGGCTGACCATGTCACGGCATCGCAGTGGATCTGTCGGCTGAGTCTGGCGATATTGTGAGTGGACAAGTTTCAGGCGGGGAGTCGACGGTCCAGCTTCAAGGTTTATACCTAACTTGTCCTTATCCTTGTATGATCAATATGATGCAGGTACTCGGTAGCAACGTTGATGATGGTTCAGCCGCCGGTTCCCTCGTACGTCAACCCCCCCTTTCAAGATCCACCTGTTCCAAGCAGAATTTTCATTCTTTTTCTTCCCTTGCTCATCCCAATCCACATCCCCGTCCTTGCCTGCCAGCCTACGGTCTGCAGTCTGCAGTCTGTGCGTGGCTTCAATGCAAGCGAGTTGTTCCTCGCTGACCCTCTTTTGTCATGGGATCGGATTCGCGTCGAATGGCATGGCATCCTGTTTGGCTCACCAATGCCTCCACCACCCATCATCATCCCTTGCGCCTCGCTTCGATCTGGCCGCCACGGGAACTCGAGCCTAGCCCCAATCATTCGCCATCTTCGTCCCTTTGCTATTTCCATTTATTTATTCGTGCCCTGCCGAGCTCCTGCCCTGTCTGCCCTGTCTGCCCTGTCAACTTATCTGTCCATCTTTTCGGTACCCTACATCATATACCAGCTTTGTTTTCCTTCCATCTGTCTACCCGTCACGCTCGTTACAGGAAATAGCATACGTCTCATATCTACAATATGCGTACCTCGCAGATCCTCGCCCTCGCGGCTGCCCTTCCTTCCGCCCTGGCCGCCTACAAGGGTTTCAATTATGGTTCGACGGGCAATGACCAAGCCGCCTTTGAAGGCCAATTCAACTCGGCCAAGGCTCTAGGCTTTACTTCTGCTCGACTGTACACCATGATTCAAGACGGGACCACAAGCACTCCCATCTCTGCCATCCCTGCTGCTATAGACACTGGTACCACGCTCCTGCTTGGTCTGTGGGCTTCCGCCGGCGATGCTGATTTCGCCAACGAGCTTGCCGCCCTCAATGCCGCCATCACGCAATACGGCACAGCTTTCACCGACTTGATCGCTGGCATCAGCGTCGGCAGTGAGGATATTTACCGCATTACCCCCATCGGCATCGAGAACAATTCCGGTGCGGGAGTGGGTCCAGCTACCATTCTCAACTATATCGCTCAAGTTCGATCGGCCATCGCCGGCACCTCGGCCGCGGGCAAGCCAGTCGGCCATGTCGACACTTACAATGTTTGGACCAACGCTAGCCAGAATGCTCTGATCGGGGGCTGCGACTTTCTTGGTGTGGACGCATATCCTTGGTATGAAACCACGAAAGCCAACAGCATCCAAAACGCCGACGCTCTCTTCTGGGGTGATTATGACGATGCGGCTGCCGCAGCCCAAGGCAAGCCTGTCTGGATCACCGAGACCGGGTGGCCCGTGTCAGGATCGAACAGCGGACAAGCTGTTGCCTCAGTCCAGAATGCCCAGACTTACTATGACGGTGTCGGATGCACAGCCTTCGGCGAAGGCATCAACACTTGGTGGTATACCCTTCAGGATACTGGTGCCAGTCCAAGTTTTGGTGTTGTGGGTGCTGGTTCCCCCCCTCCCACCACGCCGCTGTATTCTTTGAGCTGCTAAGCGGGGCAGTCGGGTAGGATGGATGATGCCTATGCATAATGAATTGGGAAGCATTGAAATTTAGGGCCAACCATAGTGTAATGGGGTATGGTTCATTATATCATAGACACGAAGAATAATGAAGATATAATCTGAGAGTAAAACATGTTCCACAGTAAGGTTGTAGTCGACGAGTGAGTGAAAGTTTTCAAGTCAGCCTCGTGCCAGGCTTGGCGGCCAATCAGCTCGTCTGCTTCTCGGGTTCTGCACTAACCCGGATTTGGCCATGTCAACACCCAGAAAGTAAACAACGCTGTCCAGACTCTGTTTGACTCTCTTATCTCTCTTCCCCCCCGCATATAACCATCCTCTTTTCCAGTCCTCCTAACAACACCTCGCGCGAGGATTCGTGCTTTTCCCATCTGTGCAGCACGACGATTCCGTATTCCGGCGCGTGAACGAACTCCGGTGCTGTGCTGCAACGCTGGAGCCCCGAAACCATGGCGCCGAGGAAGGCCGTCAGCCCAGCAAAGCCTCGCCGCATCACCCGCGCCCGAGCAGCTGACGCCGACACCGACACCACCGCTACGGCAAACGTCCGAGAGACATCGAGACGCCGAACCACCAAAGCCTCCTCGGCCGTTCCTACCACGAGTCGAGCGCGGGCCCTAGAAGCGAAATCCCGAGTCACCAAGAAATCGACAACGGGGCCAGCGAGCGCAGCGACAAAGGGCGGACGAGTAAACACAAGGTCTGCCAAGGCGGTGCATCCTGTGGAAGAAGATAGCAGTGATCATGAGGACGAAGAAGTGATGGAAGTCGCGGTTGCGAAACCCCCAGTCAAGCCGTCGAGGACATCTACGCGGACCACGGCAAACACATCAGTTCCAGCAGCAGCGACTGCTGGTCTCGCGGCAGCGCCTAGGCGACGGATAAAAGTCACGCCCTTGGTCCAGAACGAGTCTCAGCCGGAACCTGCCGCACCGCTGCCTGTGGAAGAAGTCAAGCCGGAAAAGAAACCATCTAAGAGGGCGAAGAAAGAAAAGGCTGTCCCCATTGAAGCAAAGCCGTCTCCTTCAAGAAGCAAGAGAGATCCTGCCCTTCCAAAACCGGCCGAGGACGTGAACACGGAGCGGATGCAGCCGGAACCGAAGAAACGAGGAAGAGGTCGAACGGCGAAGAATGAGCTAGAGCTGGGCGAAGAGGTCCCGTCAGCACCCGCGTCAGCATCGACCAAGTCGCGAGGGAGGCTGAAGAAAGGGGAAATTTCTGCACCATCAGTGGAAGAAACCAAGCCCGCGCCAGTTACCACTAGGCAGACTCGGGCGAGAGCCGGATCCACGAACTCATCCATTGTCACAGACCCTCCGATCGCTAATGCGATACCAAAGAAGAAGGTGACTTTCGAGCCTCTCCCCGAAGAAAACGATGAGAAAGAGAACAAACGTCCCAGAACCATGTCCAAATCCAAGAACACAAAGACACAACCGGCTGCCCCCAAGAAGACCGAGACCGCAGCCACCGGCATGCGTGCTAAGCCGATCCGAAAGCCTGCCAATACAAGAACGACGAAAGCCGCTCGAGGAGCAGCCGCTACGAAGGCGCTGGGATCCAGAGCTAAAGGAGAGGTCGAGAAAAATGAGAAGATCCAGTCTCGCGCGTTGACCCCCAAGAAAATCACCCAAGTCGCCAAAGCAATGCCCGTGGACAGTGATGATGAGGAGGACGAACTCGCTGGAGCTAAGACTCCGGTCCGCGATCTCAGCCTCTCGCCCAAGCGTGGACTCGCCGCTTCAGCGACACGATTGTTGTCGCCGGTCAAGAAACTTGACTTTTCGCCCGCGCTCCACCTAACATCACCCCCGAAGAACGACGCAGGAGGGGCCTGGGGCATGCTGAGTCCGCCACGGCGGCCGGCTTCTCCGGTCAAGGACTCATTGAAGGAGTCCCCCCGAAGAGCGCCAGAGGGCGTCACAATCTTCCGAGCCCATATTCCAGATGGCCAGAACTCTGCTCCCTTGATTCTGGACCCTTCCAACGCCCAATCCCTCCTTCAGCAGTCTCCAAAGAGAGGTTTGACTGATAGAATCGTCTTCCCACCATCGGCAGTCAAGTCGCGAACCACTCCATTGAAGACCTCTTTGTTGTCTTCACCTGCCAGACGCCTCTTCTCAACTTCAAAACAGAAGACGCCCGTTCAGACATCGCCCTTTCTAGGGAGGATGTCCGACCGAGAAAGCTCGAGACCAGTGGCCAATGCCGAAGGGAGGCTTCAAAGTGAAGAGAATGATGCAGTCGCAGTGTCATCTCATTTCAGATCTTCCCTTTCACCTCAGCGGTCCGCAAGGGTGTACAGGCTGAGCGAGGATGAGTTGGCCCAGGAACTGGGCGCTGAAGTGGACTTCGACGCCTCCGTGTTAAACATCAGAAGTCCTCTCAAGGTGGACACGGTCAAGCCTGTTGTGGAGACTGCTGTCGAGAAAATGGCTTTGGACGATCCGCCCGTTCAGAAAAATGTTTACCAAATCATGGAAGCTGAATTCCTGGGGGTTGCTTCGGTCGACGAAGCCGTTCCAGCTACCAGAGCTGACATCACCGAGACTAACGTGGATCCTGAAGTCGAATCCGAAGACTCCTCTAACGAGGAGGAAGCAACGGACGCCGTTGAGCCGTGTGACATCGAGACTCACGATGCTGATGATTGTCAGCAAGCTGATGCGAACTCTGTCAAGAAACCCAGAATTTCGGACGCTCTATTCAGTCGCCTGAGACAAATCGATGACGAGTCTGAGGATGAGCTCGCTGGAGATCAGACACCAGACAGCCGATTCCTCGAATCCCATTCTCGACCTACCATGAGCGCTGCCAGAATCCAATCTCGTCTCTCCACTGGAGTCGTCCCGGAAAGCGCATCGAAAAACCTGGGCTTCACTCCACTGGCAGCACAAGTCCAAGGATGGCGAGCTGCCAGTCCTGACAAGAGATCCGGTGCTGTTTCCAAGTCGCGGGGCCTGTTTTCGCCTGTTGCTCAGATGCATATTGCTGGCTCAGTGGAGCTTAGCCGACCAGATACCCCGGGCCGTGAAGCTTCGAGACGAAAGTCGATGGCGAACAGATTTTCTCTAGCTCCTTCGATTGCTGAGAGTCCTGCGAAGGCTGACTTTTTCGCGGAAGGTATGGCTGCGCAAGATTTTCAAGATCAAGTCGAAGCAGATGCCGCTGCCACTGCAAGAGATGAGGACCTTTATAACTTCATGCCGCGAGCTATCCCGATGGATAATGCTGCTGGCGAAATCGACGGCGAAGTCGAAGCCACACCGGGAGAAGACATGGGAAAGTCAAGCGTGGAGTTGACGACCGATCTGGTTAATTTTACCAATGCGTCTGATACGGCCATGGTCGATTTCAAGGCTCTGGCGGACGAAGCTGAAGATCTTGCAGCCCAAAAAGAGCATGACAAGGAAGCCACTCCCGATGAGCAGGCTAATACTACCATCCCCACGCTTATGCTCGAAACAGTAAATGAAGAGCAATCCATGCTATCAGTTTCAACTTCTTCCAGATCATATGGGGATGAAAACACCGCTCCCATCGAGCAACCTGCGGCAGATGATCCTGATACAGATGAAATGGAGGAGTTTCCTGCTGAGGAAAGCGCAGACTGCCACGCAGATGTGAGTAATGATTCTGAAGAACATCATGGGGGAGACGACCACGGCACACCTGAGCATACAGAGGGAGACGAAGCCGCCATGGACTCCGAACTGGGCGCAAACGGCCAGTTGTTTGAAGTCACAGCAGCCAGCATAGACACCTTGCCGTCGAAGCACGAGCACACCTCAGCCAATGTCGACAATGCCATTCAAGAAATGGATTTCAGTGTGACGCCGGTCCGGCCAGATCCAGGTCTCCCAAGATATGTTCATACTGCGGTGTCAAAGGTTCCGCTTCGGCCTGAAGGAGCAGTCGCTTCCCCTCCGTCGCCACTCAAAGTGCAGAGGAAAAGACCAAGGTCACTTTCTTCTTCTCATGTACAACCTGTCAAGAGACGTAGTTTGGGTCCGAGCTTGGAAGTTCCCTCATTCGACATCGACCCTCTTGCAACCCCGAAGGCAAACAGCGCGTCGGTCACATCGCCTCAGAGGCGCATGCGGAGTGCAGCACCCAGTCCAGCAAATTCGCTCGCCACGGGTTTGACGACGCCTGGTCGCCTGAGCTTTACCGTTGAGGACTTCGGAGATAGCACGCTTGATGGAATCGACTTACCCGAGGAGGAACTGACGTCTGACGATGTCGAGGAGACGGAAATTGTGGATCAAGATGACAGCGTCCTGACTATCGGTTCTTCCTTGTTCAAAACGCCGGCCGCCGCAACGAAGAGACGCAGCATTGTTCCTTCTACTTCACAGTCAAATGTAGCCACGACACCCCGCTATGCCACGGGCACAAAGGCAAGCGCGAGTCGGATCTCTGCGACTCCGAAATTGACGTCCTCAAGGGTAGGTGCGTCTACGTTCAAGACGCCTACCACCATCACCAAAGCCAAGACTCCCATCACCTCAGCGAACCCAAAGTCTGCGGCGAAGACTCTACCAACAAGCCGAACGCCCTTGAAAACGGTCGGAAACGGGGTTCTTTACGGTGCAATTGTCCATACCGACATCCACACCAGCGAAGGAATGGACGCTTCGGCCTTTTACATCGACCTGCTAGCCTCCATGGGAGCGCGGGTGGTCAAAGAGTGGAGGTGGAATCCCAGAGCGAGCGTTGCTTCCTCTAGCCAGGAGCCCGCTGGCTCTGAAGCACCAGTTTCGAACATTGGCATCACTCACGTCGTTTACAAGGATGGCGGGAAGCGCACGTTGGAAAAGGTCCGCTCGGCCAAAGGCCAAGTTCTCTGTGTAGGCGTTGGTTGGGTTCTCGACTGCATGCGGGAGGCCAAATGGCTCGATGAATCCGCGTACGCTGTCGATGCAAGTATTATGCCCCGAGGTGGATCCAGGAGACGCAAGTCCATGGAGCCTAGATTGCTCGTCAACGACAATGGCTTCTTGTCTGCGAACAAGGAGCATCATCGCCGAAGCCTCTCCGCGGAGTATGCGTGCTTGACTAGGGAGATGAAAATGGAGTTGATCAACACGCCTGTCAGGGGAATGGAGGTAGTTGGGAGTGTCGGGCATACTGGGAACGGTGTCGAGGTCGGAGACGAGTCGGAGATTAGTTCGACGTACAACTCTCCAACTGTGGCGACGGTCTGGGGAGGTGGTGACACTGCCGACGTGGGCCTTCTGATGGTCCAGCAGGACGCCGAGACACCTGCGTCAGCCCTGTCCAAGAAAGTAACTACAGATTTGTCGACGCCAAAGTCTGTTTCTTTGGAAGTGGACTACGACCCACGCACAGCAGCTACACCGTTGACTCCGTACCTCGTTGCCAAGGGACGAGAGCTGGTGCAAATGAGTGCCCCGCCAAAACAGATCAACAAGGGCATCTTTGATCGTGATGGCGACGACGACGACGATGATGATGATGACGATAGCGCTGCAGGGGAGAAAGGACGTGCCAATGGTGGGAAGAAGTTCCAGGTAAAAATGTATGGGAAATCAGGGAGGGGGTTGCTGGATGCTAGGAGGAAGACCCTTGGTGGTGGTGCCGTGGGCCCGGGGTTCAAGCCTCGGATTGGGAGTCCATTGAAGAGGGAGTGATGCGATTTCGACTACTCGGTACTTGTCTGAAAGTGACGAGTTGGTTGGAGTCCTTAACACTTTGTTGAAAGGAAGCTCTTGGATGTACGTAGGTAGGTATAGAAGAAACTGATTCTGGCTCGGGTCTTGGAAATGGAATGGGAAGGCAATTGATTTTCTCGGTTGGCATTACGGTCACGATTAGACCCAGCTACGGGCTGGACTGGGTCATAGTTGTTGCTTTGGGTTGGCTGATCAATTGGCCGACTAATTGGAGTGTTGATTGAGGTTGAGGTTGAGGTCGAGATTGAGAACGAACATGTACGAAAAATATGAAGGACCAGAAACTGCTTGCTTGCTTGCTTGCTTGCTTGGGTCATTCGATGAGTTGATTCATTGCTTTCGTTCTCTTCTCTCTTGGCCTGCCTCTTTCTTGCCTTGGCTTGCCTTGCCCTCTTCGCTAGTTGTTTCCCACCCCTTTACTACATACATACCCACATACATGGTACCTGACTTATTTTCGTCGGGCCACCGGAGGTTCATTTCACGCACCAAGCACCAAGCACCATGCATATGCGATATGCGCCACGGGCATGGACTCGTACTTTCTCTCGGGCGCTTGCGTGCTCTCACCCTCTCACACGGCGGCAGGGGCCGGGGGGGCATCTCTGTAAAAACCTGCGACGAGAAAGGCCAGCTCGAGGGCCTGCTTCTCATTCAGGCGAGGGTCGCAGAAGGTGGCGTAGTTGAGGCTGAGGTGCTCCTCGGTCAGGCCCTCGGCGCCACCGATGCACTCAGTCACGGCCTCGCCCGTCAGCTCCAGGTGCACGCCGCCCAGGTACGACCCGTGCGCGCGGTGGATTTGGAGAGCCTGGTGCAGTTCGCTGAGGATATCGGAGAAGCGCCGCGTCTTGATCGTCGTGGTGGGGGCGGGAGGCGGTGCCGCTGCTGCTGTTTCTGCTGTTGCTGTTTGTGCTGGTGTAGGAGATGATTTATCGGTCGGAGCTGGGGCTGGAAGCGTGACTGTGGCGTTGCGCCCGTTGCCGTGCATCGGGTCACATTGCCAGACCACCGTGCCCTGGTGTCTCGACCGTTGCACCGCGCGTATGTGGCCGGGGAGGTGTGTGGCAATCTTGTCACATCCGTACCGTGTGATGAGGACGATTTTGCCGACTTCGTGGCCGGGATTGAGTATATCCAAGAGCGGGACGAGGTCCGTGGCTGGCATGGTAGGGCCGACTTTGACGCCGATCGGGTTGGCGATGCCGCGGAAGAACTCGACGTGCGAGTGTGTCAGTTGGCGTGTGCGGTCGCCGATCCAGAGCATGTGCGCCGAGGTGTCGTAATAGCCCTTTGTTGGGGGCAAGGGTGGAGGGAGCTGTGTCGGCAGTGACGTTTTGCGAGTTTTGGACTGGTTTTGATGAGTGCTGATGGGAGATGAAGGGCGATGGGCGGCTTGGTGGTGATGGTGGTTTGCAGGGTGTTTGAATTTTCGAGTGAGGGATTGTTCGTATTCCAGCAGCAACCCTTCGTGAGAGGTGAACAGGTCGACCGTCTCCAACCCGCCGCCTGTGTCCAGCCCGATGGTGCGCATCATCTCCAGAGTGTCCGTTATCCGCTCCACGATGATCTGGTATTTGTCCCGCACAGTGGGATCACGGACATGGCCAAGACTCCAGTCCAGGGGTGCATGTAGATCTGCGAGTCCGCTCGCCAACGCCGCACGGAGGTAATTCTGCGTCGCTGCCGAGTGGAAGTACGCGTCCACAAGTCGTTTAGGGTCGGGTTCTCTCAACGCCGGATCCGCCTCGTAACTGTTCAGTATGTCCCCCCGGAAACTAGGCATAGTGACGCCGTTGACGATTTCGGTGGGTGAGGAGCGCGGTTTTGCATATTGACCAGCCATCCGCGCCACGCGGACGACCTTCTTCTTTGCGCCGTAGATCAGAACCAGCGACATCTGGAGCAGGAGTTTGACTTTGGCCTCGATCATCTCTTGTGTGCAATAGTCAAACAGTTCGGCGCAGTCGCCTCCTTGGAGGAGAAAGGCATTTCCTGTTGCAACCTCGCGGAGCTCATTCTTCAATTTGACGATCTCTTGTGGGGTGACCAGGGGTGGTAGAGTGTTTAGTTTTTGAACGGAAGCGTTGAATACCTTAACGTCGCTGTACTGCACGGACTGGACAATGGGTTTGGTTTTCCAGCTCGAGGGCGTCCAGGGCCCCGAGTCGGCGTGCTTAGAGGGGCCGTTCGTCTCCATGTGTATAGACCGGCAGTGAACCCGACTCCCTTGGTGCTTCTGTAGACTTCCTCACGTCGACTTCTCACAGTACATGGATGTCCCTATACCCGGATGACTGGTCGCGGAGAGAAGTATGCTTCTCGGGGAAATCACTGAAATCCGCAAGCAGGTTTAGAAGATGATTTCTGTCAAATGAGTATACAAAAGGTATACCCAGGATGAGTCACTGCTAGCTGGGAAGATGAGCAGGCGTGAATGCAAGCTGAAGGTATTTACAGACTCCTGATAAATACTCAGTAATACATGTGGCCAAATACGCTTTATGGAAGGTCTGACATGGTTCTTTCTCCGAGCATCGAATACGAGTTGGAAAAAAGAGGGTTGTGTAACAAGGAGGCCTCGAAGATCTCGACTTTCCAAAATACAAAAGCTATTCTATTTTTGGCTAGATCAATTTTACGGTGGACTATTTTTCTTCACGGCGCCAGACTCGTGATTCAGGTCTCGACCTTGCATTGTCCGAAACCACTTCTTTGATCTCTCACATCTATTCAATCAACCGCAAGAAGATGGCGGAACCAATCCCATCGGCCTCGTCGGCCGCTGCAGACGCGGCAGATGACGAAACGTCCCAGGACCTCCCTAACAACGCCGAGGACCGCAAGGCCGCTGCGGCGCTCAACTCTCTGAATGCGAACGAGATGTCTACCGAGAATGGCGAGAGTGGGACGAGACAACCATCTGCGGCCGACCAAGAGGCGCTTGGAAAGGCCATGTCGAGACTGGAAATCGCTAGTGGCCTCGGCAAGAAGAAGGAGGACAATACCAAAGCTCAGGCGAAGAAGGAAGTAGAAGTGAAAAAGAAGGTCAAGATCGCGGCCGAGGACGTGAATTTTCTGGTGCGTAACACCCTTTGGGCCTTTTGGAGATGCCAAAGAGTTGCTGATATGTGGTCTAGGTCGAAGAGCTTGATCTTTCGAAGAACAAGGCTACAGAACTGTTGAGATCGCATGACGGAAATGCTACACTAGCAATTAAAGCCTTTATCATTCCCGCTGCAAGAGCATGAAGGCTCTTCTGATGGCCTGGCCGGGAAGGTGGCTACGGTCGACAAGTTCCTAAACTCGGCCAACTGCTCTCGGCTCAGAAGTCATGGGTCCAGCCGACACTTCAAGACGCGTGTTGTCTCGAGTGAAGCCGAGCTGTCCGGCGATCTGCACCGTCTAAGCCAGTGCAACACTCCAAGTGAGCGAACTGCAAAGGACAAGTGAGCACGGGGTGCAGCGTGAGGGATCATCTATAGTGGGGAGGTACACGGCACGTCTGCTGGGCAAATTCTCACTTGCATTTTCGTGGACATTGATAAATCGATGACTATTTCCGGGCAAGTGTCGCGCAACTTTGGAAAGGGGAACCTTGGAGGCCCTGACAGGAAGCCGAGGATGCAGATTCCCGAGCTGTGGATCATGTGGTCCGTGACTGGTGCTACGGCCAGCCGATTTGTAAACAGGCTATATACTCGATGCACATGCCCGGCAGAGACCCGGGTCATCTTCGGCATAGAAGAGCAGATTTTGCGAGATGGTGGTCGACGGCACATGGATTTTTTTCCTGGTTGAGACCACCTGGCCATATCCAGAGCCAATGGGCGTGTAGTGTAGCTCAGACCTTACATGCGATGGAATCGAGTTGTCCGGACAGTTAAACGGAGTTCTTGGCAAAGGAAGACGCTCGATCATATATCATGATGATGTAAAGCCATACACTCGTCCTCTTATCAAGAATCAGAAGCACACTCTTTCTCGCATTTGGACACTCACACAAACCGACCACACAGGTACGTGCGCGCGAGGGCGAATCAAGATCAATCAGTTGCGACATAATGGGTATACAAGAGTGGACGGTTAAAGAGGTCAGTTGACTTTGGTGGCTTCTCTTGGACTCTGCTAAGTGTCAGGCATACTATCCTTCAAAATGTAGCTTGGGCGAAGGGCCGTATTATACTAAGGAGCGACATGAGCTCCGGTATATGGTTCGTGAGGAACTGCTCTTCCTGCCGTCCTGCCCATCTGATCATGGCATCCAGGACATCAACCATAAAAAGCTTTTCATCATCGACCTTGCAAAGGGGCCCGACTCGGTCAAGATCATCGATACCACGCAGCCGATAGGGGTGACAGCAAACATCGAAGGCGTAGATCCCTCAGAGGTCATCCTGGCCGGCGCAAAAGACGGCGTTACGAAGTTCCACCTGAAGACTGGAGAGCATGAATATGTCGCCAAATATTGGAAGGGACGAGATGCTGAGGACAAGGCCAGAAGGTAAGGGAATTTCAGGCTGTGGAGGACCTGTCTCTCTCATCAACCTGTTAGGATGCGCTCGAACGATGGCGCCGTCGACACCCAAGGCCGTTTCTGGGTCGAAGCATTCGTTGATCCCACGGTAGCCGAACTCACCGAAGAGGGCTGCTTGTTCCGCCTCGACCACGACGGAACGCTGCAGACGATGCACGAGAAGATGACCATCCCCAACGGCATCTCCTGGAATGCAAACGACAACACCATGTTCCTCACCGACTCCCCCCCTCAGAACGTGTATGCCTTTGACTACGATGCGAAAACGGGAGACATTTCTAGCAAGAGGATCTTCTTCCACCTGGAAGAGGAGGGCGTACACCCAGACGGCCATGCCATGGACGTTGAAGGGAACATCTGGCACGCCTGCTACGGGGGCTCCAAGGTCATACGAATATCGCCGCAAGGTGCCATCACCGGAGTCATCCACCTCCCGACACGCAACATCACCTGCCCGACCTTTGCAGGTACCGAATTGTTCATCACTAGTGCTGCGGAACATCAGCCTGACAAATACCCGGATTCGGCCAAATTTGCTGGAAATTTGTTCAGGGTTGACGTCGGAATCGAGGGCATGCCCAAGTACAGGGCTCGCTTGAACTAGGGTCATCTTTCCAAGGGGGCCCCGGGCTGTGTGAATTTTCTAGAAACAATGGTTGACTGAGATGGAGCGAGATTAAACGTCGGATATTATCTCTGGCACCAAGGGAAGAGTTGCCTGGTTGAGCGAAGCCGGGAGCGGGCCCAGAGAGGGTGATAGACTAATTGGTATTAGATGGTAGATTTTGGAAGCAGGGCTGTAATAAGCGACGTCAATCATCCGTGTCTCTCTTTTCGCTCTCACCATCATGAAATCCCGACCAGGATCGTGCCAGGTCGCGGGGCTGACGGGGCTGTGACAAGGCTGGCTGGTCGGTGATCAGAAATAGCTTCGCCTGGCATAATAGACGAGGTTGTTTTTTGGTTCCAGGGCTGCCGAAGCGACGAGGGCCTACGTAGCACCTGTACGTAACTCCTAGCCCATGGGTATGCCACACAGCTTGTGTTTCTACTACAATCAAAGTTTGATTGTTCTGTTCCAATCTGACCGACGCTTGTGCTTGTTCAAGTTGAACGAGCTGAACCCCGAGCCAAGTCGAACTTTGTCCCTGTTGCATTAAAACTCTTGCGCAAATTGCGGCCACCACTACCACCATTAGGTACTCCCACCCAAGCAGACTTTACTATCTTGCCGTGGATTGACGTGATTAGCCTCCAACTCTAACAGAGGAAAGGGTTTTAAAGTCGACATCGTTCGTCATATGCCACAAACGGTGGTCGGGGAAGACGGCCCAGCTGAATCTCGAAGCAAGGATGGTCCGTCGCAGAGTCAAAAGTGAAACTGCGTGCCATAGTCGAGGTGCGTCTTCGTCTCTCACTCACACCTTTACCAACGGAGTTTCAGCTTAGGGGAAATTAGTTCTGTCACATCCCCAGTGACTGTCTTACCGTCTCGCTTATTCCAAACCGAGAGCCGTGACGGTGAGGGGCATGCTTTCAAAGTCTCCAGCACTTGTTGACGGTGACCACTGCCGTTGCGGCCGTGGCTTCAAGCTCGGACCCTCCGAAACGGACCCTTCAATTTGCCCTTTGGCTGACATCGAGGGCTTGTTGCCTGTTCTTGTCTGGGGAAGATACTCGCATAGAAAGAGATGGCTCACTTCGCTTCCTACGGTGGCCGCTTCGTTGTATCTCAAGACTCAGGGGGGGTCACCTCTCCTCTAAGGACAACAGGAGGTGAAGGCGTGACCAAACCAGTGCAAAGCGGTACCGGTGGCTTTGCTCGGCAGGCGTCATCAGGAATACGACCAGCACCTCCACCATCAAGCTACAGGGGCCTTAAGGGAGCGACTGCAGGGGGGTTGACGCCTCAAGTCCGAAGTAGGCAATGGCAGGCCCCGTGGCCCCCCCGTTAGCCTGACGGGCGCGGGATGGCATTTCCCACGTGGCCGTCGACCCTCTTTGCACACTCGTCAGACTTCAAGACTGGCCCTACCCAACAGACTACCCCTCCTCGCTCTCCCTGAAGATGCCTTCGCTCTCCAGAGGCGGTCAGTAATGCCGACGTCAATCCTAGTTTACTTCGCATCAAGTGATCGATCCTAGTGGTTCCAATGGACAAGAAATAACAACCATAGCACCTTGTGTGGACCGGTGACTTCTGTGGGGGAAAGGTAGCACCAGCGTGCCCTGTCTTCGACGACACCAGAAGCACGAGATGTTCAGGTGGGATCAACTTTCGGGGATTCCCTTCCACAGAAATCGCTGAGAAATCGTCGTCACAAAGAGCATTTACCGCCTCGGGAAGTTTGATTGCTGATCGAAAGCGTTTTCTACGAGGAGAAGACAGGCTGAGTCCAAATGCCAAATGGCAAATCGTCTACCTCTGCACAAAGCCAACTTGTTGGCTGTTGGCCATGATCGACACTGCCTCGTCGTGTTTCTTTTCCCAGTCTTGAGGACGCTAAGCGAGGCATGATGAGAAAAGCCCAGAAGGGGGGAGTAGGGTCACACTTGGCAACCTCGACATCTTGGATCTGATGCGTCCAGCCTGTTAGTCACCAAGAAGGTGGCTCTGGTGGCTCTTCCTTTCCACACGTCCTGCATGCACGGCGGTGGCGGATGTAGTAGCCCTGGCCTGCATTACGCCAGAAATCGCAGCTGCAGCTTTATGCATAGCCGACGAATGCGGCTTTTCGAGAGTTCATCCCCCCCCCCCTTCCCGGGGTAGGTTTTCTCGGCTGCCAACCACAACACCAGTGCTTTATGAGTGCTTCAACCGAGCCGCGATTGTAACTGGGGGACTCCTGCCGAGATTCATTATTGCAATCAGTCGCAATGTACAAAGTAGCGAGCGAGGGCCTGCGACTGACTGCTCGAAGAACACACAGAGCAGCCCAAGCTCGCTGAAGCTCAAGGTCTGACTAGAGAAGCGAGAGCCGGAAGGTCACAAGGCAAGGACCAGCCACAATCATGTGCTCTTGTAGACCGCCTCGAGCGCGTCCGGCAAGTGTAACAAAAGTCCAGTCCCAAGGGCCCGGCACCAACAGGTTTCTAGCTTGTCGCCGCAACTCGATACTTTACCTTTGTCTGCCGAACATCAAGTCAAGATATACCTGCAGCTGCGCATTTGGGCGGAGACTGTTGATTGTGACCTTGCCGTAGAGGAATTAGTGAACACAGCAGCGCAGCCCCGTCGACCCAAGGTTGGCCATACGGAACTTTTGGCATCCCACCTACTGGGTACTGAGTCGAAGCATGGGGGCTGCTTTCAGGATGTGGAAAGCATTAGTCATGGCTTTGACACTTCTGCCTTGCAGCGTCGACGATGATAGCCAGCACGGGTGGACAGTTAGTAGTCGAGGCTAACATCAATAGATTTGACCATGAGGCACAGAACAAGCGATCTGGCGTCCAGCTGAGCCTTTCTGGTCACGATCTGCGCGACGTCCTTGGCTTCCTGTGGAGCAAGCTCCAGATCGAATTCAATGATCTCTCTGAAAGTGTACGAAAGGGCTCCGAACTCTGTATAGCTCGTCTTCCTCTGGCTGCTGGCTGAACTTTAAGAGCGAAAAAAAGGCCGTTGGATCCGACCACATTATGTACGTCTCCCGAAACGGATACACTGACACAGTTTCAACGAATGGAAAGCATCAAGGACTGTGCAACAATTCCGGACATTGATTGTGTACTTACCCAGTACATCGGCGTGTGTCTAGCTGGACGAGGCCGAACAACTCCTCCAGCTCCTCCTCCAGTTTTGATCACCATCACCGGAAATGACTTGCCCTAGCCAACAGCTCGACGCTTTTCTCGGCTGCCCTTGTCTTTTCTGGCCATCGAAGGAGAACAATCATCTTATTCCAAAACTTTGAGCGTGCCGGAACTTCCTGCCGCTATTTCGGTAATCTAGCGAGCACGCCCAACGTGGAATAGCAAGGGGGCTTTCGTGGGTGGACGACCCACAAATGGATTATTTCGTGGGCAAATTGAAATCTTGGAGCGGTGAACGGTTTCCCTTCGCCTGGCCAACCTGTGAACCCTCTGGTCGGGAAGGACTTTGATATGCGAGTGAGATCAAGGGGATTATGGCCCTGGAAAGCTGTGATCGACGTGATCGTCCTAAGCGGACCATTTACCGGGACAGGCTAACCAGAGGCTTTGGAGCCAGGACTCCGTAGTGGAAGACGACTATTCATTCCCTTCCGCCACTGACGAGGGACTTTTTCCTGGGCCTGCGAAAAAGCTAACCCGAACAACCTCACCCGTCTGCTGTGCTGGTAGGCTGAGTAAAGACGGACTGCAAGGGACCGGCCGGGAACTGACCACCATTGAGAGGACGGCTTTTACCTAGGTATTTTTGATTATTTTTTTGTTCATTCTTTTGATGGCCTCCGTGGAAAGAGCAACCTAACCATTGGACAGCCGTGAAGGCCGAAAGCAATGCGGGATCACAAGCCTCCAGGGAAGTGGGACGCTTCACTTTTCGACGCCGATCTTCCTCCCGTGATGTTCTCGAATTAAAGTGGAAGTCTCACGTACCGTGAATTTGGCACTCACTCCCCTGGTGTGCTGGTAGGCCCTGTTTCAATTGAACCAAATCAAACGACAAATTGGGGTACTGGCGGTCCTAAAGCAGAAGGATCGTTCGCATTGGACAGGGATAGAACTCTTGAGGCCTGATCCCAGGCGAAGTGCCAGAAGAGCCGCGACCCAATAAAGCCATGACGGCAGAACGCCCTAATCGCCTTGCCCTAGCACATCCTGTCCCTCTCTCGCCGCGAATTTTCTGGGCTGGACGCTACGAACTTTCTCATCAAGTCTACTGGGACCAAGCTGCGACGGGGGACGCAAGCCGACGTCGGGGACAAGGCCAACAAGGCGGCGCTAGGAGAAGTGGCTAATGCGCCTCTCTGAGGCCCTCGAAATGCCTGACATGGCTGCATGGGAGAGTGTTGTTCATTTTTCAGCCCCTGGTCGCCTTGTAAATACAAACGGTGGTCCACCCCCCATCTACCATACCCGCTGCCCGCTTGGTACCAGCCCAGACGGGAGAAGCAAGAGTGTTGGGTCAGGCGTTGACCAGTCTGGATGCAAGGGCACCCACCCTTTCCAAGTCATGGGAATTTCGTTCCGTTGATTCAACCCATCAGAGATGCCCGCAGGATTCGAGAGAGTTTGTGGATCCGCGGTTCTGCCCCTGGCACCTTTTCCCCTTCGACAGGGGACCAGGGGGAAGGGAAGCACTGGAGGCACAGCTCTAGTTCATTACAGAGGAAAAGCTCAGAGTCTAATCAGCCCGCCCAGCCCCACGCTGGGTTGACAGTTACATGTACCAACCCCCAGACGTTTCGCAGCGCCACATCACCGGCGTGGTCCACCCAAGAGTCGCGCTATCACAGTTGCTGCCCAGCGATGCCATCATCCCGCCTGCCGGTGCCATCACGCGCTTGACAAGGCATGCTCGAGCGATGAGCTAGTTTCCTTGCATCCCGGCGTCCCTAGGGCGGTCGAATCTGAATTCTGAAATCCTCAATCACCTGTGGCCTTCCCTCTTCCCATCGGCTGCTCGCATGGTCGAAACCCGCTGGACGGCGCGACCCACTTGCCTCCTCCCTACTCACCGATGGAGACTCAAAGTCCCTCGTCGGCGTTGGGCCAAACGTCCCTGCTTTCGGACAGGGAGGGAGAGAGCGACGCTCAGATCGTGACGAGGCAGACGGGCTTCAACGCTAGAAAGCCTGGAAGCATCTCGCTATTCCAACACCAACAAATGATGCTTCCCGCTTCCCCGTCCCAGGAATTGCGGCGGGCCACTCACCCCAAGTACCTCTGCTTACTCTGCTGCCCACTCCGGACGATGAAATATTACGAGCTGACCTCAGGCTAGCCTGTCAAGACTATTTGTTCTCCTTTGCCCTTTGCCCATCTAATACTCCTGGGCTGCCTGGCTTCACTTGTGCCGGTTCTTCTTTGCGAACGGACCTCTCAGGGCTAGGGTTGCAGTTTGATGACTCTCATTTGCCGCATCTATTGCACCAAGAGACGAATTATCGGACAATCCTCGCAAGTTCATGGGGTTGGGTTGCGCAAATGCTTTCTGATCTTGGGATGCGCAATCTTCTGTCCGGCTTCCTGACCCTTGCGTGTATTGTAACCTTGCTCTGACCTGCCGGAGTGCCGTGACTTCTAGAAGTACTCTTGTAAGTCTGGCCTCGCGCCGAGCTTACCAGCTAGTCTTTCCTCTGACCTGACCTGACCTTGTCCAGCACACATAACAAATACAAGGCTTTCAATCTGGCTACTCTCGGTGTCACCATCTCCCCTTTCCAGCAATATCCCAGGTCCCCTCCGAACTCTGGATTCTTCCAGCAACCGTGGACCTATCAATCTTGCCAAACGAGTCCGACATCTCCCACAGGACCTGAGGATAGGTGGAGGAGGGAAGGCGGAGGAGAGCCGCAGGAGGAACATCCATGGTCGCGACAAAGGGACCAGCCGCACGAGGAGGCTCATAACAAGTACATGTCACAATCCTCCTCGCCGGCAGACTATCCGTCAATCACCACGCCCGCCACTGCCGGAGGACGGATCCCTTTGCCTCAGCCCTCTGGCGGAAGTGCAGAATCATCAAGACCAAGCACGGCGAGTGCGGTTCGGACGGAGCCTTATGGCGGCTATGGTGGGAATGCTCCGGGGCGAATTGTGACGGACGTGGGCCTGGGCATCAGTTCTCGTCGACATTCGGCCGAGTCGACTGTCCAAACTCCATCCAGGGCGTTTGGCGTACACAGCATTCTGAACCCTCCAGCAGAGCTCGAAGACAGAGCCTCTCCGAATGTCAGACCCGCCACTCAGTCCGCCATGAGCCTCAGCCAAAGTCTTCTACCGGCGCCCGCCGAGTCCCCGCGCAGCCGAAAGCGCACGGATCCAAGATCCCCTCCTCGAGAGCTTGAGCAGGGGTCTGGACGCTTGGGAAGGCGTGTCCTCACCCCGAAGTCGCCGGGAATGCGGGCAGCAAGCTTGGGGGCGAGAAGGAACCCAGCGTTTCATTCTATGATACAGCCGTTACAACCCCCGCCAGGGACGGGCAGCCGCCTTTACACGGCCGAGCCAGGTCAATATCAGACATCTGAAATTCCGCCTCTGCCTCCTTTGGCGCTTGCGACCGGTGCACATTTGAGCGGCATAGTACCACATGAATCAGGACAACCCCGTTCAGCACACGTCTCAGAAAGCCCTGCCCGTGGAGCGGAACCAGTGATAACCCCCCAAGCCGAGCGACCTTCGACTGTGCAGCCTTCGTACAGCAACATCGACCACCCTTCGCCAGGGTATCGGTATGGTATCCCAAAGCCACCGCCTGCTCAACCGCCAGCTCCATTCAGAGCGCTCTCAGCTGGTGGTGGAGGTTTATACATTCATGAAACTCCAGGACACCATGGACCACACGAAGGCTTTCAGCAAGGCCCGGCTTCGTATCAGATGACTCTTGACACTGACCAGGGGCCGCTGAACATTCCGGTTGAGTTGGACCTGCAGCAGGCGTCCAAGGTTGCCGACGAAAAGAGAAAGCGCAATGCGGGGGCATCAGCACGCTTCCGCGCACGCAGGAAGGAAAAAGAGAAGGAAGCGTCACAGACCATCGCAGGCTTGCAGCAGGAGTTGCGTGACTTGATCGAAGAACGCGACCACTATCTGTCGGAAAGGAATTATTTTCGTGATCTGGCCATGAGGTATGTATCCGCTGCTCAGTTGTTGCCACGGCCAGAATCGCCTCAGCAGAGGAGACTGGCAGCTGCGGCAACGGGAATACCACTCGCAACTGGTGCTCTCCTTGAAACTCCCACCGTGTCGGATGAATCCTCTCGTGAACGCGCCGAGTCTGGGCCTTCTACTCAACGCCGTCGAACCGGTGATTACCAGCCGAGTTTTACGGGACGGCACACTCATTCACCACCTGCACCTAGCTACGGTACAAGCTTTCCATCGCAACCTCCTCCACCGCTTCCTCCTCCCCCTGTGCCGAGCATGTTCGCAACCTCCAGGACATTGCCTCCGGGACCGCCGCCACCTCCTCCTGTTACCCGGTCACAATCCTACGACCCCTTCCGGAGAGACCCGTTTGACAGGAGCTGGAGTTCTGGCCGGTGAAAGAGGAATGGCTCCCTCCCCCACGAAACCAGAACACCGATAACCCCTTTTTTCCTTCGAAATGACTATTCCTAGAGAGACGACAATGAGGGCGACCTCAGATGCGACATCCCTTCACCGCCGTGGTGGGACATGATTACGAATGACCGAGATCAGAATGGGATTTGCGCTTGCCGTCACAAGGGCTTACTTGGCTTGCCCTTTCTTATTGCACAAATTGGAAGATCATACACTCTTGATATCATTTCCTTGACTAATTGTTTTTTATTCTTTCTTCTTGGTCGTGGTGTTGCACCTGCGAGATACCCCCACTTACCTACATCCTTTTGTTGGATTAATACTTCTCTGCGGCGTTGGGGGACAAATGGGCAGAGATGAGGCAGACTAGCAGTCCCAGACACTGCAGAGAAGGGAACCAGAAATCACCGAGAGAGACAGAGAAGGCTCTATCTATTTGGCAGACTTGAACCACCATATCGTTGGTGACTGTACTTTTGTATATTTATCCACGAGAGACGACCCCCATGCTTCACACAAATTGTTAGATATATGGTATATTCACAGGGCCACAGCGCAGTTGACAGCTCTTGGTCGATTCCTTCAACCGTCAGCAGAAGAGACCTTGTATGTCCACCAGGACACTCACGGCGCATTGCTCGAAAACGGCTGCATGGATTGCGCCAAAGTAAATGCTGACGAACAACTGGCTGCAAGCCAGGAAGCATCTTCAGGCAGCTAGGTGTCCGTTTTCTTGGAATGTGACGACCCCGCCGCTTTGGCCCGACAAGGACCTGAGTTGCAGGTTGCCAACCTGACACGGTCACCACTGGTCCTCAATCAACGTGAAAAGGTTGCTGAAAGTTGCAATTCTGCTGCCCAGGAAGCTGGAAAAGGACGCTAAACGGTGGGCTAGATATGTATTCCAGGTCCGGACGTCAATAAGAAGGAGTAATAATGGCCAATCGCTGCATGAGAAGGGTGGTTCTGATGAAGTATTGGACAATAACGGTGAAAACAGTTGTCGTCTGCGAGTTCCATTGGCCAGGATGCTGATGATTGTTGGAAAAAGCTCACCGCCTTAGCGTGCCCTGGGTGGCCTTCGGCTGAGGGAGCTCTGCTGGTCTCTCGTCTCTGCGAAACATTCTCACCTCGCAAGCTCGTTCTGACCTAGAGGCATGGGTCGATGGAGGATCACGGGAATCCAGGACCAGTCTCAAGGTCACAAGGAGACAACTAATGAAATTCCCGGAACGTCTTTGCTGACAGGGACTCGATCTCACACATCTCTTGATGCCCAGGACGAACTCCCAGCCAGTCGAGTCGTTAGATTTCCGGCGCCCGCCTCACCTGTAATCCGAACATTGGCTAAGGCAATCAGAATCCATCGCTCGAGCAAATATCTTTCTTTACATAGCAATCGCACAACAACCGCCATCAGGCGAAGGCGATCAGCAGCTCTGGCTGACGCTCTCCTCATGGGAGAAAAAGATCACGTCCTAGATTAGCAGCAGGTTTCTATCCACCTTCTTTGCGGTTTGGACCGTATCTAGCGATGTTTTGGTAGGGCCATGATGGAGCCCAAACGACCACGAGGCTAGCCTGCCCGTCGCTCGGAGATCAATGCATGAAAGATCGGGATATCCGAGCAAATAGCTGCGTCGCGCAGAAATTTGCTTCGTCACAAGACTTTCTTTTCAAGAAGAAATATGCGGGTGGAAAAATTTCGATTCATTGGATAAAAAGCTCTTGGGCCAGGTCAGTGGTCGTCGTGCAGGGATGAGCAAATTTGCCAGCCCAGCCAGCATAGCAATAGCAACAAATATCCGCAAATTTGGTTCGAAGGTCGTTCGGCTAAAAGCCGTGTAATTGGCTGCTTCACAAGTTGGGCGACAAAATCATTTCCCCGATTGCATCAAGAGTGTATACTCCCAAAGCCTCGATTGACTGGCTGACCAACGGGTCAAGCCTGCTTTCCAGGATAGAAGGTGGCTAGAGAAAATCCCCGGCGACAAAGGGCACAGGGTTCACCCAGAAGAAACTTGGACCTAGCGAAGCGGAGCCTGTACTCGGTAGCATGTACGGAGTACATACAAGCAAAGCAGATAAGACGAGGGACGCACGCCAATGCGGTGCTGCAGCCTGCAAAGCGGCCCAAACGATGCAAACAAGGGCCGCTACTGAGGCCTTGCATTGCAGCGCCGTGCATTGCATTGCATGATGCAGATGCCAAAGACTGCACAATGCAGTGCATGGCGCCAACAACCAGCCACCAGCCCGCCAGCCCGCCAGCAGGGATCAAGGGTGAAAGCCAGTTCCCCGAGTCGTTCACACGTGGGCGGAATGGAACTTCTGGGACTTCTCCATCGCTAAGGATCCTGCCCACTTGCAGTGCTTGCGGTGCCCACCGACCTCTTCTGCTCCATCCCTGCAACCACCTTGCCGCCGCCGGCTATTGGTAATGGCTGACCTGCAAGCGATATTGATGGGCGTGTTGATGTCACTTCGCTCCCATCGACGCGCTCCATTAGGCCCATGACAACCAGGGCAGAAGACTGAGCCCATTCCGGACAGATGGTGAATCTACCGAGTACTCTTGGACGTTTTCAGCGCGGAGAGCACAAGGTGCTCGTCTCCCCCACCCCACAATGATCGCCCGAGGGCTTTGCCCGTCGAATTCCACGGGTTCGAGGCCAGGCTGGCAGTCCCTGGCTGTGCGAAGGCGCCGGATTGCGCTCTGGGAGGCACCAAGCGGTGGTGATTTGCGTGATGTGATGCACGCAGTCGAGCTGCAGGTGACCCGACCCGTCGCAGGGTTGTTGGTCTTGGGCCTGCAGGAGCTCTCTCCAAGCACCTCCTCCCTGTTGACAAGTTCGTCTGGCAGTTCACCAGGTAGCGCCATTGTTAGTTGCTGATTGCGTGCTTTTGAAACCCGCTCTAACCTGCCTTCCGTTGGCTGAGGTCTCCTTCGAGCTAACACACTTCCTCAATTGGGAAAGACAATACTGCCACCACCACTTGTCAGCTTTGCTTTGAACTAGGGGAGGGGCAAAGAGCGAAGCCACGACACAGATCATCTGCAAGGGCAGGTCGTCGATTCCCGCGTCAACACGTGGCTTGCAGGACGGATTGGGTACGCAAAGAGGTTAAGCAACACCGTCCGCGGTCCACCATCCACCATCCACCATCCACCCTCCACCCTCCACCCCCATCGGACAATTCTTGTTGCAGCTGAGCAAGAGGGATGGACAGGTGACAGGAACCTGTGTCATTGAGGATGTGGGCCCAAGTAAGCTTCCTGCGTGCTTCCCTTGTCCCACAAACCTCGAATACATATTGTCGAGGTCACACCTTTCACACTGGTTGTGCATTAGGCGTTCCGCTTTCCTTGAGAAGAGCCATTGCTCCGTGCAGTAGCAGGGCACCCTCGTACACCAGCCACCCCTATCCTGTGAAGCTTCCCAAACCATGATCCCCGGCACGGCTCGAACTTGCGGACACGCTATTACTCGATGTCCAACCTTGGAAATTCTGTCACCCATCAGAGACCAAGACCACTGCGGGTCGACATGTTCTCACTGGAGGTGCGCCATCTTTATCTAGGCAACATTTTCGCCGGATGGCTAAAATGTCTGAGTAGGTAATTCTCAGAGGATGTAATCACTTGACATTATTCGTACGGAGTGCAATGAAGAACGCTCAGCTCCTTCGGACTCCGCTGGTGCTGGACGTCCGATCTGTCGACCCCAAAGGGCTGTTCTTAATCCCGGCCGGCGCCGGACGATGTCAGCAGGGGAGAAGGCGGGCTGGTGTTTGATTCAGACAAGACCTTGACATGAACGGCAGTCTACAGAGCTGTGTGATCATTTTGATGGAATCTGAATCCAACCTCTAGTTGTTGGGTCGCTTTGGGAGGCTAATTGTGACAAAGAATTGTAGAAAGTATAGCAAATTAAGTGAGCTTTATCTTCGTCCTCGCGGACAGACAGACAGAACTCAAAGCGCAGAAATCTTTCAATTGTACCTCTCTTCACACTCATTGAACCATCCTTGACCATCACACTTGTAGGGTTCAGATTGGGACAAAATGGTGGCACGAGGCTGCACGAGGCTGCACACTCCTACCGAGGCTACCTGGCGAAGCTTGGCGCGATCTTCCCACGCGACGCGTCAACTTTCTTTCAATTAGGGTCTGACTTCAGTTCAAAGTTGTCATCTACACAGTGCGATTCTCTCACTACTATTACACAGCACGTGCCTCGGCTTGTCTCCTCAGCTTGTCTCAGCACACAGCCTTGTCCAATTCTCGGACGTCCTTTATTAATTCAAGCTATCACCATGCCGCCGAGGAAGCGCAAAGCCTCGTCAACTTCCAGCACTCCGGCCAAGAAAGTCCGCATCGTCGGCACTTCTGACACTCCTGACCAAGCTGCGGTCTCACCCGCTGGTCGCCCCAAGCGGACCTCTGTCAGTGAGCCAAAGTACAATTTCACCAGACGCCGCTCATCTGGCGCTCAGAATGCAGTCTCGGCCGGCGCAAACAGTGATCCCGTGATGAAGAAGCGTGGAAGGCCACCCAAGGCTGCTGCTGCTGCTACCGCTTCGACCGCGACCAACCATGCTGTCAAACAAAAGATGGCGAAACTTATTCCGAAGAGAGGTACAAGTCAGTCGCAAATTCGTGGGGTTTGGTGACGGCTTTGAGGCCGCAGTGTGCTGGTGTTAACCTGATTGACAGCTTCGACTTCGTCTAAACCCGTCACTTCATCCGCCCAGAAAGAGCGTGCAGCGACCCGAAAGTCCAATACGAAATCCCCTGCTAAGACGACGGCCGGCAGGCGTGGTAAAAAGCCGAAGGTCCAATCCGAGACTAGCAAAGCATCGTCCGAGCCCAAGTCTGAGTCTGAGGATGGCGCGACTTCGGATGGAAATGCGCCTACAGCGATCAATGGCGACAGAACAAAGTCGGCAGAGATGGCTGCTGTCGACCATGACATACAATACTGGCTGATGAAGGCTGAACCAGAGTCGCGAATGGAAAAAGGTCACGATGTCAAATTCTCTATCGATGATCTGGCTGCTAAGACGGAACCCGAGGGGTGGGATGGTTCGTGTTGTTGTCTGTCCGTCACAGGGGATTCTACTAACATTGGCGCACAGGTGTTCGCAATGCAGTCGCCCGCAACAATATGCGAGCGATGCGCAAGGGTGACTTGGCGTTCTTCTATCACTCTAACTGTGCCATCCCGGGCATTGCTGGCGTCATGCGGATCGTTGGTGAACATACCGTTGACGAATCAGCGTTTGACCCATCGCATCCATACTTTGACCCGAAGTCCGACCGCGCAAAGCCCAAGTGGGAACTTGTCCAGGTCGAATTTGTCAAGAAATTTGCGAACCTCATCACCCTCAGGGAGCTCAAGTCGTTCTCGAAGCCTGGTGGCGCTTTGGAGAATATGCAGACGCTTAAGCAGAGTCGACTCAGCGTCTCGGCCGTCTCCCCCGAGGAGTGGAGATTCATTCTTGATCTGGCCGGAGAGCCAATCTTTTTGGGACATGGAGATATCATGGGCGGTTACGAATCGGAAGTCGATGGTGAAGGCGAGGAGACGGCGGGCGCCAGCGACGGCGATGGACTCAACGCTTCTTCCGATAGAGTGGTCGAAGGAGCTCCCGGCCTAGGAATCACAGACGCAGTCGAAGTCGGAAAGTCGGTGCAAAACCACTCCTAGAACGGCGGCGAATCGGACGACGCTAACGGCGCTGGCGAACTATGAAGGAAAGAAGAAGAAGAAGAGGAAGAAGAAGAAGAAGAAGCGGAAGTACGGATATGGGTGTCGACCAGTCATCACAGTCCTCAGGACAATGACGGCGACATAAAAGAAAGCACAGACGTACAATGGAGCAATATTGACTAAAAACACCCTAGCCTCGACACTTGTCAGCAGAGGGAAGATGGTCGAGGTTTTTCGATGTTGGCAATCTTTGGCCAATGATGGACGGAGGATGCAAGATAACAAACACGAAGAGCAATACGGCTGAGATGGTGAAGGTTTCGAACAGGGATATCACAGAGTCGATCTGGGCTGCGTGGATGCTTCCCGCGACTCAAGCCTCGTATCGAACACGCGGGGCCCAGACAGCAATGGACCTTGGATGAAGGCGAGACATTTCCCAAATGAGCAAGTTGCATTCGCCGCCGTGCGCCTTCGGGCGCTTGTGTACCTAAGGCGTCAGACTTGGCCGGTTGTCGTTATCTCGATGAGGATTGAAATCTTTTCGCACCTCCAGAGGTGACCACAGGCTCGTTTCCAGGCCACAAATTGTGTTCGCCCCAAGGCGCTACGCCGCTCCAGAACTCTACTTCAATCCCTCAAGCCTCGTTCGCCCTCGTTCCTGTTCTTGCCAGCTTCAAGGATTTATTCTCGAAATGACGAATTGGGCGCCGCAGAAGAGGCCTGTCGAATTCTGAAAGAGGAGTGAAATGCTCCCAACGACGGAAATTAGCCCAGTGCCGCTTCCCGTTGGTTCTGTCTCGGGTCTAGCCTTCCACGTGGGGTTTTGGTAAGTTTACGAGCTGCATACTAAATACCGAGTGCCAGTGCTCTGGTTCCCTTCCGCTCTTGCAGGCTGCATGAGGGTCGTTTCCACCATCCCGGCAAGCTCCTCCGGCTCCTCCACAATCTCTCGCCCCTTGATCCCGGACGATGGCGACAGGACCTCGGCAAAAGCGAGACGGGACAAGGCTGAAGTTCCTGGTCAAGGAGAGGAGCATGTGCCTGTGCGGCAGAAATTAGTAAGTGCGCACTGGGTCCCTATCAAGTACTCGGTGCCTAGGCACTGGGCCACTAGGCCTGAGGGGCTTCCCCCCCAGGAAGGGAAGGCGCAGCCGGAGAACTGCCACTCTCTGCTTATCGAAGGTGCCCCTCACTTGCCCTCCTTGCCCTCTTGCCCTTCCTTGCCCTACCTTGCTGTCGCTGGTTCCCCTCTTTTCCTCTTCCTTATCGGAGCTCAGCGACTTGCTGCTGCTCTCTCGCTGATCGCCGTGGGCTTAGACAGCTCCAAACAGGCAATCAAGTCCCGAAACAGCTCCTGGGTGGCTCGCTGGTCCCTGCGAACCAGACAACTTCTCAGAGCTTGCCCAACTGGTCGCTAGGATTGGCTTGTCCCTCTTGTAACGACGCCGACGCGGGTCTGTCCTGTTTGATTAGACATATCCAAAAACCGGGTGGTTCTTTTCTCCTTTGACTTGCCTTTTTACATGTACAAGTGCTCGTCGAAGTTTCTGTTGCCCACTTTGAGGTACTCTTCCTTCCGCGCTCTTTCCTGGAACCGTTCTCGGAACAAGCATATTGAGCTGCGACTGTTTTCAACCGGCCCGCACACATTGTCCAAGATGGCAGATTTGAAAGTCGAGCTGACAGCTCCCAATGGGCGCAAAATCACCTTGCCAACAGGTCTTTTCATAAACAATGAATTCGTCAAGTCGAGTTCGGGCGAGAAGATCACCAGCATCAACCCTGCGTGAGTGGACGCTACGAACCCTCTCGGGCGTTGGTATGGCCCCTCGACCAATACTGACCCCTCTCCTCTGCTTAGGGACGAGAAGGAAATTTGCTCCGTCGAGGCAGCTTCCGCAGATGACATTGACAAAGCCGTCAAAGCTGCGCGAGCGGCCTTCAACGATCCTTCATGGCGTGACCTTCCGGCTACCGACCGCGGCGCCCTCATGTACAAGTTCGCAGACGTCCTGGAAGAGAACAAGGAAACGCTGGCGACGCTGGAAACATGGGACAACGGGAAACCCTACAGTGTCGCCTTGAACGAGGATTTGGGCGAGGTCGTCAACTGCATTCGATACTATGCTGGTTGGGCGGACAAGATCCATGGAGAGACAATCCCCACCACACCTCAGAAATTCGCCTACACTCTCAAGCAGCCCATTGGCGTGTGCGGCCAGATCATTCCCTGGAACTATCCTCTGGCTATGGCAGCATGGAAACTGGGCCCTGCTCTCGCCTGCGGCAACACTGTGGTCCTCAAGCCCGCAGAACAGACCCCTCTTTCGATTCTTTACCTTGCGAGTCTCGTCCCTGGCATCTTCCCTCCCGGTGTCATCAATATCGTGAACGGCTATGGCAGGGAAGCGGGCCACGCCCTCGCCTCCCATCTGGACGTGGACAAGATTGCCTTCACCGGCAGCACGGTCACGGGTAAACAAATCATGAAGACTGCCAGCGTCAACATGAAGAACATCACCTTGGAAACCGGCGGCAAGTCGCCCCTCCTTGTTTTTGACGACGCCGATCTCGACCAAGCCGCCAAATGGGCCCATATTGGAATCATGTCAAACATGGGTCAGATCTGTACTGCCACCTCCCGCGTGCTCGTTCAGGAAGGTATCTATGACAAATTCGTCGAGCAGTTCAAAGAGGTGGTCAAGACTACATCGAAAGTCGGCGACCCTTTTGCGGACGATACGTTCCAAGGTCCTCAAGTTACCAAGGCTCAATATGAGAAAGTCCTCGGATACATCGAGAGCGGGAAGTCGGAGGGCGCAACCTTGGCAGCCGGCGGTGTTCCGCATAAGAACGTCGGCGACGGAAAAGGGTTCTTCATCGAACCCACCATCTTCACGGGGGTCAAGGACGATATGAAAATCTACCGCGAAGAGATCTTCGGTCCCTTCGTGGTGATTGCATCGTTTAAGACAGAAGATGAGGCGGTGCGTATGGCGAATGATACGACCTATGGCCTTGGCAGCGCGTTGTTCACGAGCAATATCGAGCGCGCACATCGTGTGGCAGCCAGGATCGAGGCCGGCATGGTATGGATCAACTCGTCGAATGATTCGGACTTCAGAGTGCCATTTGGTGGCGTCAAGCAAAGCGGAATCGGGCGAGAGCTGGGCGAGGCTGGTTTAGCGGCCTATAGTCAGACGAAGGCGGTGCATGTTAATTTGGGATTGAAGTTGTAAATGAAGAGACCGAGGAATGAGGTGGATTGGAAATGAACGACCTGGGTGGAGAAGCTTGATCTAAAAAGCAAGGCTATTTATGAAAACCCGACAGGGCCACATTTGGTGTAGCATTTGTATGTCCAAGAGGACGGAACGAAGATTGCGTAACTGAAAAAATCTCGATCCCGTTGAAGTCAGGAGGCATGAGCATCAAGAATTAACTTGAAATGGAGTATGATTGCTGCCAGTCTGCACCTCATCCTGTGTTTCGCCATATGTCGAGGCTGCTCGACGGCGTCCATGTCGAACTCATTTGCCACTGTCCTTTTTGACGTAACCATACAACGGAGAACCCACAGACGATGGATATCAGAGAGGGCAGAGGCTCCATATCAGTTAACCAGAGGTTTGTGGTGGATGGGAGCAATAATCGTTGGCATCAGCCTCAAGGTTAAGTCAATTTGCTCTGGTGGTTTCCACGAGCACATGCCATCCGACTTCGTTCTCGAATCTCCGCTCAGCCCCGGCGCCCAAAGGTAGACTTTACTAAAAACTGCTTCATATTAGAGAGGTTGGGTTTCAACGTGGTTGGTCTTCTAGATTGCAGCAAATATCTGAACTGAAACTCTAGGGCTTCGAGTGACATTCAAACTCTGCTGAGTAGTGTTGGAAGGGACCACTGGTGATGAGGAGAACTAATCACGTGATATCAAATTCCCGCCAAGCATCAAGTCGCCTGCGCTGTAGAGGAAGACATTCTTTTGGTCTCGCTGTCACCAACACCTCGCCTCTTTCACAATCTCCCACCTCTATCATCTCTTCCCTCCCGGCCGCTCTCAAGGCCAGCTGTCGATCCCTCTATATCTACGAACACGGCCTCCCAGAGCATTGTTTTGTGAGATCCACCGACCAGGATGGCTTCCGGACAATCATGGCTGAACCAAGACTTTGGTGGAGACGACGAAGAATCAGACAATGACTTCAACCCCGGGGCCGAGGCAGGGTCAGATGCCGGAGATGAGGATAATGAAGATTCAAAACCGCAGAGCACTGCGAGAAGAGCTAATGATGAGGACGAGGACGAGGACGAGGACGACGACGACGAACGCCCCGCACCTGCCGTGAACGGCAACAAGTCGACCTCTCCAGTGCGCAAAAGTAGACGACCGCCGCCCGATGAGGACGATGATGAAGGGGACCAAGAAGAGCAGGCGGATAATGGTGAAAACGATGAAGGCGAAGGCGAAGACTTGAACGGAGAAGATGAGGACGAGGAAGATGAAGAAGAAGAGGATGAGGAGGATGAAGACGCCATCACCAGTCGACCCAGAAAGCGCCGGAGACGAGGTCTGAATCAGTTCTTCGAAGAAGAAGCCGAAGTCGACGAGGATGACGATGAACTTGAAGCCGAGGAGGACGAGCTCGGGCCGGACTTCATCGAACAGAATCATCCCGACGACGATCTCCCGCCTGAAGCAGACCACGACGACGCGAGGCATAGGGAACTGGATCGCCAGCGACAGATGGAGGCCTCGATGGATCTGGAGAAACAGGCGGCAGCCTACAAAGAGCGGTATGGTCGGAGAACAGCTGCTGCTCTGAGCCAGGGCTCTTTCGTGCCTCAGAACCTGCTCATGCCCGACGTCAATTCCCCGTCTATCTGGGGGGTCAGATGCAAAGCTGGAAAGGAGAGAGAAATTGTCAGCAGGATCATGAAGAAATACTTCGAGAGCAAGGGTCGAAATCAGCTGAGGATCATCTCGGCTTTTGAAAGGGGCGATGGTCCCATGGCTGGGTACATCTTTGTCGAAGCTCTCAATAAGAGCGATGTCGAAGACGCCCTCACCAATGTCCCGGATGTCTATCCGCGATCGAAGATGAATCTTGTCCCAATCCCTGAGATGCCCGACTTGTTGAGGACTAGAAAGGACAAGGAGCTGGAGGTCGGTGGCTACGTGCGCATCAAGCGAGGCCTCTACATGGGTGACCTGGCCATGATCGAGGACGTTGAGACTAATGGACTTGAAGTCACCCTTCGGCTGGTGCCTAGACTTTCTTACGGCTTGGATGAAGACCAAGGTCGACCGGCTCTTGCAGATGCAAAGCGCAAACGACCAAATACATTTGGGCCGATCAACACCTTTCAAAATCGACCTCCACAGAGGCTGTTTAACGAGCTTGAAGCCAAGAAGAGACACGAGAGATTTGTGACTCAAAACAGAGGGCTGACCGGGAAGAGTTTCACGTACAAAGGCGACACCTACGAAAACGGTTTCTTGATCAAGGATTTCAAGTTGCAGCATCTGATCACCGAGAATGTGAACCCGAAACTGGAGGAGATCACCAAGCTGACCAAAACCGCTGCCGACGGCTCTGAGTTGCTTGATCTCGAAACTTTGGCCCACAGTCTACGGAACACGACTGCTGAGGGTAACTACATGCCTGGCGACGAGGTAGAAGTTTACGAGGGAGAACAGAGGGGCATTGTCGGCAAGACGGAAGCTGTTCATGGCAACATTGTCTCCATCATGGTCTCGGAGGGCGAGTTGACCGGCCAGCTCGTCGAAGTGCCTGTCAAGGGCCTGCGGAAACGGTTCAAGGAAGGCGACAATGTGAAAATCATTGGAGGCAGCAAGTACCGCGATGAAGTGGGAATGGTGTTGCGGATCAAGGATGACAAGGTCACGGTCCTCACCAACAACAGCAACGAAGAGATCACCGTCTTTAGCAAAGATCTCAGAGAAGCCACCGACTCTGGCAGTGGTGGCGCAGGAAGCAGCAAATTCGATGTGCAAGAACTGGTGCAGCTTGATCCTACCACGGTCGGCTGCGTGATCAGAGCCGATCGAGATTCGGTTCGGATCCTTGACCAAAACGGCTCCGTGATGACCAAAATACCTTCTCAGATCCAGAAGATTGAAGCGCGGAAAAATGCTGTTGCCACGGATAAGAACGGGTCAGAAATTCGCATAGGCGACGTAGTGCGAGAGTCTGGGGGAGAGGGAAAATCCGGGACGATTCTCCATATTCACAGAGGATATGTCTTTTGCCACAACAAGCTTGGAATCGAGAATGCGGGCGTCTGGGTCAATCGCTGCACCAACGTTATCACCACGGCGGCAAAGGGTGGACGCATCACTGCTCCCAGCACCGACTTGACGAAAATGAATCCCGCCCTCCAAATGAAACGACCAGACATGTCCATGGCTCCTCCGCAACGACCAGGACGAGATCCTCTTCAAGGGAGACTCGTGCATATCAACAAGGGAACATACAAAGGTCACCGTGCTATTGTCAAAGACACCACAGCTGGCGAAGCGAGACTTGAACTTCAGACGAAGAACAAGGTCATCAATGTCAGCAAGATGGACCTCTCGATCATTGAGTAAGTTCAACAGACTCCCCTTCCATTGCACCTATGCTAACATTTTCACTAGCACCAACACGCAGAACCGAACAAGATATGAAGACTGGATCAGGCAACGTGGTGGCCCATCAACAATAAGAACAGGGCTCGGTGTCCCCGGCTCCCGAGTCCCCGATGCAGGCTTTGGAGGACGAACTCCTATGGGCGTCATGGATGGAGGGCGAACTCCAGCATGGGGGACCTCGTCAAGGACACCTGCGTGGAGCGGCCCTGGATCCGGTGGCCTCGATTCCGGCCGCACACCGACATGGAAGGGACCTTCAGGCTCGCAGACCTCTTACGGGGGAGGTAGCATGACTTCGTACGGGGGCGCAGGCAACTACTCCGCCAACACAGGTTCACGCACCCCGGCCTGGAGCTCCAGTGCAAAGACTCCCTACGGTGCCGACCACGGATTCGGCTCCTCTGGCTCCTCTGGCTTTGACGCCTTTGCAGCCGGCTCACGCACACCAGCTTATAACTCAGCCTCATCACGCACCCCAGCTTGGGGCGGCCCCGGCAGTTCCGCAGCGTCTGCTCCAACGCCTGGTGCGCGTCCGTACGACGCACCGACCCCAGGAATCTCAGCACCTACCCCGTCCGCATCTGGGTCTGGCCGCTATGAAGACGAAGCGTACACCCCGTATCTCAGCGCCCCAACGCCGGGCGCTTCAGCCGCCGTCCAGGACGCGCCGACTCCGGCACCACCGACTTTCGCAAAGAGTGCAAATCGCGAGCCGTTGAAGAACAATCGGTTGGCCGTCTTTGACGCCCCCACTCCTGCTGCGAGCGCGCCGACGCCGTACGCTAGCGGTGGGTTTGATGCGCCTACCCCGGCAGCCGGGGGTCCACGATACGTGGACGACGAGGACGATGAGGAGTGAGTGAGTGCCGTTTGTTTGGGGGGTGTGCTATGCGGGCTGAACCAAGACCTGGTTGGGCCATGATTGATTTGGGAGGCGGGAACAATGGGAGATGCTTTGGGATATTTGTACGATTAACATCAATCACCAATTTGCTGCCCGCGTTTTACTTTACCTTCCTTTACATGCCTCTCGCGACATTACTATGCATTACTCTATTTTGCTTGGATGGCTTGGACAGTTTGGGCACCAACCGACTTATTGTGTGGAATAAAATTTGAGAATGATTCCGCCGAATGGGCGAAAAGCGGGTTAGCTTTGGCCACGCAATGCACGCAAGGCAAGGCAAGCCGAGACGAGACGAGACGAGGTGAGGGCTATCAGGGGCTTCTTGTCTCCAGGAAGGAAAGAGAACAATGGGTGGAGAAGAAGAAGAAGAAGAAGAAGAAGAGGAAGAGAGCAAAATCTACTGAAGCTTTCTTGTTTACCTTTCCGGTTCCACTCTCTCTCTGTCTCCCTGTCTGTCTGTGTGTGTGTGGGTGTGTGCAGTGGTATGACCAAGTCAAATGACACTAATGAAGTGACCATTGCTCGCATCGCCCTCATTGCCGACTCCTGTCTTTGTCCGCCATGCGTGGGTTCCTGGATTTCCAGACGCTGAGCGAACTTGTTCTTTGCGTTGCGTTGTGCTCGGTAGTGGAGCCAGAAATTGTTTCCGGATCGTGTTTCCCAATTGCTGTCCTCCCTTCCCGAGTGTACACACATACAACAAAAAAGAAAAACTTAAAATGCATGGGAGGACTTGGCTCCAATGATCGAGGACTTCCATCGCTGGATCGTACACGGCGAAGAGTGGTAGAGTCGCCACTGGGATTCGCAGTCGGCGTTCACATCCGTACTTCATTTCCACTCCCACTGCTATTTCGCGTCGCTCTCGAAGCGAAGTTGCAAGGTCGCAGATTCTCGATCCCTGGTCGTAGTAAAGCTGTTCTGATTTTGATTGTCCGGGACGTGAAAGTGAGTACGTACTTACGGTAGATACAAACCTACTTAGATATGTACCTGGTCACCGTTGGCCGGGGAAGCGGACTGGGGAGAGGCGATGGAGACTAGGCACCGAGTCAACCAAGGTACCTGGTACGCCGTGCCGTGCGCAGACATGACTGAGTCAGCCTATTACTTGACCCTTTTTGGAGACATCAGCTGAACTTGATTGAGGTCACTATACCAAGTACCTATGGAAATAAGCCAGGATATCAATAAATAGTAGCCGACGGCGACATGACAAGGGTTCCGCGCCGTTGGGACCAAGGTACAGTATCTTGTCGCCTCGCCTCGACTCGCGTCGTCCTTGCAATATTGACGGATGATCATTGATCACCGATGGGGGCCCCACTTGCACCTATTGGGAAGTTGAAATAAGTGGCGTCCATATTATCGAAGATGAGCATGCATCGGTGATCATGATCCCCGTCTGATGGCGTCGCTGGCGACCCTGGCGTGGGAAATGGAAGCTTTAGAAGCATTGGAAGCCTGTAAGCGAGATAGACCTTTTCGAAGGACTCCATGAAGAATGCACGAGCACCGATGGGGAAGCATGTCCGTGTTCCGTGGGTGGAGCACAAGGGCCCGAGGGAATATAGGCTTGCTGTGGGGAACGGCCCGGAAATTGCTGCTGTCAGACGGGCTTTTGCTTGGCCCTTCCGGCGGGTATTACGGGGAGTCAGACAGAAGGGCAAATGTGCGGAGCGAGACGAAGGAGCTGCCGTGTGGTGTGATTGCACGGGCGACTTCTCCTCGTTCTCATTCGTTTTGTGGCTCCGTCCAACGCAAGTGATGATTAATGCACTGCTCGACGGCAGGAGCTGGATGCAATGTGAATCTTTTCTTGTGCCATGCTGTACGGCCTTCGTAAACAGCCAGACCCCTGATTTCATCCTTGAATTTCGTTGAATTTGCTTGCGAAGACCCCCGAGCTAAAATGGCGAAGCTTGCCGAAGGAGATTCAGGGACCATCGGCACCGTCCAAAAGATACCAAACTGCTCTTCAACCCCCGTCAAAATCATGGTGACAGGTGGCCTAGGGTTTGTAGGCTCCGCAATTGTCCGATCCTTGCAGGAATTCCATCCTGAATGGGACGTCTGGATTCTCGACAAGGGCGAGGATCGACGGCAAAGAAACAGTCACGAGGGAGACGATGAGCTGGACTTACTGAGAGGGTGCCAGTATGGATATGTCCAGGCCGATATCACAGATAAGACGAGCGTCATGGACGCGCTTGCTATGATCAATGCAGATGCCATCATCCACACAGCAGGTATTGTGCCATCTTTGAGCGAGAGGTAGGTCCGTCTCGAATGTTGTGCAAGCGGTGCTGTCCGAATGGTGCAGCTTCCGTCTCCAGGCGCCAGGAGCCGTTTTTCTTCAAGAGGGGCCGATATATGCATCCTACCTTTATCGGGCTCGACATTTCTCACTTTGTAATGATGCACAATGGCTCATTTGCTTTATTTTGGCAGGTATGCGCGGCGCCTAGAAGCCTTGGTCAAAGCTGTCAACGTGGAGGGTACGCGGCACATGGTCGACGCAGCCAGGAAAAGCAAATGCAGAGCATTTGTGTACACGAGTAGTTGCTGCACCGTGATAGACGACATGAGCCAGTCCTATGCCAACATTGATGAAAGATGGCCTGTTTCGCCCAAGTCGTCCATCTACGGTGAGAGTAAAGTCGAGGCGGAGCAGATTGTGATTGCAGCAAATGACAAGTCAATGTCGACATGCGTATTGAGACCGTCAGTGCTGTTTGGCGAAGGAGACAACCAGCTGATACCGCCGATTCACGCCTGTATTGCAAAAGGAGAGACTCGCTGGGTGATTGGAGACGGGAAGAATCTCTGGGACACGACTTACGTCGGCAATGTGGCTGACGCGCACGTCCTTGCCGTCGAGAACCTATTGGATTTCCAATCAGCGGAACCGAAGCGTGGTTGCAATGGCCGAGCAAGAGCGGAAAGCGCCGCAGGGGAGACTTTCTTCATCCAAAACAACGAACCCATTTCCTTCCGGGAATTCAGCCTTGCTGTTTGGAAAGAGTTTGGGCATTTCCCGCCAGCCTGGCAAATTCACATTCCAGAAGGACTGGGCTGGGTCCTGGGCTTGGTCGCGGAAGTCTTTACGCGAGTCTCGGGCACTCCAACGACCCTCTCGCGTGGAAGCGTAATGGATGCCTGCGCGATGCGATATGCCAGTGGTGATAAGGCCAGGAGGATTCTCGGCTATCAACCTCGAGTAGGGCTTGAAGCGGGAATCAGAGCCAGCTGCGAGGTGAGTGCTGCGGCCCCCTTCGCGGGCCCTTGTTGTGGCTTCTGGGCTTGCGAGCTCGGCAGATGGATGCTTTCTTTAGTTGTGCTAACTGATGCCAATGCGGACCAGCACTATGCTAAACGACTGACAAGAGAGCGACGGTGAATTCATCGGCAGCCCCTTGTCGAATGATGATACGCAGTACGTACGAGAAATCCACCGTGTGGGTAGATGTGGAATGATTTGATTAAGATTCCTGTGCCAGAGGTGCCAGGCCCGGGTTTGCGGGACCGAGTAACAAGTACATACCAAGTACCTACACTCTTTACCGGTAGACAAAGGCTTTGCCGTAGGATGAGATTGAGTCAGCACTATGTAATCGGGGATCGGTGCTTGGAGGATGCGCGATTTTCGAATTGGATTTCTGATAGCGTTGGGTAGAGTCGCCATACGTACAAGTAGTGTACCGAGTACTTGGAGTGGTAGTGTGGTAGGATGGTAAACATGGGTGTGCAGCTACCCGTCTGAGTGTGTAGAAGGACTCCTTGAGACTTGAGTCGCAAAGAACGAACTCAGCAGTGCTTACCCCCGGGTTAGGATCTAGCCCTGGAAAGCCGCCGGGTACCTGCTTGGGGATCCTGGAAGCAGCAGGCATTAAGCACCGAAGTGAGGGGGCCGAAATGGTGCACAAGTGGGAAATGTCGGGTACCTGGCCGTCGGAAACATGAGACGGAGGGACATGGTTGTGCTGGTGGTGGTTGCATAATTCCTCTATCCGCAATATGAAGGGAATCCAGCTCTGTGGGTGTCATCTGGGGTACCATCCGGCCGGGAGAGAGATTGTCCTGGGTACTCTGGGTGCAAGATCTCGTACTGTGTAGCTTGTGGCGGTGGTGTTGACAAGGAAATGAGGTGGTGGTGCTATGTGGGAGGGGGAGCCTTGCGCGTTCGCCGTCTCATCTTTTGTACTGAAGCCTCAAGCGCGTGACCGGCGCGACCGGCATTTGTGGGCAGTGACGTCGCCGACGGCTTGGCAGGCGCATCCGCCAATGATGTTGCGGACAGGGGGATGTGACGGGCCGGGAAATAGCGAGGCTCCAAGGCTCCATCCCTGGTCTTCCCCCTTTTTCCCATTTTTGCCCACCTTTCCTCTACAAGTACAGGGTAGGGACCACCACTACTGGAGGTACCAGGTACTGGACTCCTCGTACCCGGTACCACCTCTCCACTTTCCGCTCCCTCATCGTCGTCCTGATTGCCTGATGTACAGTAGCCTCTCGAACTATTCCATTTCAACCTCGCCCCAACTCTAAATCCCCCATTTGACGACTGCTCGCTCACGACGGAGCCACCCATCACAGTTCCCTGGGTCGTTCGTCCCGCGTCCTCCACTGAACCACACTGGTCTCCCGCTTGCACGGAATCCATGACCCTGGACCTGTTCTCTGGCCCACAAACCGTCTGGCACTCCTTCTCCGAGCGATGGATCCCCTTCCGCCGTACTCGGTACTTAGGTAGGAGCCTCGGGAAACTGGAATTCTCTCTAACTACCGGCCATGCTGAACTTCTTCTTTCTCTGGCCGACTATTGCTGAGACCGTCACGGTTCTAGGGCGTAACGTTCTCACCTCAGTAGCCTGATCCGTCCCCTCCCCCTTATTGTAAGGGCCAGTTTCCCCCCTGGTCCAGACAAGGGAACCTTTTCCAGCATCAGCCAGCATCAGCCAGCATCGACCAGCATTCACAATCGAATCCCCCCGTTGGTGCCTTCTGTTTGGACGCTGAGGACCTCGCTGCCCTGCTTCGAGAAAATTCCGCCGCCTCACCGAGGCCAGCGCAGATCAGCTCCGTGATCGGCACCAGGCCCAGGACAAGCCGTTGGGTTTGGGCAGCAATAATGCAATGGGTCTTCTCCAGTCTGTCTTGAATCTTTCGTCTACCATACGATCAGCGAGGCCCTAAGGCAGATATGTTGTAATGGCCAAACCTTTTTGTGACTTGACATTCTGACACGGCTTCCTGGCTGCGGTTGGCTGGCTCTCTTCCCAGACACCCATCAAACCATTCTGTGCGGCTGTGCTCTAACACGAATCACCGCAGTCAGTAATTCTCCACGAAAGCAAAGACCAGGTATAATCAAGTATCAGATCTTGCGACAGACTGATCTCTGGATACCTGCTGAAAGGGACTTGGTGCTGTTGACGCCCCATGCGACTCGCTAGCTCGACGCCTCACGCTCATCATCCGTTGTTATTCTTCACCCGAGCCAATCCTAGGGCATGATCCACCGCTTCTGCTCGAAACGGCCAGTCCAAGGCGTTTTAACAAACCCTCTTCTCCATCTTAGGGCTGTGCGACACTCGAGAATTCGTGGTCCCTGGGCACGAACTTAGTACTGGGACAACCACGCGCTACGGCTCTCAGCGTCTATTCAACCATGTGTCGATCGCGAGTGCCCGCGTGACTGGTAGGCAATGCACCTCACCTTAAACACTGAGGGTACCAAGTACATACGAGGACCGTCCATTGAACGCGTCTCGGGCATCAAAACCTTATGTTTGCGCACCGCCAAAATAAGCTAGAGATGGATTTCTAGTCGCCGTCAGTAACGCCGTTCTTTCCCGCGCAGAAATTACTAGGGCTTCCAGAACAACCTAGGGTACCAACTTTTGGGTTGCGAGCACTAATCAGTGGCGCTCTCCGTCGAACTGCTAAGGCAGACCTTGTTAATCTGCTAAACTGGTACGCAATGAACGGGGAGCGCCTCAACGCCTCATCCATGCCCGTCGGCAAGAACCCGCTGCTCAGGGTCAAGGCACTTTTGTTTCAGCCCCTGTCCAGTGGGTCTTTTCGTAAGAAACTAGAGTCTTCCGGGGATTGCGGAATCACACAGCTTCGCGCATAGTCTTGAGGCACCAGAGGGCCAAAAAGTCACTGCCTCGTCCCCTCCACGTGCCGTCATTGACGAGGTTCAATATCCTCATTATTGGGTTGTCCGTGTCGTTGTTTCTTTTCGCGAACCCAGGTTGGCATCGAAAATTATGCTCCAATACCTGATGAGCACCCTATACGAAGCCCCTGGCCATAGATCATTCGACACCCTCCTATCGTAGTGGGAGTCAAGATCACACTCTTCTTCCGATCTCCATTTCTCTGCCCTCTTCCCCCGGTTGTCCATCATTTTGGCCGCTCTGATCATGTTGGCCTTGAGGTCTCCGATCAACAATCTCCAGTCTACCTATTCGTCGGGACTCGCTCCGGGGGTTCAGTTTGCGCTTGATTTAACAGACAACACCGCGGGCATGTCGGAGAAGGAGGACTTTTCGTTTTCCAGGCAGCAAGATACGGCCACGTCGAGACCGCTGGCCGAAACCTCTTCTCCGTTCTCTTTCCAGAGGTGAGTGCAATACCGGACATTAATGCCCTAATTGTTCTCTGTTGACGCAGCGATACACCGCAGATTCTCTCAGTGGCCGTCGTCCACCTACGACCCTTTCGCCGGGGAATCTGGCGGCCGTATATCACCTGAGCGGTCGGAGAGGCTGCGGCAGAGGCTCCCACCGGAGATCCATAGCGCAACCCGCATGCCTACTGCGACTGCTGTGGGTGATCCTTTCCGACCACTCTCGTTTGTATCACAATCGTCTACTTTCGCCTCTGATCCCGGCTCGTATCCGCAGCACGGTCTTCCTCCCAGGTCGAATCCCGATGACCAGAACATCGCGCTTCGAAGACAAAGCCAGGACAGTTTTATTCTTCAGACAGGGTCTCCCACAAGTCAAGGCTACGCAGAGTACGATCTGGAGACGCAGAACCGACGGGCTTCCGAACTGGGCAGGACTGCTACCCGCTACCACACGCGGCGGCGACCTTTCAACCAAGACGAGTTCGACGGGCCTTCTCAACTTCTTCCGCTCCCTGTGCCGCAACAGGAGCATGCACGGTCCCAGGCACTGCCCTCCCTCCCGGTCCACCTGGACATTGAGGAGCAAGACGAAATCACATCACGGGTCAACGATATCTTGTCCCGATGCGCCTTTCACTTTGTCGCAAAATATCAGTTTCCCATCCCGCTGGAAAGGGATAAACCACGGGTCCGCACGCCCGGAGACCGCGAGTGGACCGAGTGGGCGTACTTGTTGAAGAGGCTTGCTACAAAGCGAAGGATCCCAGCCCGTGTGCTCTACGATAACCAAATCAAACAGTTCGTTACGACGTTAGAGAACTCGCTTGCCCTGAAGCAAAACAACCGAGACCAGCAGCCCAGAACGCCAAAGGACGACCGGTACATGCTGCAACTAGTCAGCGCAGCCACCCAGGTCGCCAAAATTTTGATGGATTCCTTGTCTATGGAACAGCTCGACGCTCTGTATAGACAAACCGAGAGCATAATCCTCGAAAGAAGAGCCAGACTTAGAGGGTTGGGATTTCAGTGAAGAGTCCCCGCAGTTCATGTTTGCTTGTTCATTCCAGTTTGCGAAGAAGAGGGGTTCATTCATCCTCGTTCAATGATGCACATGCCAGATATTTACTCTATATGGATCTTTGGAGCTCATTGATTTTCTTCGCCCGCAAATACCCATTTCCAGTATCAGCGAGATCGTGCAGGTTCATGATCGAACTTGTGTATCGGCCTTTCCCTCACCATGTCATGCCTGGCAGCCAGTCCAGTAGTGGGAGGGGGTTTCTGAGGCCATAGCTAAGACCCATTGTATGCCGCACCTGATGAACCGAAAACACAGCCTCAATTTGCACACACCGCTTCAGCAATAACATCTATTCCGAGGACAATGTTTCGATGGTCACACGTTACAGGTGCTCGAATAAACTGGGGACTTCCCCCAAATGCACTACGATATCTTCTGCTTTCTCACAGATGACTGGGACATCTGGAGCATTGCGGAAAATTTTGGTGCCCAAAGGCTCATCTAGCACTTGCAACCTTCATGTTACACGATCACTAAAGCATTACCTTTGCCGGACCGGCCGAGGACGATGCCCATTGTCCATGCACGGCTTAACTGGCGCGTGCGGATCGGGAAGTACAAAAGTTCCAGCCAAGAACAATGCAATGGTGAATTGCGACCAGGCCCCCGATGCAAATTGCACCTAGGGGGCGAAAGGAAGGATTCTCTCTGGGGGTCATTCCCAGTATGTCAGACTTTCGGCTTTGACTCCAAAAGTGCAAAGAATCTTGAAGGAACTCTATGCTGACCACCGGTCGTCGCAGTGCACAAATGACAGAAGATTTCTCCAAGATGCCCCGAGCCACCACTCTTCGCTAGGCGGCTTTCCGTCTCTGACAACCGAGCCTCGAAGGCCAGTTTTCTCAGTCATCACTCCAGTGCCGACTGGATCGCAACGGCTGCACGAGAAGTGGAGTATTGAATCCTGTCATGGTGTTGTGTGACCAAAAGATATGTAGACTTGATGTGTCAATACAACAGACGATCCGGCTTCGACAGACATGTCCTTCCCATGGTCTCAAGCTCGAAGGAGATTGATAAGAAAGAACGCACGCGGAAGACTATTCGCTGGGAGGGAGGCTTCTGCCGCCCAAGTGCTGTGAATTCCTGACAGGGAGACGCCAATGTCGAGCATGCACTCTCAACCTTCACGGGGTATACAAAGGGTTGGGTCTCCAGAGCCATCGTCACGGATGTGCGGGCATTCTACGCCTTGAAAGCCGCCACCGACTCTGGTTATTTGTTGACCGCTCTCGGAGCCGCATGGTCCAAGTTGCGACCCAAGCGCCTGCGCAGCAAAACTACGAGCTACGGGCCAACAAGAAGCGATGGTTGGGCACAGGAAAGGCGAGGACAGCAATGCAACGCAGCGTGATGGCTGTTCAAAGTGCAAGCAAATGAAGACGCAAGAGGAGATGTCGCGAAGAAGATTCTACTCGAGCAGCGCGTGATCAGATGGAAGCCGGAGAAGGCTGCCCATTGCCCAACGCCTGCATGGTTCTCTGCGACGAGCCTGGCCGGGCGCCCGATGGCCAGCCTAGCATGCATGTTCTTCCAGCTCCTTTGCTCTTGCAGCGCGACGATGGACGGAAAGGCGTCGAGAAGCTGGTCCTTGAACCCTTGGCACAGGAAGTACGTACACGGTTCCCGACTGCGTGTTCAGTCAATGCTCAGCGTGATTGTCTGTGAACCTAAATGCTTTTCTTCTGCTTGCAATCCTCCCTCAGCCTCCATCCGTGGTCCTTTTTGCGAGAGCCGAATATTACAAGCTCTCGCCAACTGATGCCATGTGGAACGTCATCTGCTTAGATCTGTACTCGTCCTCAACCCGAGGGCGATCAACCAAGTGCTGCCTAAACTACTTTTCTTAACCTGACAGTGCAATGTATCCGTGAAAACCGAGCCTTGAAAGTTCCTGTGCTCCCAAGCAGCCTGCGCAAGTGACGTTCGGAGACGTTGGGCATCGACATTGCCACTGCCTGCCCCTCGCAGCCCAGGATGTACCGTACCTTCACTCAATGACTCCAACTTCAGGGTAATGCCTGCACGACATGAGTTTGGGCAGCAACTCAGCGATCTTCGTGGGGAGCGGCTAAACTCAGTGCCTCGCTGGTGAAGGAGCTGCGACCTGGGTAGGGGCGTGATGCAGAGAACGTTCTGCGCGCCTGTGAGTCCTCGCAGGGAACTTCTAGCTGCAAATCAAATGGGGGAGCAGGTTTGCGGCGCGTCAACAGGTCCGTCGCCGTCGCCGTCGCCCAGTATCCCTGTGGACGGTGCTCACTATTAGTAGATCATCTAACATGCGGCCTTTTCTGCACCGATGAGATAAAGTTCATCACATCCGACCCCTTTTCCGATGATGCCTCCCTGACGCCTCGTCTGGGGCTTTTAGGTTCGGGCTTCCTTACCGAAGCGACAGAGCGAACTGCCCGATTCAGCGACGTGGTCCATCCAATACGAGCCCTGGCTTCGAAGCTGAAACATGGAATGGGCCAGCGTCGATTGCAGGACCCCAGTTTCTGAAATCCTGAACCGTACGTTCACACACGTCAAATTCTAGACCTCGACAGACCTCAGATACTGATCCGCTGCGGTAGGATTGGCGAGAACATTGAGCAAAGCTTGGACGCTTAAATTGGACCTTGCAAAAAGACTTCGATTGGGCCAGTCGACCACGAAAGGCAGGGGCGATTGGGAGAGCGCAATAGCGAACATGCGCGAATATCAGGTGAGTTGGGTGGACGTACAAGACGCGCCTCTCCCCCCAATGGCCGCCGACCAGTCTTTGCGAGAGGCCGAAACCGTGGGACGCTGACCATAACACTTGCGATTCTGTTCTTGACTCCCGGGCCGAACGAAGGCGTTTTGCGGGTTGATAGACCGCCTCTTGCTGAGCCCAGCGCTACCTCAAATGTCCACTGCGCCCTCTACACCTCGACCATTTGTGCTATTACAGACTGTCCCGTGGCTGTACCCTGGCACTGCTGGAACCAAAAATTGTCCCGCGGACGGGTCCCAAGGGTGTTTTCTTATCGTCATCTGAAAAAGTGAGGCGAGATGAGGCACGCTATTCGCTTCGTGTCGCCCTGAGACCTAAATCATCCACGAGGGCTTCACTCCTCCGAATGAACCTTTTATTTTGCCTTGCTAACCCTACGGGTTGCTTGGCCACGCACACCCTCGTCATGACCTGAACATCCCTCGAAGACTTCTTTCCAGGCGTCTGCCCGCGATGGAGACGATGATCTGAAACCTTGTCTGGGAACGCCGTCGATCCTCGACCGCTCTTAGGTGGCTGCCGTTACCCTAACTTACATCCAGGTCCGAACTCTTTGCCGATCACCTCAATTTTCTCTGACCATGGAGAGGTTATCTCAGTCGATTTGAAAGATGTCGCCAACTGGGGAGGAGCCAGAATTCACAGGAAAGACGAGGGTGCCCACTCAAGAGGCGGGTCGCACTTCCGCAGATTCGTGAGCAAATACTCGGCACGGGGGCAATCAGTCCTGGTGAAGGTTTACAGTCTTGGACGAGCTCCTTGTCAATGCCTTGGGCTGCATCTTGATCTGTGGGCTGGCATTGCTTCTTCTATGGCAAGCTGCTGACGATACTTGCTTTTCAGGCAAAGCCGCGAATTAATCTCCTGCCTCCTAAGCAATTGTCTATTGCCGAAAGGGTTCTACATTCGAGAAAGCCTAGAGCGAGACAGACTGGACCCATCTGCTCTGCACGTACACTCATGATGCCAAGTACCTCACCTGCCTAGCTTTACGCCTTGAAATCTCCTCGATCCTGCAATCAAGTCGGACAATACGCTCGGAGGATGCTCGTCTGGCACGCCGCTCATAGCAGAGGTATCCCTCTATCTGCCAACCCCCCTCCCCCCCCCCCCCCCCCCTGTTCAGCATGTTCTCGTCCCCAAGCTCCAAAGAAGTTACCTGCCACTAAATGAATGACTTTCGTGTTGAGGTCCGCTGCTTGATAATTTTGTTTGTGCCGACACATTGCTACGCCTGCGGCCAAGATCTTCTTGGTGACCACGAACCATTCTAACGTGCAGCGATCGACAGCATATTTTTCAACGGGAGGCTGACTTGGTCCAGAAATGCCTTTGAACTTTCCTTCGCCCTGGACGGCTCCCGTTGCGATCCTACTCCTCTCGATCCGTGAACCCTTTGTGGCACATTCGACACGTACAAGGCTCAAAAGGAGGTTATCACGGAGGCTGTTGGAAAGATAGACACATTACAACGATTGAATTTTCAAGTGGTGTTATTCGCCGCAAAGATTCGGACCAAAACAGGAGGGTGATGATACAAATAAATGTGTGATGTGTTTGGCGATAGAGCCTTCTGGGTACGTAAAGCTCCTGAGTCAGCATGATTCGAGCCCAAAGTTAACGCCGACCCTCAGTTCTACTGCCAGCCGTCCTCACTGACTCCCTAGCGCAAGACAAAACCCAGGTCTTAGGCAGCAAGCAGCAGCACCAAGAAAGAACCTAAAAGGAAAGACGATGCAAGAAATGGTAAGGCTGACACGTCTCGCGAGACAAGGCTGCAGACGAAAAGGGGGTCGAGAGGTACCTGGGCTGACACCGAAGTTTCCCTGAGGGAGAGCGCGGGGCGGCCGGGGTCCCTATCGCGTGCTACAAGAGAGCAGACACAATAACAAGAGACTGCACAGCAGTACAATTGCAGTTCGAGGATGAAGGAGGAGGAAACCCGGTTCCATCTTATTCTCCGACCAGGAAACCCGCACCGCCACGAGGCTGCCGAAGACCCGTGTCTGGCAACTCGTTATCTTCGCAGAAGCTGTCATCCGACGACAACAGAATCTGGTTTGATTGATCCTCGCGAGAATGGGTGGACACGTCTATCTACTCCTTGAGGCTCCTTTTCCCTTGGTGGAAACAGGCGAGGTTCTTCCAGGTCTCGTAGGGGACATATACAATACATTTCGTTGCAGTCAGCCACGGAGACCTCCCGTGACTGCTGAAGGAGTTGGCCGACTGCACACAGCCTGCAGAATTGGCCGACATAACAGAAAATGAATAAAGAAAAAGAAGAGTCCGTGACAGCCTTCCCCATGACTCTATATTGTCCGAACGGTCTGTCAGACGGTTTCATTGAACAGCTGGGGTTGTCATATTGGAAGTCGTGTCATCGTAGAATTTCCATCTTTCTTCCCGCGCTTCGTGGCGTCGTGATGAATTTGTCCCGCATTGCCGTCAAATAAAGTTGCCGCGTTCATCATCACCCACGCGGAGCTGTCCGAGTCCTTGCTGCGGATGCCCAGGATAATACTCGTGTCCTCCACTCGGGCCGGGTAAATCGTCCACTTCCTCGCCAACGCCAAAATACTGATCATGAAGATTTGGATCTCGGACCTGTTCGGGACCGGGCCCGACCGTGTCTTGCTGAAAACTGCTTCTCAGGGGCGTGTTCTGCTCCGATCCTCCTGTTCCTCCGGTCTGATGGCTCCACCTGCCTTGCGCCACGCCGGGGCTTGGATGCTTCGCGTGCAGCATCGTCGGGCTGATGGCGTGCATTTCCCGCGGCGGCTCCGCCACGCCCCAGGGGAGATCCTCAGCTTTCCAGGCCTCGGCTTTGGCGGACATGGGCGAATACATGCTGTCGGCGTGTGCGTCGTGGACGCGGCTCATGCGGCCTGTCTGGGCCATCCGCTGGCGACGTTTGCGTGTGAACATGAAGCAGCCCCAGCACGTGCCCGAGATGAGGATGATGCCGCCGACGATCGGGAGCACGATGGCCAGCGCCAGTTTCCACCCGTGCAACCCGCTGTGGCCGCCCGGGTTGTTGGACGGCGGCACCGGGCCGGCGATCAGCGTCTCGTTGAAGATGGACTCTGCGTCCGGGAAGAACGGTTTGCCCGGTTCGGGGGGTTGGCGGCAGGCGATGTGCAGAGCTTGTAGAACTATATATTTTTGCGATTTGAAAAGCGAATGAGCCACAAAGAAGAAAAAAAAAAAAAGGGGGGGGGAACATTTCTTCCTTTTAAGAATATTGCAGAAAATATATATGTGAAAAATGAATCCGGGGGGTGGGGGATTTAGCTTACAGTTTGCCTGGTACAACTGCTGTGGGATGAAGCTATAACATGTAGCACACCGGTTGATCGTATAGTCGTCAAAGGGGTAGGCGGTACAGAAGTCGTTGCCCGGGTGAGCGGTCGAGCTGTCGTTTGTAATACGGTATCCGATCGAGGCGTTCAAGGGTGCACAGCTGACCTGACATGGACTGCTGATCGAGATATGGTCCTCGGGAATGGCAAACATGCACCCGGCGAGTGTGTAACGAAGGGCCACTGCAAGATTTCGCAAAAAAAGGCGCACACATCTCAGCATTCCAATCTCGCACCCTTCAAAGAGAGAAGCAAACAAAAAAAATAGTGTCTCATACGCAATGCCCATTCTACATCCGTCTCATTGCTCGCCGTATCTACCGCCGTGCTGTTCAACTGACATTCCACGCACTTCTCGAACGCTCGACCCGAGGGGAGGGACTGGTAATCAGCGTCGAGACAGACGATGTCTTGTTCTAGGGAGCCTGCATCGAGGCAGACAGATTCGCAAGGGGACCCGGAAACGGACTGTAAGGCAGCGGCAACTCGGAGGAGGAGGGTCAGCAGCAGGCCATAGTAGACTATGGCCGCCATGTAGGGAGCAGGCGCGCCGCCGCCGGTCGCAGGACGGTCATGCCAGTAGGCCATGACACTGACGGTGAGCGCAGCGACATATGAAACAACAAGGCAGACGGGCGAGTCTGTTGGATTGGATTGCAACCCAGAGATTGCGCTGCGCTGCGCTTCTATGTTATCCCAAATTTAAGGCCCGCCAGGAATGAAGCTGAGGAGAGAGGGTGAGGAGGAGGAGGAGGAGGCCCTTTTGCCCCCTCAGCGTATGAGAGAGTGTGTGTTGGTTGCGTATGTGTCGTAACAAGCACCTGGACAGGGTTGTTTCCATGCTTGCGGTGGCTTGCATTACACTCGGCGGTTAAAGAAGCTGATCTTCCAGTCAGCAGCAGAGGACGAGGTCGAGCTGATGGTGAGTGATTGGCGGCGTGGGATGGTCGGGATGTGCCTGGATGTGATAAGCTGCCACGGCTGGGTGTGAATGGTGGGAGACTTTCCAGTAGTGGGGGACTAGCAGCACTGAGCTCTCTGGAGGCGATCTGGCTGTTGTTGGCTGCCATTCTTGACCATCCCGCCGAATCCCCCGGCCACTGGCACCCACTGACGCAGTTTTCACTCCTCGTCACACCTCTAACATGTAGGCATCTCGCCGTCGAGCTTCGTATGTGATTCGTTGCCAGCATGTATGTATCACCGCTCTATTTCTTCCTTCCCCCCTTACCCTCGAGTCTTCTTATTCCTGGGGACCACCGCGACGCCACCAGCGAACTCCTGAAGAAAATGCCCCCATCAGTTGTCACCATACAGCAGCTTCTGGAGACCGTTGTCCTATTCCCTGTCTAGCGAAAATATGCCGCCATACCTCGTACTTGCTAGTAGTAAACTATTCTGACCCTGTTGATGCCACAAGTCTTTTTCGTCTCCTCTCGAGCCGCCCATGAGATTCATTTCCTTTGGTTGTGGATGAACGAGTCTGTGACAAGTACTGTGATACGGCCAGATCGCCGTTGAAGAAATGCATTAAAAACACAGAGCCGCCAGCACTATCTACAATAGTTTCAAGCACGGAGAGTTTTCACCATCGGAGATACGTCCCGTATCTATCACACCCGCTCCGAAACCCCTTACAAGGCTAGGACAAAGCCTCGTCCAGCGCACAATGCATGATGTACATAATTGATCCGGAGATGACTGGGTCGTGAAAAAGACTGATGCACCGTCATCATCTAACAATCTGCGTTGCTCTAATATATGCGGACCCTGTCGCTGGTGGCCGTATCCAAGCTTCCAGCAGCAGCCAAACAAATCTGAGTAGTCGACACCGATGCCGGATGTTCCATGTTGGTGCGATCTCAACTTCATTTTTGGCCGAGACGGTCCGAGTTGGTGAACTCCCCTGAATTCGTGAGTTGGCGGATTGCCACCCGGACGCGGTAGTGATTATCGTCTGAGGGACTTGTGATCACAAATGCACGTTTGTTGCAATTGGTCTCTACCGTCCTTGCTACTTTCCGCCATTCTTTCAGGTCGCATTTTCTGCTTTTGATGGAGCTCTTCAACCCTCTTTTCAAAGGCAGACACCATCGTACTTGCAACCTTACTTTCAACCTGGGCAAACATTTGATCGTAGAGAGGATTTCGAAATTTGACGTTGACGTTCAGCCTGACAGCCGTACTGTCGACAGCCGTCTTTGAAGGTGCAATGAGCCACTTTGTACTCAAGGTTTCAAATAGACCGTTGCTGTGCCTCTCGCTGCTTCTTGCCTCGATGATTCCTTGAGCCGGATCGCATCGAACAATGCTCTCCCAGTCTTCCTCAATGCCAAGTGTTGCGTAGCCGACTTTCAAACTAGCTCTGGTCGGGTAGCCTGCAGCATCTCTCGATGTGACATTGCTTGAAATTGTGTAGGGCAGAAAAGTTGGGTAGCCTGCCACGTCGGAGACCGCTTTGAAGACCGTTGCAGCGGAGTATGGTAAAACTTTGGTATGGACCATGGAACGAAGTGAACAGGTCCCCAATGTTGAAGAGAGCAGGGAGTCGAAGAGTGTCCTTGTTTGTCGTACTGGTTGTGCATTCAATGATGCGGAAACGGCCGGGACAAACCGAGCTTGAGAATTGAGCAGAAGAGTAGCCGTGCGGCGGGCGGCCATTTTGGCCTGAACGTGTCCGAGAGCAGTCAATCAAAGATTGAACTCCATGTTATAATGAGCGCATCCTGTCTAAGTGAGCGTAAAATGAGCGTGGGCCTGTAAAGGGTGAATGAATCTCGAGAAAGAAAAAAGTCGTGCTCGTCATGGCAGGCCAACCAGGCTTTCTTCGGCCTGCGAGTCAGGTGCATCGTCTTCGAGCTAGCGTCTGAATCATGCAAACACGTTGCAAAAGTGAATCCCCCATCGTCTTCGCAACTCCACACAACTACGCATATTTCTGGGCCGACATTTATTCCTCGGTCGTGATGGACGTGTCACGATCAAAAGCGAACAGAATCCAATAGACAATTTACACCTGCGGCACCTGGATCTGCCGGAATGGAGCAATCTTCTACCGTTCCCTCTGTCGTTGTACCTTCGTCAAAACAGCCTCCTCCTGAGAAGCCGGAAGCCGTGAGCCTGCGGACAAAGATTGTCCTATCCTTCTGGGCCGTGATCATACTGCTGGGTCTTCCAGTATGGTGGCAGACCACATCAATATACCGGGCGAGCCTGCCGGTGCAGGACATGCTCAACTGGGCGGAGGGACTTGTGAGCAGTGCATCTTTTTCGCAGTCATTTCAGAGCTGATGGCAGTTTCCAGAATACACCCACAGCGATTCCATTGCATCTCTGGCTGTCGGCCACGAACCTCTCTTGCTCAGACGCGCAGAAGATAGTCCAAGATACCCAACAAGCCTTGGATGATCTGAACGAGTACCCGACTCTCCATCAAAGGCTCCACCTGGTCAACTTGGATGCGGATGTCGCAGGAGCTGGCCAAAAGAGACGAGCAACGGATGCGAGTTGCGGCGATGATCCTGCTACCCTGAACCACGGAGCGCCTGTCTTGAAAGTTCTTCTTGGACCTACACCAGATGGCTTTGCGTTCACTCTGGACGCAGTCACAGCGACTGCCCAGGCCAGCATACCTCCTGGTACTGGTGCCAACGTTGCCAACGCTCTCGCGGGAAGCCTCCATGAACTGTTCAGACAAGAACAAATTGCTGCTGCACTTCGAATTGTTTCTTCCACCAGCCACAGCCACAATGCACAGGCGTTTCTGAGGTCTCAACCCTACGACATCGTCGCCAAGGTAGAAAAGCAAATCAACCGGGCATACAAGTCGTCTCCTGAATTCCATCTCACCTTCTCTCTCCTCACTGCCAGCGGAGCTCCCTCAAGTTGGGATGTTCACGACGCTCTCCGAGACCACATCGAACCTCTTGTACAAGCACTCTCATCCATTGCCGATTTCGAGATCACGACCCAGGTGCAATTATATTCGACTCTCCCTCCCGCCATACAGCCTATTCATCGAGAAGGACAAAACGGCTCTTTTCTCCAGCAGAAAGATTTGACGGCTTTTGTGAATTCCGCAGAGTGGCCCTTGGCGCCATCGATCGGAGATGGACCTACCCTCAATTTCATTCTCTATGTTCCATCCACAGATCAGATACCTCTGAGGATTGAAGGAGTCGATGGAAATTCATGGCTGATTCCTCAATGGGGCGGAATACATATCCTAAATCCACCTATGCACCTAAACCCTGTCCACGGAAACATGATGCTACCTGCTCATCTTAATCAACAACTCTTGCGCCAACCCTTTGAGACGTTTGCTTCGCAATTTCTGTCACTGCTGGGTGTCTTGAATCCCGGTGATTCTGCCAAATCCCGACCATTGCAACTGCGACTCGACGCTTACAAACGTCTGTCAGCTCTTACTCTCTACCTCCATGCTGCGTCGAGTCTGGGATCGCTAGCTCGATTGGCCCAGCGTCTCAGCAGCATTCCGATTCCGAGACACGTCGTGCAATTAGTTGACGACTCGATAGCGCATCTTGAAGCGTTTTGCCACTCGTCGCTCGAGGGTAGATTCGATTTGACCCTCAATCATGCTAAAAAGGCTTTCAAAGACAGCGAAAAGGCTTTTTTCGACAAATCAATGGTTGGCCAGGTCTATTTTCCCGACGAGCACAAGATCGCCGTCCTGCTTCCGCTTTTGGGTCCTGTTGGAGTGCCGCTGATCGTTGGCCTCTTGAGAGAAGCTAAACAAATGGTATCAAAGAGCCAAACACCAAAAATGTAGGCGGAGACCAAAGGACGAAGCGATCCGTCATTGAATAGATACGGAAATTGCTTTGGAGCCAACCAAAGACAAAAACAGTGCACAGCCAATGTCCATCTCTGGCTGCCGCAGTGTTTTCATTCTGAATCATAACGGCCTGCCTGTTTGTGCTGGCGCCTTTCGAATGGGTCGTGTTGGAGTACCCAGTGAATACTGAGCTGCCTAGTTTGGCAGCTCGATAAGTTGGTCATCTGCAATTTTGTGGGGTAGCCCTAGCCGGACTGTGTCCCGACACAGGTCCAGTTGCATCACCCGCCAATTACACAGTGACTATTTCGCGAGGACACTGGCTTATCGACCAAGCGGACCCCGATCGACGCGTATGTACACGAAGCGCCTTTATCAGGCTATCTTGTGTGACGACTTGTGCAAAGTCCGGCTCTGCAAGCCGACGTTGATTGAAAAAGAAGCCGAAGGACACCATGTTGACTCCGCCTGTTGCACTGTTTTCATTGCGCCTTTGGTTATCAACATGGTCTTTGGACCCGTTCGCCGACTTGTAGCTGTCCTGCTTGTTTCGCAGTCTCTGAATGCTTTAGCTGCGGCTCAGTCATGTTGGAATCAAAGCACAGCAATCAATGGGGCTCCATTCCCGCCATTGATCGAAGCGACAACGGAAGACCTCATTCGTGGGCTCGAAACGGGTCTTTTCACAAGTGTCGATCTTGTCACGGCTTATATTGCCCGCATCACGGAAGTCAACGACACCTTGCATATGGTGACCCAGCTAAATCCTGATGCTCTTTCCATCGCCGCCAAACTCGACTCACAGCGAGCGAAAGGCATTGTGCACGGTCCGCTCCATGGCATCCCAATTCTGATCAAAAACAATATTGCCACTGCTGATGCCATGGATAACACGGCGGGTTCCTATGCGCTCGCTAGTGCCAAGGTCCCCAGAGACAGCACAATCGCCGCCAATCTCCGGAAGGCTGGAGCCATAATCCTAGGGAAGACTAATTTGAGCCAATGGGCAAATTACCGTTCGTTCAATACGAGTAACGGCTGGTCGGCAATCGCGGGGCAGACGGTCGGTGCTTATTATCCTGGTCAAGATCCCAGTGGCAGCAGTTCTGGCAGTGGCGTTTCGTCGTCCTTAGGATTGGCGCTGGCTGCCTTGGGCACTGAGACAGACGGCAGCATATTGAGTCCCTCGGATGTCAACAACCTCGTTGGCATTAAGCCTACCGTGGGACTAACGTCCCGTTATCTGGTTGTTCCTGTGAGCATTCCCAAATAGGTTACATATTTCGTGTTTGATATTCCGCCACATGCACCCACCCGCCGTTCCGAATAGAGACTGACTGTCTATTTCAGATCTCCGAACATCAAGACACCGTCGGGCCCATGGCCCGGACAGTTAAGGACGCAGCGTACGTCCTGTCGGCCATAGCAGGGAAGTCAACTTATGATAATTATACCTCTGCAATTCCCTTCGAGACAATTCCCGACTACGTCGCCGCATGCAACTTTTCGGCTCTGCGAGGGAAGAGGATCGGCGTGCCACGAAATCTGATTGATCTATCCTTGTGAGTGCTCTCGCAAAGTGTCTCGTGTCTGAACGGATCTCTTGTCACGCTCTCCACCAGTCCAGGGCTAACGTACATTTGCAGCGACTCTACTGCTGCGCCAATCATTTCAGCCTTCAACGCCGCTCTGGATATCCTGCGCGCTGCGGGAGCCACAGTCATAGACAACACCAACTTCACCGGCTACGATGCTCTCAATGAGGGCAACTACTCGAATATCGTCCTTGAAGGGGATTTCATAAGCGACCTTGCGAAATATCTCTCGGAACTCTCGTACAATCCCAATCATGTGTACTCTGTGGCGGATGTTCGCAATTTTACACATTCATTCCCTCTGGAAGACTGGCCTGAGCGCGACACACTGGTCTGGGACGGTGCGTTGGAACTTGGCTACAACAACACCTCGCCGGAGTTCTGGTCGAACTATACGATGAACACCTACTTGGCTGGTCCCCTTGGAGTCACAGGCGCGCTTGCAAACTACTCACTAGATGCCCTGGTATTACCGACAGAGTTTTCGCCCAATTTCCCTGCACTGATTGGATCCCCTGTTGTAACGGTGCCCCTGGGAGCTTTCCCTCCTAAGACAGCGGTTACTCTAAATGGGTTTGGCAACCTGAATGCCACGGCACCAAACGTTCCCTTCGGGATCAGTTTCATGGGGCCTCATTTCAGCGAGGAGTTGCTCATCGGGCTTGCATATGCATTCGAGCAAAGAACTCTTGTCAGGAACACTATTGTGCCTTACATACAGCCCACAGTTGAACTTGTGGATGTGGTCAAAGCGAGGTTGAACAAAACAGGTGTCTAAATTGACTAATTGGCGCCTTTATGACGGTCCAATAGCACACCACACGGAGCTCGTTCCGTCTTCCGAGATGCTATTGTCTCTGTTCCTGCAATTCTGTCGTTTAGCCCCCGTTCAAAGAGACGAATTTGGCAGTAGTCGTCGGCGCCAATGGTGCTGGCAACCAATGTTAACCAACCTAAGTAGTTGTGTTAGTGGCCGAGGAGCGTCAATCGTCCTTAATTGTCGACCCAAATGAAAAGCCGAGCGAATCCCGGAATCTTCGAGGCTGAATTCCAGCCTTGTACAGCCTCGTGCAGCCGGGCATCGTCAACCAATCAGTAATCAGGCAATTAGTTGGTCACTCAGGTCGGCGGTTGGCTGTTCGAAGCTCAACCCGAACCTCGGTTCCAGGTCAAACCACAATAAATTGTTCCGGTCCCGAGCCCATGACATGACGAGATATATCTTCAACCACGACTTGCCGCCGCTTTCATCCTTTGAGAAGCCCATTTGATCTGGGGAAGTATATCCGGGCCATTGTGTGAGAGAATACACTTTTCCAGTCCTCCTTCTCTCCTTCCACGAAATAGAATCTACAATCATGGCCCAAAAGGCGTCTCAGTCGATACCCAGCAAGGTGCACACCCGTTCCCAAGTTGCTGAACATAACGCAGAGGACGACGTATGGTGCATCGTAAGTTCCCCTTCAGTCTGAGCAGCCGTCCTCTCTTCGCCTGATTCACCAGGGGGTTCCTCGGGTACTGACAACACGAATCCCTCAGATTGATCACAAGGTCTACGACCTCTCGGACTTTCTCGGTAGGTCAATGCTGTTTTTGGAAGACTCGCCCAGTCCTTTGGCAGCGGGTCCTTTCCTATACACTCATTCTCGGGACGTATGAACTGACGACCACCCGCAACAGATGCCCATCCCGGTGGCAATGTCGTTCTGCAACAGGTGGCCGGCCAGGACGCCACAACGGCCTTCTACAACCTCCACCGCCATGAAGTGCTCCAAAAGTACGCCAATCTCTGCATTGGCACAATTGAAGGCGAGAAGCCCGAAGTCATAGATCCCAAACCGGGCGACCTGTCGAAGGTGCCTTATGCGGAGCCGTTGTGGTTGACTCCGCAATTCAAATCCCCCTACTACAACGCCTCTCATCGCGCCCTCCAAAAAGCCGTGAGAGAATTCGTAGACCGGGATATCTACCCCGAAGCCCAAGAAAAAGAACTCGACGGCACGTATATCTCTCAAGAACTGGTCGACAAGATGGCATCGAACGGCCTCCTCGCCATGCGCCTCGGCCCCGGCAAGCACCTCTACGGCCGCAAACTACTTGGCGATGTGCAAGGCGAAGAGTTTGACTATTTCCACGACCTTATCGTCGCGCAGGAGCTCTCTCGCGGGATGGCACGAGGTTTCCAAGACGGAAACATGGCCGGCATGATGATCTCACTTACAGCTGTGCGACAGTGGGCAAATGATTCCGCGTTGAAGGATAGAGTAACCGAGGAGTGTCTGAGCGGGAAGAAATTCATGTGTCTTGCCATCACCGAGGCGTTTGCAGGCAGCGACGTTGCGGGGATCAGAACGACCGCCAAGAAGACCGAGGACGGGAAATATTACATGTGAGTTTTTCTTTTGACACTCTTATCAGGCGACGTCTATACTGACAAGTTCTGCGCCAGAATCAACGGGACGAAGGTGATATTTCAGAGATGCCCTTGACCTGCGGTCTAGTCCACTAACGCGATTATAGAAATGGATCACCAACGGTATGTTCGCGGATTACTTTGTCACGGGCTGTAAAACCGAGAAGGGATTCAGTGTCATCCTGGTGCCGCGGGACGACAATGTGGAAACCAAACGCATCAAGACCTCATATTCCACCGCCGCGGCGACCACATTCATCCAGTTCGACAACGTCAAGGTGCCAGTGAACCATCTTCTGGGCAAGGAGGACAACGGGTTCATCGTCATCATGAGCAACTTCAACCACGAACGCTGGGCCATGACCTGCTCGGTGATCCGCTGGATGCGCACCATCGTGGAAGAGTGCCTCAAATGGACGAACCAGAGGATCGTCTTCGGGAAACCCTTGGTGTCCCAGCCGGTGATCCGACAGAAACTCGCCAAGATGATCTCCCTCACCGAGGCGTGCCAGTCCTGGCTCGAAACCATCACGTACCAGATGAACCAGATGGACTACGCGCAGCAGTCGAAGCTGCTGGGCGGGCCGATTGGGCTGTTGAAGTCGTACGCGACACGGTGCGCGCACGACGTCGCGGACGACGCGGTCAACATCTTTGGCGGCCGCGGCATCACGCAGACGGGCATGGGCCGCTTCGTCGAGCAGTTCCACCGCACGTACAAATTCGATGCCATCCTGGGCGGCGCCGAGGAGGTCCTCGCGGATCTCGGCGTCAGGCAGGCCATCAAGCAGATGCCCAAGGCCATGCTGTGATTTATGTATTGGTTTCCGGAGCATATAGCATGGAAACCAGATGGGGATGCTTACTTTACTTGTAGGTACCATATGTAAGAGATCGAAAAAAGAGAGAGAAATACTGTCATCGCCTTTACAGAATTTAGAACTATATTGTGTTATATTGTGTCATAGTATGCCTCGTCTCGTCTTGTCTTGCGTTTTGTATCCTGGGCCCCTTCGAAAATCCCGATGATGGTGGGCGTGAGGGGGATGGAACGAAAGGTAATTCCTTCGTATTAATTACCTCTCAGGAGGTGTGTCCGCATTTTGGCCCCAAGGTGGGAGGGGCGCGAAGCTAGGGACCGAGCGAGCGAGCGATCCCTGTCATTGGGTCCCTATTCCCCGTCCTAGCCCCTTAGTCCTGGTCTTGGTATTATAACGTCCAGGAGTCAAAATAGCATGTATTTCTTTTCCCGCCACGAGCGCGACGGACAGCCACCATATCACATGTCACATGTCGTGTCTTTTCAAGAGGTTTTTGCCTCTCGTCCTCGACCTTCCCCCTTGACTACAAGCGCAGAACGAACGAGAAAAGGAAGGACTCATTCCCCAGGGTGTTACCTAGAGGACCGTGTAAAAGACCAAGTCGGGTCTTTCCGACGGTCAAATATGCGATTGTGAATGTGGTGAATGTAACGAGTAAGCTGAGCTAAGGCTAATGTCGCTCGTACTGGGCGAGGCTGATTCCGTCCAAAGGGGCGGCGACGTCTCCATGGCTTGGCGGTTCAATTTCCACTAATGTGGCTTAGTACAAGATTATATAGCGCAAAGGACGGAACACTCCATATGGTCAGTCCAATCTCGAGTCCTTCATCCACACAACTTCATTCCGAGTCAAATCTTATGCTTGGCCGGTTTGATTTGATAATGCATGTCCGCCTCTTCCCCCATATTTGCCAGTATTACCTGGAGTCCTGGACTGTTCAGTCCTTTCGTTTCCATGACTAAGTAGCCAATTCACTGCCCTCCACAGCCGCGATACACACCGCGCAACTTGACGGGCGGCGCCGAGCACGTCTAGTCTAAGGCTGATGGAATCCATGTGTAGCCGAGATGAGCGTGTCGTACAAGTCCCTCAATGTTTCGGGCATCCGCACACCATGGGTAATGTACTGCCCGGCACTACCACTTGAGAGTGCCGCCATGTTGTAAAATACAAGGGTGCGGTTTGCTGTATCTCGCTACTCTCACTCTTCTCCAGTAGTATTTCGCGACTTGGTTGCTCCGTATTCGCTCTGGTGCCAAATAACACAGTCAAGAAGGTGTGAAATAGTCACCTGTTCCCCAACTGCTGTACGACCTCTCCTTCGGGCTTGCAGTCTTATTGCCCGCCGTCCCAGCTCATCCAATCTCCTTGGGCCTCAACTCGCAACATCCCCAAGGCATCGAAGGGCAACCAGAGACAGCATTGACCTAAAACCCTCCAGCGCGATATGATGTTTCATGATTCAAACGAGATATCATTGCTTGCGGATGTTCAAAAGCAGCCGCCAGCTTGCAGCAAGGAAGACCACGAACACCGCGAGCTGCAGAGTCAGACGAAAGGTGACAACACAGCTGGGAGAACATCCCGCGCGTTGTCGTCGTCACCGCTCCTCAGCCTCCCGTACGAGCTCAGGCAAAAGGTTTTCGAACTCGTCTTCATGGACTCCTCTGAGATATTTCCACCCCAGAAGGCATGCGCTACATCAAGGCTTTTCGGCATGGTAGGCGACCGGTACAAGGTCTCTCGTCGGGGATCAAGGACCGACGCCGCGAACAAAAATGTTGTGCAAGCTCTTCTTCTCTGCCGTCAAATTTACAGAGAAACACGCTTGATGCCTCTCCAAGTCAATTGGGTCAAGTGTCCTGCAACCATGGGATCGAATACTTCGGCAACAAAACATTTCTTGGACGTACTGAAGCCGTTTCAGCGACGAGCAATTCGGAAGCTGGAGCTACACCTCCTCGCAAGTGTGTCGGAAGCATGGTCTCTGAGGTCGATTCTTAGGTCAATAGCGGGCGTGATGGGGACGAACGGTGCCAGTGACTTGGTGGAGAGCAGTGGTGGCGCAGACATCGAAATTAACTGGAACGAGAGAGAAAAGGCCGACCACAAGCCCGAAAAGGACTCAGACGAGTCGGGCGGCGGCTGCAGCTTGCGAGAATTGACACTGCATATCACAACGCGAGATCTGCTGTTGGCGCAGGCCGACTCGATGGTGGGATTGCTGCACATCCTGACAATCGCTCCTTCTTCTCAGGATCGTCCGTCAACTACATTCGCCTACACGGCATCCTGGGTCACTGAAGGTCTTGTCTTCCTCAAGTCCCTTCAGAAATTGACCATTGTGATCGAGTCCAGTGTCTCCGTCGCCACGCAAATCACTTCCGCCGAGAGAAGGCAATTTGAGCTGGCACTCAAATTGTCCTTGTCGTGCGTCGACGTGACGGTCGAATGGAGAGTGCAGAGAGACATGATTCTCGGCATGGATGACAGCGAATGGGTGGATTTCGTCTGGCTGCACGACTCGACCATATCTGCACAAGGGCAGGGGGAGACTGAACCTGTGATGGGACGGAAAGTCGGGTTCTCCAGTTGGACGAGCATCCTCTCGTAATCTTGAGTTGTACCGGGAGTAGAGTCATCTCTGAGAGGTGGTCATCGTCCAGTGGTCATGAATTTGTGGAGAGCTCCTAGGGTCATCTGGCCAGCGGTTGGCAAGGCTGTAGAGGCTGGGCTTGCCTCGGTCTTCGGCGGCTGTTTCTCCACATCCATTTTGTCCCCATCCTCGCCCTCGTCTTCCTCATCGCTGATTTCAAACTCGTCTTCCTCCTCTTCAGGCTCTTCCTCGCCCTCGTCATCGGGCGGTTCTACCAGCTGTCTGCGTAACCCTGTAGCCACATTCTCTACGCCTTTTTGCTTCTCCTCCAGAGTAAAGTCCGCGCCCCATTTCTGCTTGCGGGCCGCACCATTTGCAACCCCGGGGGCCCACTGCCATAGAGCATTGCGGTCGTCGTCCGACAACCCTCGGAAAGTGGTCTTGTGCTGTTGTGCGCTGACGTTTTCGCCAGCCTCAATCCACTCTTCCACGTCGGGTTCTAGCTTTGTCCGAAGGAGAGTCTCGAGAATGAAGGAGCGCTGTGTCCCCGGGAACTGAGGTGTGGGAAAGGCGACGGTGGATTGATATGTATCCCGATGCTCAGCCAGCTGAGAAGCAATGGTTTGTAGGTTGTTAGACACAAGGTTTGCATGCAGTTGAAGCGCCGACCTGTCCGATGCAATCAGCTAGATGTGTCTCTTCGTAGTCAGGAATGTATGTACCAGGAGGGAAGCGGATTCTGGGTGACGAGCTCTGATCCCAAAGCCACCAGTGATTTATGGAGAGCTAGAAGTCTTTGACGCGTTTGATCCAGAGATCGGACGTGGTCTGTGGTGAGCTCCGCCATAGTGTTGTATTCTGACCTCGTTGTACCGTTGGAGCTGCGGGTGGCCAGTTGATGGAAGAGGGAGAGATCAAAGCTGCATACCCCCCCTTTGGGACGTCTGTGACGCTGCCCTATGCTCACCCCGCCAACCGTCTTGGCAAAAGGTCACTTCCTCACCTGACCTTTGCACCCACCCTCCCCATTACACCCACTCTACCGTAAATGCCCCCCTAATGTTCCAGTATCTACTTGGTACCGAAAGTGATAGTCTTAGGCGACAGACGCCCAGAGGCACACATTAAGAATAGGTCTTCAGAGCTTGCTATCCCCGAACGCTTCGGTGGCCTAAAATAAGGCTGTCATGACCTAGAACCTGGTACATCGCAGCTTCTGCACACACCATAACTGCCGATTGAATGTGAGGGGTTTGCATAGTCACAGGCAGGCGCTTTCTCGATTGCGATATGCCCCTTAGCCACGACTTCTTGCCAAGGGCCGGTGCTATTCATGGAAGGGAGACTGCCACAGCAGCCATTCTATTCATTGTATTTCAGACCCTCGCGACTCCTGAGGCCGATTCGAAGCTCTTTATTGATCATTTCTTGGTCCAAATACGCAGAAGGACTCTCTTATATCACGCGACTGCCATCGAAGCCCCTGGGCTTGAATCTGATTCTCGCGCCGGTTTTGCAATTCGTCGGAATGTGCAATTGAGCAGAATATTTGGCCTGACCCTCGGCCAGTCAAACTTAGATACGATGACCACAATCGCAATGTGAACTAAACATTGCATGGGATGTGTCCTTTTGATGAACACTGGAGAGCTTCTGGGTCGAGATATGTGGTGGAGGCAAGTTGCACGGAATCCTGATACAGAGCACAGATTACTCTTTTCTTGGTTCATTCGCCCCTCCATCTAGCTTCCGTGGTGCCGAACTACTGTATTTCATGATACTGACTCTGGAAGAAGTCATCGCAACCACATTTTGGGACTTTGGAGGACCGCAACCGCAGGGAGTGCCGACTCTTCCAATCCGATATTAATGAGGGTAGACCGCAGGACCTTGGGGGTAACCTCGCTGCTCTGGAATTTGCGTTAGGGTTATTCTTGAATAGAATCCACGGCACATGTATTGCCACGACCTTGCTGCGATCATTCAAGTGTGTTTTTGGGCATTGGGTGATCAAGCGGATGGCGAAGGAGTAAGTGCCATTTGGGCTCTGTCCTCTCTTCTCCCCAAGTGATGGTGATGGTGTAGGTTTCGATCCTCTCTTCGTGAACTGATAATTATAAATAGTTCATCAAAGCACAATTGTCCAACATGAAATATTCGTCTACGTGCCTCCTGGCCTTCTGTTTGGGCGACAGGCCGACATCAGCGTCAATAGCCCCAGTCTCGGTACGAGGGGGATATTGCACCTCCGAGATCGCATTCACCTGAGGAGAGAACCGTTCGGCTATCACCCTCGGTTCGAAGTCAAAACTCAACAACACGCAGTGCGCGTTTTTGGATATCACCCATGAAATTTCAAACTTGCGTCGATACTTATTCCATCTCGACAAGGCAGCAAGATAGATAGAACTATGTCGCACAGGCGACTGAGGTTGGATTCCACAAGCAGCTGGATACGCCAGTGCGCTAACCTATGTACAGTAAACGCTGGGTACGAGGTGTCATTTAGCAATTGGCTTCTGCTAATTACCTCTCTGTGGGCCCTGGCGTGACCACAATCAATTTAGGTTAACTGGCGAAGGGCTCCGAATACGCTGGCTGCAACTCAACACTGGTCGATGCTGTATACGAATCTCCCGCCACGGCCGCCCTTGTCGTCATGGCGTCACGATTCGCCCGCCTGTGCTGCCCAGCAAAACTTACTAGGGAAGCCTTGCACAGCTTTCTGTAGAGAAAGAGAGAAAAAAAAAAAGGACAGAGAGCAATCAAATTGTCTTCAGACTACCTCTGGATGAAAATGATACTCGATACCGCTGCCATCCCTACATCCTGCCAGAGTGATCTCATAACACAACATCTGGAGCTGCTTGCGCACCGCACGCTGGCCACAGAAAAACACGCCGACCCTCACCCTTCCCTTCTAGGACCAAAAAGGAGAATGGCACATCTTCTCATAGTGTTCAGTGAGTAGTTTTGCGAAGTCTGGTCGCTGATACTGCACGTGTCCTCTGTAATTGAGCAGCTCCGATTTTTCCTGCTCGACGGATGCTTTGAGATTGTCTGATGCATTCGATTGAGTAATGAACGCGGTCAATGCGAACTGAATCCTGCGGTTTTGCGAGGCCGATGACGCCCCGGCGAGGACAGGGACGAACCAGAGGATCGAGTCAGCTCGACGTGATGTCCGGTATATATCCACCGAATGAGACGTCTCATCGGCATTTAGTGTGTCATTATCTGGTATATGGGATGCTGACGGGGGATTTGCAGCATCTTGCATCGCCCAGGGTTGATCGCGCTCTTTCAGGCGATCCAAAGTCGAGAGAGAAGGCGTAATCCCAATGCCCGTCTCAATCAATATGTTGTATTGATAGTCAAAAAACCTCTGGCTTGGGGCGCCAAAGAGTCCGTCCAAACGGGCTGGTGTAAATCGCCCCAGTCGACGAACTCGGGCGGTCCAATTCCCACCCGCTTTCATGTATATGTAAGGCCTGTCGCCATCAAATTCAGACACGGTGAACGGGTGCCACTGGAAATACGAAATCGAGGGCAGCAGCAACAGAATGTATTGGCCGCCTTGATATTTGAACAGGCGAGATTGGGTCAGATGCGGTAGAGACACTTTGGCAACTTCGTCACTCAAAGGCGTTATCTCGGCGTAGCCACTGGAATTGAACATGCTGAGAACTCGGTGTCCTCTTTCCATCATGACGAGAAGAGTAGGCACAGCTAACACGAGCCTCGAGGCAGGATATTGTAAAAGATGATCTGCTCCATGTGCCATCAGCAGACCAATCATCGGGAACATCAACAGGTGGCTGGCTTGAAAGAGCTCGAACGACAAATTCCGAATGTACGGTATGCCCAGGATCGAGATGACGACAAAGATGCCGTAACTGATCAGACCCGTGATCCCTGGTACCGATTCGAGCCAGACACTGTAGCTGCTGGTGTCAAAACTTCCGTTGAAGAGATTCGTAATCGCCTGCTTGTGCTTTGGGTCGGATGCATGAACAAGTGATCCGCTCAGGTGTCTGATGGTGTGCAGAAGAAGCAAGCAGCAGGCTGCTGACTCCCCCATAAATATGAAAGTTGCGGATTTTGTCCCAGTTGACAGCAGCGGCTGCGTAGCGAGTGCGTCAGACGACAGCCATGAGCCACCGTGACATGGACAAAATAAGAAGAGCATCGGATAGAGAGCACCAGCTCAACCTTTTGCGAGAACGACGCCCCTGCCAAATGCTGCTTGGTCCGTCTTGTCCGCGCTATATTTGACGCACTGCAAAATTCCGAATGCCATTTGAGTGATGATGACGAACACCACCAAAGCGAAAGCATTTCCAGATATACACCATCCGGCCTTTAGTTTTTGTGGAAAAGAAGCCGCGACCAGCCGTTCTTTCATCGGCGCTTGACTGGTCTCGATGTTTGGCAACGGTAAAGCCGTTGCAGAATACGAGGCATCTTCGAAATGAAATCGCCCGAAGCCATCGATGGGTGAGGTGGCATGGTTGTGAAAGTGCCCGGTTTCCTCGTAGCATAGATCATCTGTGTGGTGGTTGACGAGACTTGAAGTAGACGAGTAGACGAGAATTGGGTGGTCTCTGGATCTGGCGAAGCCTGTAGGCTAAGATTTGAATCAGAACGCGAGGAGAAGCTTCTCATACGATCGATTTTGGGTTTCAGTAACGCAGTCGATGTGTATGCAGAAGAGGTGTTGACATTCATTTCGCGAAGGAACAAACCTCCACGTCTGCTTCTCTCTTCAGATAAAAGCAATAGAAGATCAATCATCAAGGGACAGCACTGTAGCCGAAAAGAGTGAGGGAACCACGAATGCTAGAGCCTCTCCGTTTTAATGTACTTTCCTGCCTCAACTTTCAGGTGAGGGGAGGACTCTATAAGGCGTGTCCCCATATCTCCTGAGCAACGGAAGTCAGGAGAAACGAGGGCTGAGTTACCTTATCATGTCCCCTGGTGGAGAAGGCCAATTTAGGTGACTAATTTTTGATAGACAGGCTAAGCAGCTGTTCAAAAGATGCGATACAATCGCACAGGGAGGGCTGTACGAGGAGGCACATGTATTCCTCGTCCTCGCTCCTGAGATCAGCGGATTGCAGCATCAAGACAGAAGCTCCCGAGAATATCAAGTCTGACTTCTCAGCTACCAATACTTAGAATCGGATATGAGGGCCGAGCCGTCTGGAATTTGTTAACTGATCCCACCATGTTTTTGTCACGAGCCCACCGTTGTCCCCAAGTACTCTACGCCCTCCACCCGAATCGGGTGGACGGTATAGAAAGAAAAGGAAAAGGCAAAGGACAGTTGAAGCACAAGGCTATCGGTTAACGCTGCCTTACCCTTTTCACGTGACAGAAAGAGGGGAAGCTATAAGAGTCTCCTCTCACCCGAACCGGCTGAGAGAGAACTCTTCCTTTTTCTCAAGCGTTGAGTCGTTGTCAATAGGACTACGTGAATAGAACAAGGCATTCAGCTATTCCAGTTTCTTTGTACCTACTGCGTTGCGTAGGTCCCTGATAGTTTTTGAGTGGATTGTGATTGAAACAATACGGTTCGTGATAACCTCAGAGTTCGCGGTGAAGCATGATTGGCAGAGTCACACTCCCCTGAATTCACACCTGGGTTTGCGATTTCTCACACCATACCCGGTCCTTCCAGTTGATAGTCTGGATAATCTTGGTTTAGATCAGCCTCTTGGGTCTTCAGGGAGTCCAAGGAGTGCACGAGGTAGCTTTCACGACGTGACACTGCGGACCCAAGGATTAGCACAATCATATGAGCGTGTTTTTGGGCGTGATAGTAGCACATCTTCCACCAAATCTGAACGATTCGCTAGCATAGCGTGTTTTGTCTGCCCCTCTAAGAGAACGATGAGTAAGTTTCTGGGATTGGAACTCTCGCGGCTATCTAGAATCTGCTCACCTCGCTTTTGCAATTACCCTAAGCAGAGTCAGTAGTCCGGGAGAATAAAAGAGGATATTTAAAAGAAAGGAGAAGGCGTATTGAGATCTGTGGGTGGCAGAATGTTTAAACTGGTAAACAGACGAGCCAGGTTACCGCATTGCCAAGAGACCCCACTACCTAGCCTAATTAGGCTAATCCAATACCGAAGTTCCCCCCACAGAAAACAGAATACATACTCGGTAGACCGAGGATCCCTAAGCTTAACATTTTGACCTGTACAACTTTCTCATCGCCAAAGGTCCAATAGAGCGCTATTCACCGCAGTGCAATGTCATTTTCTCCGTGTCTCAGCGGGCGACAGGACTGAGTGTGAGATGTCCCAATGCAAAGCTTCCGATTAGACTCCCAGGATTGACTTTGAGGGTTATAGCTGAGGAGGACTAGTGACTTGTACCAGTCCGACTCGAACCATGGTTACAAGTCATGAAGTTCCGGCAAAGGAGGTCTGGATGATTTACAAGCCGGCGGGCGGTTATTCCCGGTGAGTCTCCGCCCTCTCGAGCCTATGTACTAGGGTTTGCGGATAGTGGATGGTGAGCACAATACTTGGGGACGTGAGCATGTTTTTAAAACCCAGAGCCTGCCACCCTACAACCTTATCCACACGACGACCATGACCATCGCCAGCCATGCCATTGGTGTACATGGGTAGGTTTGTAAAATCCCACAACGTCTCAGCACTTCTTTTTTGGATCAATCTGCGTCGACGCCAAGATGTTCGAATTTCCGAGCACGCATCCAGCCACCTTCTCTGCCCGCTGTCACTATCAGAATACGCAGCGGCGGTGGGAGAGGCAAATCTGATTTCGACAAGCGCACCTATCTGAGACCTAATCCAACTGCATGGCTCTCAATGGTCTAAACCTGGTTCATTTCGACCATCGTATCGATAGTGCTGCACCACAGGTGTGACGGGAAGTGGCTTCGTACTTTGCATAATGCCACAATGTGCGCTTTAAATTGCCGACGGTCTATGTACGAGAAGATAGCACCTTATATTTATATCTTGCCGGCCGCATCAAAGTCACCAGCCTCTCTTCACTTCTCCCTGCCTCTTTCACACTCATTTTGCTTTGCTTCCACAACCCAACTATTTAGTCCCTCGTTTGAACTACAAGATATTTTTTTCTGTGGCCTATATTCTGTCCATCTGAAGCCCATTTGGCTCGTTCCATTCTTTTGACACTTTGCATTATGCTGGGGAAAATGACACTGTTCCTTTCAGCAGCCGTGGGGCTCAATTTAATCTATGTGGCCAGTTCAGCTGCTACATGGCCTTCTCCAGCCTACGATGAGATGGAGGACCTGATGCTGCTCAACTCCGGAGTCAACGCTCGCAACTTTCCATTTCCAGTGGCCCCGTGCACCTTCGCTCCAACTCCGGGTCACTCGGTAGCAGGAGGCTTCCTCAGAACCGCCTTTCACGATATGGCTCCGGCAGACGTTGCTGCGGGTACCGGCGGTCTGGACGCTTCAATTGGTTTCGAGCTCCTCGACCCTTACATCGAGAATACTGGTCCAGCTTTCAACGCCTCTTTGACCTACTACTCTAAATTTTTCAGCAGCCGAGCGTCCATGTCTGACCTGATCGCACTTGGTGTATACGCCTCCGTCAGAGCGTGTGGTGGTCCTGCGGTGCCCCTTAAAGCTGGTCGAATTGATGCTACTCAAGCTGGCGCAGTTGGCGTACCCGATGCGAAGGACGATATCACCAAGTTGACAAGGGGATTCGCTAGGATGGGTTTCTCGCCAACTGAGATGATCCAGGTCGTTGCTTGTGGACACACTCTCGGAGGTGTTCATTCCGCAGAACACCCTACAATCGTCCCTGCGAACACGACAACCCTTGGAGTCCAGAATTTTGACGCGACTAATAACACTTATGACAACTTAGTTATCACAAAATACCTCGATGGCAGTACTAAAAATCCTCTTGTCATTGGCCCTGATTTGGATGCTCGATCCGATTTACGGGTTTTTGCCAGTGATGACAACCAGACTGTTTCAGCTATGCAGACCGCAAATTCCTACGCTGATACTTGCACGACAATCTTGGCGAAAATGCTCGACACCGTTCCCTCGAGCGTGACTCTGACCGACACAATCACTCCATACCCGGTCAAGCCAGTAAATCTTCAGCTCAACGTGGCATCAGGCGGCGACCGCCTCATCTTCTCTGGTCAAATTCGTTTCTGGACCAACACAGTGTCAGCTTCGTCAATCTCAAGTCTAAAACTTGTCTACAAAGATAGGTTAGGGGCCGGTTCTGAGAGCATCGACACCTTAGTTGCCGGTGACGCTGCTGGGTTTGATGATACTTTTACGGTGAGAACCTATTAATCGACAGTCTAGTAACAAACGGAGGCTGACTTGCTATATAGTTCTTTAACTTCAGCAGCGAGATTCCCGCCAAAAGTTCAATCTCTTCCTTTACTGTCGTCGTCACCACTTCATCTGGCACTGTAGCCTACGACAATAATGGCGAGGGTTTCCCGGTTTCGGACACGATCTTTGCACAAACCGCAAATTCCATCGTATCCTCCGCAGACTCCGCCGGCAACTCACTAGCAACTATTGTCGCAGCGGTTGGTCTTGTGAATGCGAGTGACTATTGACAGTATTTGAACTAACGAGCTTCGCAGGTGAGATATGGTACTACTGGCGAAGTTGACCTTACCCTCTCGCTCGTCAAGGCAATGACCTACAACAACCTCCCCACCCTCGTCAAGCAGAAGGTTACTATGGCCAAGGTGTGCGAGTCCAAGTACTACACCTTCTACATGGGATCTTACAGCCTCCCTGCTGTGGCACTGAAATTCACAAAGTACGATGTTACTGTGGGCTCTTCATCGGATAGCTTCAAGGGCTTGGGGGGACTGTCTGCAAGTGCGAGTGCTCTCTCATGCAGTGGAGTCTCCTATTCAACGACTTCGACTTCAATTTCGACTACTTCGACCGCATCGACAGTTTCCATCTCGACCAAGTCTAGCACAAGTTCGACTGCGTCTTCATCGACAGGGTCCTACTCCAGCCAATTGAGTACAACATGGGCTTCTTCTGTATCGACTGCTACCTGCTCCGGCAAGCCCAGTACGAAGTGGCCCCACCGGACTTCCAATTCGAAGACGTCCATTACGACTACCGTCCCATTACCCGTCTCCTACACCACAAGCACCACAACCGAGTCAGTTTCCTATACCGTAACCATAGTCACATCATTCGAGACATATTGCCCCTATGCCACCAAGTTCAGCTACAACGACAAGTGGTACACCGCGATAGCTGCTACCACTATTACTATTACGGACTGCCTATGCACTATCTCGGCGCCGTGGACAAGCAAGGGAGCGTTCCCAACATCCGCCGCCACAACAAGTACAGAAACCGGGACCTCTTCGACATCCACGGGCTCAGCTAGCTGGCAATGGAGCACCAACGGGCTCTCTTCTGAATCCACTTCTACTTCAGGAACGGCCGCGGCTGCAGCTGCCACTTCAACGAGCGGCGCTGGGCTGGACGCAGGTAAAGGCTCAGGATCTGAGTCTGGCACTTCCGTGTCGCCCGTTTCGCCCGCCATCGCTACATTCACTGGCGCTGCTGATGTGGTGTCCATCAACTTCATGGCTGTCCTAGTGGGTGCTGTGTTGCACTTGTTCTAGACAACGGTAAGGCCTTGCGAGTGTCACTGTCACTGGGGAATTGGGACAATTTCTTTCCGTTCCCAATTGACCATGATCATAGCAAGAGACCGAAATTCAAGTCAAGGGCGGGAATGGTGGCGCGGGGGACTGGAACGCAGCGGGTCATGCTCAAGGACGGATGTTCTCTACTCCTCCATCGTCTACTTAATGTTGTGTTTGCCAACCGCTTTTCTTCGAAACATTGTCTCCTGTGCAACCGGGCCTAAACTTAAGCCAAAGGTAGATTTGGTGTACAGTGCATAATGTGTTTGTGTTTACCTTCTTTTTTGGGGGATATGAAATCATGTTGTATTTTGGAATGAACAACAGGCGAATTGTTCTGTTGGGCGGGGGGCCGGGAGGGGAGGGGAGAGAAGTGCGCCGAGTATCTTTGCGCCGAGGACAATGACCATTTGTCACCGAGCAAGTTAAATCGTCACCCTCCCACCTCCCTTGAGGAACACGGCTTACTCTGCAATCTCGCGTCCGTGGGCGGGTCTACTAAATTCTCCGTATGTGGCGTGAAGATGCCGTCTGACCTGGTCCTTGCATTTCTCTCACTGGCACCTTTATGAGGCTTGTTGCCGCTTGGGATATCAAGCAATCTGCCGGACGGGGTGAAGGGCCCATAGATATTGAATGCGCAGAGTCAGGGGTAAAGACGTCATCTTATACCCCTTACATATCCACGAGCGCCTCCTCTAGATCTTTGTTGTTACAGTGGATTGGTATTTAAGATTCGCCGAAAGAACTGCCGCCAAGATAAACACGGTGAATGAGAGAAATATCGAACCCCGTTGGTCCTCGTGCTCCAAGCTAACATTCCCAAACAAATACTTTGATACACAATGCCCGGATTTGATCCTGGACACGGAGCAAAGAATCAAGGTCAGAGGCTGCTTGCCCCTTTTCAATCCGCGCGCTGATGAATCCAAAAATCTTTTGCGAAAGGACGGAAATCATTCCTTGAATTGTTCGTCAAAGTACTGCCATCAACGCAGATCCCACGCCTCTGTACTTGCTTCTCTCGGAATATTGTTCTGACTCTGCATGATTTTCCTCCTCCAAATCTTCAGGACTGCTGCTCCAGCTTCTCGGTGCACCAGCGTGACGTATTTGGCTCGGCCGACGCTCATGTCCTCGTTCCAGGGGTTCTTGATACTGCGGACTTGTTCGAAGGGGGTTTGCTCGCGGGAGATCCATTTGATCTGGCATGGGGCGCTAATGCGTTCGAGCTGCGGAGGAGGGTCACTCATGTGCCTCGGCGGCAGCCATGCACCTCTTTCATAGGAGCATAATCTGTGACTTTTACCCATCTCCATGGCTTGGGGCTTGTTCCTCCACCCTCTTTGCTGGAAGGTCTCTACGGTTCCGTGGCCCAGTGAAGCAATGTTCAGGTATTTTGAAGAATCGACATCGGAGTCTTGGGAATTTGTTGACGCTCTCCAAATGATTCGCTGTCTATCTGGCTCACATGTCACTTTTCCCGGAGTGGATGATCCATACGCGTGTGGGGACGTGGTTGGAGATCTGTACCCGGTGTCGGAAGTATTATCGACGAGGCTCTGTTTGGCGGATAGTTCGACTCTAAGCATTTGAGGAAACTCCAGGCCATGCGAAGGGCTGCTGGATGTCTCAGATATCTGGAATCCAGATTCCAATTGAGGCGTAACCGAGCAGCTCACCGGAGCCATTAACTAAGAGGATAAAATGTACCTTGCGAGCTGTCTAAGGGGTGAATGGTCGAGATTAGTGTTGCTTCAAAGTCTCGAGGAAGACACCAAACAGAAAACTAGATCTCACCCGAAAAGCATAATTCAGCCGACATGCATGTCTCTGCGGTATATATCACAGATTCGTTTCTAGGCTCTGGCGTATTGCTTCGGGTATGAAGCTCTTGATAATGAAGAACTTCTTATCATTTTGGTCGCCGTCACAATCAGGGAAGAAGGCTAACTCCTTAGCCCTTTGTTTCAGGTCGTTGGGGGGTTTTGGGAGTGGAATATTTCTATGATCACCAGCACTGAGACCATAGCTGACTTTGACAGATCTCGATTGTCCCTCATACCTAATTCGGCAATCAAGTCGCTTTTCCCGGAACAGAGTGGAAGCCCCGCATGCTCAATTGCGGTGATTCGAGCGCTCTCTTTGCTAAAGTTCGCAAACGCATACCTTGAGGTGGGATTATAGGATAGACTGATAGGTCGTTTGGGGTGACGTCCAAAAGGAAATCCTTCAAGTCTAGAATATTGGTCTCGGTGGGGATATTGCCAACTCACAGAGCGTACTGTATCCCGTGCGTCGACCGAGATCTCCCAGGTCCTTGAAGACTGTCGGGAGTCGAATCAGCCTTGAGGCGGCTCAACAGGCTTCTAGTATCTTCCCAACTTGTCAATATTACACTCACGGCTATTCACATGAGCGGTGGGCTTACCAGACATCGAACTGTTGAATACTTTTGCGGCTCATCGTCAAATATCAACAGATGATGAGATAGCACAATATGAATTGCATGACTAGACTTCGTCTGGAAAAGTGAGTTTGCTCAGAGCATACTACCCTTCTCGTTGGCTCTAGCCGTTCAATGAGGAAATGTGCTCACAATGTACTAGACAGAGGCTGCAGGCCTAGCGTGATTGTGGGTAGTATACGTACCACGCGGGCAAGAAACCCAGCGCATTCACTCCATCTCTGGCAAGCACATCGTTGGAAACGGGTGGGGGGTGGCCAAGGGCCCTCGGCTATGTATAGACGAAAAAGTGCTCAATACAGCGGGCAGAGAGGATTGTTCTGGTCATGGCAGCGCCTGTGAGTGCTGTTTATCGAATTCTTCTGAATTCCTTGTCAATCCTTGTCCACGTACCTCACATTAGTCGGCTGAGTTGTGCGCCATCGACTTCGGTTCTCGGGGTTAGGTCTCACAAGTCAAGCTTGGTCGAGTACCTGGCACCTAGCAATTTTGTTTGGGGTGCCCGTGCATGGCTTGGATGGACCAGTAGCTAAATGGACGTCCAAGATGAAAATCGTCCGGGCCGTCATCAGATACGCGATGGATACGGGAAGGCTGTGGACAGAACAACGGAACACGGACGAAGTAGGTGGCGGTAGATCGTGACAGGAGTAACCGTAGGTGCCTACCTAGGTAGCTCGGTAGTAAGTGTTGTTGTAAATCCGTGCTCGTTAAACCTTAGATGTGTCATGCTCAAAAGGCTCTGACCATTTCTCGGACGCTGGACGGAACCAGTCTGTAGATCTCCACCAAGCCGAAGGAGACTTACTGATCAAGTTCCCATAGGATCATAGCCAGGTTATGCTGCGATGCCAGTCGATCGGGATCATCCTCCGTCAATGTCTGCTTGGGAATTCTTCTGTGTATCCTTCATTTGTCTATTCGCCTGATATATTCCTGCCAACTCGTGATTGCGACGCTAGTTGAGAAGGATGATCCCCCGTTGGTGTCTGCTCTCGAGTCTCAAACCCTGTGCCACTCCCTCAGCAACCTCGCTGTATCTCGCACTTTGCCATAGTTCAACAAGTTCCAACCTTTCCCTTGCGTTCCGGATGTCCCATTTCCTTTAAAATCCGGGCTGCCAAGATCCTGCGCAAAAAAGACGGCTTCCTCTATGACTTTCTGACTTACCACGCATAATCTGTTGCACATAGATAGTACCCCTGGGTTCGTCTCGTTGAGGAGATTTCAACGGTGCTATGGTTAAAAGATTATTCTGAGTCTCGAGGGTGATGCGAGCTACCAACATAGGTACTTCTAGGGCGGCGACTAGGGAGCCTTTTCGTCTAGTACTCGGTACTGGGGGCGATACTCAAACCTAGCATAGGAGTAGAAATTATTACTAAATAGGGAAGAGTTAGGTGATAAGTGAGTACTAGTAAAGAAATAAATATATGCAAAATAACCAAAACTAAAAGAGAAGAGTTCAGGGTGAGTTGGTGAGTGGGAGGTCAGCGGTGTTTAAAAGCGGCGCAACTTACTTGCTAGGTCAGTATCGAGGTGCGCTCGGGGTCGATTTACCTCCGCTTTTGAATTTCGGTCTTCACTCTTCACACCACGCTTCAACTCAATGACCCTTCTACGATTTCCGCGAGCTTAGATCACCGCCGCTATGGCTGCTGCTCCGGCAGCAGGCCGATTGTCCGGATGTGGCTTTCGCATCTGTCCTTCCTGTATCACACGATGCCTTGGCCAATCGTCTCGGAAGCACAGCACCTTGAGATCTGTTCTACAGGCAAACAGGAAGCTCCACAGTGGCATAATTCCAACCGAAAAGGCCTCCAGAAGTGCAGTTGCTCATTCGCAGAGCTTCGTGGATGATTATTTCTCTGCCAATACCTCAATCGAGAGAGGATGGATCAAGAGTGGGATGCTGGCTGCGGTCCGCACAGTCGCGGAGCCTACAGGACGAAGGCACAATGACGTGCCTCCCGAAGCTACACGGACTCGAGCACAGGGAGAACTGGAGAAGGCCTTGTCATTTAAGGAGGAGCCTCCGAGTGCAGAGAACCTGAGCCCTCCAAAAGGTCCAGAAGTGAGCAAAGCTGTGCAGGATGGTGAACCAGAGACAGAAGTATTGCCGCACAGAAGGCGGAAGAGACGGAAGAGTAACCAGGACGCATCAGAGGAGTCTCTTCCCTTGGACGCTTCGTCCCAATTGACGACTGCGGCGACCTCGATGCCAAAGTCAGCCGTCTTCCGACGAAAGCTGGCAACGTACCTCTCGTTGACCAAACCACGCCTGTCATTCCTGATTCTGCTCACGACCACCTCGGCTTACAGTCTGTATCCGCTCCCAGAAATTCTATCCTCCACATCCTCGGAGGTGACTTCGTCACTCTCAACGTCAACATTGACTTGGCTCTTCCTCACTTCGGGCACTTTTTTGTCCTGTGCATGTGCCAACACCCTCAACATGCTTTTTGAGCCAAAATATGACGCTCTCATGTCTCGAACTCGAAATCGGCCTCTTGTAAGAAAGCTGGTCACTCCACGGGCTGCCGCCGGATTTGCCTTGATTTGCGGTGCGTCCGGCCTACTTCTTCTCGGCCTAGGGACCAATCCGACAGTGGCGGGCCTGTCGGCTCTCAATATCTTCCTCTACGCGGGAGTGTACACTCCAATGAAGCGGATCTCCGCGGCAAATACATGGGTCGGCGCAATTGTGGGCGGCATTCCCCCTTTAATGGGCTGGTGCGCTGCTGCGGGCGAGGCTGCCACATTCGAACACCATTCGTGGCAAGATCTGCTTTTTTCGGAGAGCTCGATAGGCGGCTGGGCCTTAGCAGCCCTCCTTTTTGCGTGGCAGTTCCCTCATTTTATGTCTCTGTCTCACACTATTCGAGAAGACTATCGAAATGCTGGCCACAAAATGCTGGCCTGGACGAATCCTGCTCGAAATGGACGTGTTGCTCTACGGTACTCTCTGGCCATGTTCCCTATATGCGGACTCCTTTATTTCACGGGGTGCGTGGACAAGGGCTTCCTGGTCATCAGCACGGCATGCAACGTCTGGATGACTAGAGAGGCATTCCGCTTTTGGAGACAGCAAGGAGCTGGAGGTAGTGCTAGAGGACTCTTCTGGGCGAGCGTCTGGCATCTCCCACTGGTGTTGGTTGGAGCTCTCGTGTGCAAGAAAGGATTATGGGACGGTTTTTTCAGCACTAACGAACCCCCCAGCGTGTATGAAGAGGGCGATCTCGAAGACGATGGTGATACCCTTGGAATGGACCCCTCAAAACCCCGACAAAGGCCGCAACCGCCCGATATTAATTTGGCTATGATGGGATTTAAGAGACCAACTTGAGACACGCCGTGCGGACGCTGATTCTTCCACACCGGGGCGTCTTCCTGAGCGCCGATGAGGAGTATACCTGAACGACTAAGAGATGACTCTGTCGACATCTTCACCGGCACATATTGCAGCAACACCAGCCGCATCAACGCGGAGCGAGGTCCCTAGTGCCCCTCCGCTTAGTTTCTGGAAATAGATCTGCAAGACACAGCCGGAAATGTGCTGTGGCGTCATGGCCTGGAGATCGCCACCGACACAGTCTTCATGGACACAGATGCGGGGAAAAATTCTGTTGGTCTAGCATTCAGTGGAACTCTGGGAGTTCAATAACCGACAGCACAAGCTGGCAAATGTAACATATCATATCGACGAACATGCATGCAACACACCGGGCATTGTTATATGGAGACCTCCAGTCCTGTCTTCCCTCCTTTCGACCTGCTCTCATCTCTAGCTCTTTGCTTCACGCTCATTGTGGAACCAAAATGGCTTCCGGGCTCAAATCGTTTACCGTTATATCTAAGTGGCTTCTTCTTGCGCTGCTGCTAAAGGCCGTCAGTGCTGCAAGCTTGAGTTACAACGGCCTTGCTCAAACGCCTCAAATGGGCTGGGTAAGAGTTCCATCTCATCGGTGCCCTACGCAAAACAGCCTTACCATCCGATCCCCCTTTCCTCCTATCCCTTGAAGTTCGAATCCACAGGGTGACCGAGTATGCCATGATAGGATACCTACAACGCCTATGGCCTTGCATACAACGAATCCACAATCCTCACCAACGCCGAGCGACTAGTCTCCCTTGGATTCCGTGACCTAGGCTACCGCGTCGTCATCTTTGACGATGCCATGACGGAGCTCAATCGCAGTGTCAATGGGACCTTGATTGCGAACGCAGCCAAATTTCCCTCCGGACTCCAGAACATCGCGAACCAGCTCCACGATTATGGCTTGTATTTTGGAGTGTATAGTAGTGCGGGCAGATATAGTTTGTCGCCCACAGTTCCTCATAGATGTCATGACGCTAACCATATTCCCCTTAAACTCAACAGCCTGCGGAGGATACCCCGGAAGCCTAGGATATGAGACTCAGGATGCGGCATGGTGGTCAAGCATGGGTGCAGATTATCTGAAATATGACAATTGTTACAACGAAGGCCTTTCGGGCACGCCAAAGTTGAGCCAAGATCGATATGCTGCGATGTCGAACGCTTTGAACGGGACGGGACGGGATTTTGTGTATTCTTTGTGTAATTGGGGAGACGATAAACCTTGGTAAGTTGTTCTCCTGACAACAATAAGGATGTGGTTTTGGCGGGATCGCAGACTCACCATGAATCGTTCTTCTCTGCAATAGGGAGTGGGCATCCACAATAGCCAATAGTGCCCGCATCTCGGGCGACATCCAGGACAGCTTCTCCATGCCTACAACGTCGTGCCCCTGTGGTCCTGACGAGTACTACTGCCAGCTTCCTGGCTATGGCTGTTCGGTGATGAACATCCTCGGCAAGGCCAGCTCTATCCGCAGCAAAAACCAAGCGGGATACTATAACGACCTGGACATGCTCGAGGTCGGCAACGGCGGCATGAGCTACGACGAATATAAAGTCCACTTTAGCATGTGGGCGGCCATCAAGTCTCCGTTGATCATGGGGAACAAACTCGACCAGCTCTCCCCGGTGGATTATGCCATCCTGATCAACCCGGCGGTGTTGGCCATATCACAGGACCCCAGCGTCAGTGCTGTCTCCAGGACGGTCAGGCAGGAGGTCGACGATACAGACGCATGGGGGTTTGGAGAAATCCAAGTGTGGCAAGGAAGCCTGAGCAATGGCGATCAGGTAGTCGCCTTCCTCAACGCAGGCAACAGCTCGCGCACCATGTCCTACAGCCTTGTGGACGTCTTCGGCGGCCTCCGCACGAACACAAATGCCCAAAAGACCTGGGACCTGTTCGATGTCTGGGGTAACCAGACGGTCATGAGCACCGAGGTGGCGGCACAGGTGTTGAACGGCACGCTTGCGGTGGGGAACGCGACGGGATATTACAATGCCAGCGAGACGAGTTGGGCAACAGGGTTGAACCAGAGTAATCCTCTCTTGATTGGCACGCCGGCTGGGACGGTTCGTGGCGGAGGGATGTTACAGGCACATGTGCCTAGGCATGGGATTCAGATGTGGCGGTTGAGACAAGCTGGAGGGACCAGTACGAAGCGAGACGAGCTGTAAGTCAAAAGGAAAATCCAGCGAACTCCTGAGACGAGAAGCAAGGCGAGTAATGCTCCCTCGCCCGGACAACATCCCCTGGAGCCCGAAGGCAGGCATTGGTGATGGTAACAAGCTTGATTGATTCAAAGTCATTTGTCGACAGTATTGGCAGCCAAACTCTTGAACTCCGGATGATGCTATGCCTTTCTTTCCCTTGTCTTTTCTCATGAATCGTGAAACTCATGCCTCCAAAGTGATGTCGTCCATTCAATTCGTACACAGGGAACAGGACCTGGGGAGAGCTGTCCATAAAATCACCATTCCCTAATCCTCCTTTATCGGCCACCTCGGGTCTGGTTCGGGGTCGCATTGCCATTTCTTATATGTTTCTCATCCAATCTTCGCATTCGAGAAGTCCATCTCTGGATGCTCCTTCATGAACTTCTTTAGGATCTCGTCCTTCTTTTGCTCTTCGCTGGTCGGTTTGCCCATGGCTTTCTGGTTTTGATCGTACATCATTCTAATTTTCCAGCAACAGCTGAGTTAGTGACTTGATCTTCTAAGCCACCGAGGCTCGGACTATGGCAACGCGTGTTTGTGAAGGGTAGAGGAACCTACTTTTCAACCATTCCCCTCGTTTCACCGTCGAGCTCGCTCAGCTTGGAATTCTCAGGCACGATCTTTGTGGTGTCGATCTTGGGCGCCGAAGTGACGATGTGCGCCCACCAGTTGGAGCCGCGGGCTTTGGCGATGGTGACGAGGATTTCTTTGTTTCCGTCCGGCTTGGTGGACAACACCCACGTCGAGTCGTCCGTTTGTATAGGATGGGGGAAGTCGCCCTGTGGAGTGATGACGCGTTAGTTGGCAGTCTCAATATTCATTCCTGCTGCCTCCTTTTGGAGAACACAAGTATCAAAGAGCCCGCAGGGCCAGTGCACCATGCCTATGTACCACATCGAACCAAAGCAGTCCCAGGAAAGCAGGCGCAGAAAGACAAGGGGAAAGAGAAAACCCAGCACGTACGTCAATAATGGGCTCCTGGCCCTTGATCGCGACCCTGATGTGCGTCTTCTTCAACTCGACAATCAAATCCCTCGCCTTGAGGTTCCCCGGTATGGGCACACTGATTTCCGCCTCTTCGAGAGTCTGCGTCCATTTGTACGGCAGTTTCGCCTGTTCCTCTTCTTCGCGCTTGCGGTCTTCGGCGTCCTTGCGGGCGCGTTCGGAGGGTGTCGGGGAGGGTGCGCGTTCCGCCATGTTTGCAAACACAAGTTAATGAGGTCCGGGTCTCACGAGATGTGGGTTTGGGCGGTATGCTTTGCGGTGGTGAGTATGGTTCGGTGCTGTTTCGAAATATTTCGTTGGACTTCCAAGTCGTGTGCGGAGGGGCAGGCAGGCAGGTGGGGTGGGGGGTGACAAGGCTGAGATGCGAGAAGGGGCGAGGCTGATGAGTATTATGTGCGTCTTCTTGCCTCTAGGCTCTCCCTTTCCATAACCAACGTTCACATTGCGAAGAGCGAATCAGAATCAATGCGTCAGTACGAATTATTTCATATTAATCTCTGACAAGACCCTTACAGTCAGAGTAGCGATAGTACTGTCGTAGTAGAACTATTTTCAATCCACAGCCTGTGTACCGTAATTCGTAGCAAAATGCAAACCGTTCATCATCTGACCGCTTGCAGGGTCTTGGATTTCCTCTTGTCCAGGCACTACTGGTATAAACGAATGGGACTCGTCTAGTTGTCATTTATATCCGATTATTCCCCCGCGCATAACCATCTGGTATCCTCGGCACAGCCGGGTTATGTTGATCTTCTGATTGCACGGGATCAGGGAATCCAGCTTCGTGCAACATCTCTGTAAAGGTGGTGTTTGGTCTGCTGATTTCGTCTCTGCTCTCGGATCGCATGCGCTGTGTTGGGTTGAAGCCACCATTGTAGCGTGCCGGCGTCAGTGTAGGTCCATCATTCTCGGCTGAAAACTCGGACACCCCAGAGAAGAGGCTGACATCCCGTTCATTTCTCAGATTGCTGCTCATCCGATTGACCGTGGCAGAGCCATTAGCGTTGTTGTTCGGAGGCGATTGAAATGGGCTGCCCATGTTGTTTTTGTTTGCCAGCGGCAATCGTTGTGCAGCCATGCCTCTCAGTGGGGCAATTGCAGCCGGGTTGGGATGATGCTGGACTGTGCCGCTTGGCGGAGTGTAGACTTTGATGCTTTCCGTACTGGACTCATGCGCAAGTCTCCGGTCTGGCGTCACGGGTAGGCCTGCTGGGACGGTGGGAATATTGTTGGGTACTGGTGGTGTGGGCATCTTCCAGTGACTAGGCGCGGCTTGTTGGCTATTCCGGTTGCTCTTTGTGGAAAACATGGACTTTGCTCGATCGGTGGTTTTGCGAAGGAAGTCCGTCCTCAGACCACTATCTAGGGGAATCGGGTCCGAGATGGTTGGTTTGTAGATTGACGAGCCCGACGAGTTTCGAGACTTCGGTTTTCGATGTCGGCCGCTGCATATGACCCATGCCAGCATCAGAAACGCGCCAATGAACATGCCAGGAAAGAACCCGGCCAGGAAGACCCCAATGGGAAATTTGTTGCATGAGGGTCCGACCTGAGCTGCCGACGCACTAATACTGCTTGGACTTGAAGTTGTAGTCGAGCCAGTCGTCGAGGTACTTGAAGTAGCTGACCTTGTAGCTGAAGAGCTTGCTGAGGAAGGCTTGGATGCGTTGCCAGAAGATGGGTCCGTCTTCCCCACTATGCTCGTGCTCAGGATGATACTACAAACGGAAGGCCCCGATGGCTGTTCAATGCAGGAATATCCGAACGGACAACATTTATCTCCACACTGTGGCAACTTGTCTCCAAGTCTCGTTGTGAATATTCCCGCCGTAGGATTCGCAGTTGCATTTTGAGATGAGACATCACAGGATACAGTCTGAATGTTGTCGCACGTGCTTGATTCCGGGCAGCAAAGAGCTGATGATGAGTTATCGAGGGACACACAGTTGTTTCCAGAAGGGCATTTGAAGTTCTCGGGTAGCTTGGGATCGACTGCTGAGCATGAGGAATCGTCTCTCCGGAGAAGAGCTGGCGTCGAGACGACTTGTAAAGCAGATGAGGTGTAGAGGATGGCAGATGCGACCAAGAAGGTGCGTATTGTACAAACGCGCGTGAGAAATTGCATAGCTGAAAGAGATATACAGGTTCGCTACCCGCAGAAAGAGACAATTAAGCAGGAGACGGATATATGCAAGAAGATTCTTCACCGAAGCGATCACAGGGTATAAAGACAAAAGGTCACCAGGACGGTATTGTCACTCTGCTGGTGGCCAAGAATAGGTCTTGCAAACGAAGAAGAGGAAAAATAAAGGCTCTCAAAGCCGGCGTCGATCAACGTGACAAAGAGAAGAAGTATACTCGCCTTTCACCGAATCGACAAAAGGAAAGGGCTCATTATAGAACAAAAGAGGCAAACGTGGAGACCCGATCGCGTCTTTGCTGTGTGCCAGTGTGCCAGAACACAGACGTGCATCTTGCAGCCTTGGGTAGCCATGTTGCCATGTAGCTATGAATATGCAGAGCGCATGAAGTGAGATCGAGAAAAGCTCCGCCGACAGCCAGTGGCTTGCCGCTTCACAAAATGACGCGGAACCATATGCTGCGAGGTAGGGCGCGATGGTGCATGGAAACACTCACACAAGCTGAAACGATAGGCTATAGAAGCCTGAGAAGAAGGTCAGACGCGTGGGGGATGGTGTAGGTTGGTCAGTTGGTGTAGCAAGGTGCAGGAACATGGGAGGGATGGAGGTGGCGTCCGAGTTTCAAGACTGCGGCTCAGCACGAGGACGGAGCTCTGTGAGTGGCTGAAGGCTCTGGGCAAGGGGCTATTCCCTTTTCGGTGGGTGCGTCCGTTCGTCTCAAAGAAATTTGGAGCATTGGGCTCGCCGGGCTCGTCAGTCCGTTGCCATTCTCTCGGGCACTGAGACTGCGTTGCTCCATCCTCTCAGTGATGATCACAAGACCTCCAGCGAGGCCGCAGTCGTTGCTGCGAGCCTTTGTCAAGCAATCAAATCCCGCAGTATGTGCAGACGTGACGGATTCCCCAAAAGCGCCCGTCTTCTCCCCGTGGTCTCTGGATTGACTAACTCTTCCTCCTTGAGTGACAGCCCTCCTCTTTCCTCAAGCGACAGATCCGCAGGAAACACACCGTTCCCGTCTGGGCCAACCAGGGGAAGCAGGAATTCTTCTCACGCCACGGCGTCCCCGGCTTCCTGAGTGCAGAAACCTACCAAGAAACCTACGTGAAATACACCCAACACCTATGCGACCGCCTCAATGAGCTCGTATTGGGAACGGCAGACGAGTCCTCCTCGACCTATGACTTGCACGCAAAATGCGCACATCGCTCCGATCGGGCACATCTCTACAATCTCGCCGCCATGGTCGAATTCACGCGGTTCTTTTGGGAGTACCTGACCGAGAAGGATGATCCGGCGATCCACAAACCGGGGCTGAACACCATGAGAAGCATTGAGGCCAGCTTTGGCAGTGTGGAGACTTTGAGGGAAGAGATGCTCGAGACCGCGGACGCCATGTTCGGCAACGGATTCGTGTGGTTGATGAAGGGGAAGAACGTGGGCGACATGCGCATTCTCGCCACGTACAATGCCGGCTCTCCATACCCCGATGCGGCACCCAGACGGGATGATAAGGACATGGCGACCTTCGACGGGCGGACGCTCTCGGATCAACTCTCTGGTCGCGGAGGCCTGGGATTGCCGAGTTTGGAAGAACGAAACATTTCAACAGGCAACTCGACGGCGGGCTCGTTCGGAGATTTCAGCTCTTCACGTGCCAACCTCTACTCGGGCGCGCTGGATATGCAACCTATCTTGTGTGTCAATGTGTGGGAACATCAATGGCTCAGAGACTATGGGCTACTGGGCAAAAAATGGTACTTGGGCGCGTGGTGGGATCGTATTGACTGGCAAAAGGTGGAGAGTCAACATGCCTTGTACGAGACGGGCGGAGAGTGGAGCAACTATTGGTCGAGTGGCAGCAAGTCGCCGTATGCGTCGTCAGGGGGATCGAGTGTGTTGGATGCTCTGAGAAGGTAACACGAAAAGTTGAGCGACATGTCGGTGCATGGTGGAGTTGTATGAATACATGGAGCACGCAAAAACAATTGGGTCAATGTAAGACCAGCGGTACAAGGTCATCTGTTCTACTGTATAGATGGCACCCATCTGGGCGTCCCTTTCCCGCGTATGGCGAAGCACCCCTGCCCTGTCCTGCCAACTCTACTCCAGACTTCTCCATTCGGCAACTGGGCTCTCCACGCACAGACCGGAGATGCGAAGCACGGGCCAACATGTCGTTGGTACGGCATTGACCGTCCATGTCTGTAGAAATCCAGTCCAGACTCTGCCTCACTGCTGCCGTGGATCGAAATCGACGGGCCCAACCCGAGGCCCTCGGCGAATGGAGGACATGCCGCTGCAAATGTATCCGGCACAGAGCGATTGATCAGAGCTTCCAATAGGGGTAGAGAGCACCTTCTTCTAGAAGGCCAAGGATTCGTGGGCAGGTGGAACAACCACGGATCCCCGTGCGCGACACGAACAGTACATGACGCCGGGGCCTTGCCTGTCAAGCACTGCAGACTGCACTAAAGGCAGCTTCATCCATTGTGACGGCTGCGAAATCCCGAGCTGTCCTGTGCCTGATGGAGTCTCGATCAACTTGGTGAGCATTCAAAACTGGGTGAAATGGCTCGCTTGGGCTGCCTTGGGTCGTTAATCCCAATATCTAATCATTCCGTCCAGTCCACCTGTCGCAACTTTGCTGCTCTCGTGTTGATGCCATGCCACACATGTAACTGCACCCGCGCCTTCGCCTCCGGCTTGGATCTTGTGCCACATCTTTCCCGTTTTCCAGTCCCAGAAACACACATACCCGCCGGAATCGCCGCTTGCAATGATTCCGCCGTCCGGGGATATGGCCACATCGATGGCGTAACCGCTGGTGTTCATACCTCTGAAGCCCTTCTTCCGATTCTGTCGGAATTTGTCTCCCGCGGCATACACGACGATTTGGTTGTCGGCAGATTGGAAAGCGACGTATTTCCCAGAGGGGTGAGGCGCGGCGCGCACGAGCGCGTACATGGACGGATCCGCAATGAACTTGATAGGTACGGGAATGCCATACTCCCAAGCACGGAGAGATTTATCGTCGGATGTGGAGATAAACCTTCGTCCCTCGTCGACAAATGTGAGTGTGTTGATGGGGCCGAGATGGTGGTCGTATTCTTGGGTCAATTCACCCGACCGGATGTCAAATTGGACAATCTTCTTGTCGGCCATGCCAGCGATAAACTCGTTACCCTCGGGGTGGAATCGCAGCGTATGTGGCGTTTTCCCCGTGGTGAACCGAGATATACATTTTCCGGTCTCTGTGTCCCAAAGCTTCATCTGACGGTCATAAGACGCGGACAAGAATGATTGTCCCGTGGGGTGGAAATCGGTGTCTGTAATCGCCTTGTTGTGGCCCGAAAACGTGCGCAGGAGGGTCCGGTCATGATGAGCATCCCACAAAGCGAGTTTTGCATCTGCGGACGACGAAAGGAGTAGGTGCGATGATTTTGGGATGAATCGCAACGAGGTGATAGGTTTTGTGTGGTACTTGTAGACGTGTATAAGTTTCTTCGGCACGTAATTTTGTATTGAACCTGGTTCTTTGCGAAGGTCGACGTCCAGATCTTGAGGTACGTGCATGTACGTCCGTCCTTGGTAATCGAATTCTGAAGCGCCGTGAAATCCAGTCGTCTCTGCAGCATTCGAATCGTCGGCATATCCAGTGGCTTCCTTCGGGGGCGCAGGTAGCGGCGTGGGTACGATGCCCTCCTCCACCCATTCCTCGTCCGAGGCAAGTTCTTGATCCGCCGCGGCTTCTGCTCGCTCATAAGCAACATCATCGCTTTGATATTTTGCCCAAGGACCGAGGTATGCGCCTTCACCATCGACTATGCTGCTGTCTCCCTTTTTCTGTCTCTTTGCCCGAATTGCGGCACTTTCTTGCTTGGAGTGGCGCAACTGGACGACGTCTTTGCCGCCGTACCTGGCAACGGCGGACTGATCACCCACAAATGAACCGTTCATCGTGGGATCCTTGGTGTACCCTAGGCTCTGATATGTCCTGTGCTGCGTCTTGAATGCGGCTTCCGACATCGATGTCTCCTCTGCATTTCCGGTGAGGACATTCTTCCGCTTGAGGGCATTGCCGGCCGTAGACTTGAATGGATTTGCTGGACCCTGGGCCGGGCGGGCAAGGTTTTCGTAAGTAACATTATAAGTGAGCGCGTTGCTAGAAGGGTTCGCCAACATGACTTGCATTTGCGACACATCCTGCGCCCCGTTAGACTGATTAGCACATCGTCCGGTGAATGAAGACCAAACCTCTGTTGATACGTCTGGTGCGCAGTTTATTGCGGGCTTTTGCCGAGAAGGGCGTTCCGCGGGGCTCTGCTCGTCGTCGCTCGAGTCATACGCTGATCCTAGAAGGGCGGACATCTTGACCGAGTCTGACCCTTGCCGAGGAAAATCACAGTGAAACAATAGAGATCCCGTCCTCAAGTCATCCAGACGAGGGAAAAAGTTTGGGACTGGCGCGTGCTGGTGAACCTCGTGATGGCGTCGGCCAAGACGCACATGTCTCGGTATACATGCCTTTCTTGATAGCTATGGTGGCGTTGTGTCCACCGAAAGGTCAGCACCCTGATGACTTAGTTGATTTCACAATCAAGCAACCGTGTTGAATGCTTCTCTACAAGTAGACGTCTCCACTGAACCTTGCGGGAGTTGGCGGCGCATCTGAATGTGACGCAATAAAGCCTGTAAGACGAAGTGATACCAATAAGGAGGGTTAGAATTTGAGCATTAGGACAGGAAATGGTGGCTTTTCCTCGCTTCTGCCACCCGGGACATTTGCATATTGTCGCGTCATGCTTGCAACGGGCCTGCTGAAAAAATAGCCCTCTCTATCGTAGACCCTCCACCAGCTGAAATATTTCAGAACTCCTCTGCCTCGTCGTATCTCATATCTCGGCTGTACAGGTCGAGTAGCAGACAGATAAACCAACCACATAGTTTTGGGAAATGTCGCCCTTCCAAATCTTGACCATGTGAGAATCTTTGCTCTCTGACTGCCGTCGCCGCTTGCACCGCCTTTTGTGCAGTAGAATGAACCTCTGGCGGACTCGCCACTTCCCTCCTGGCTAACTTGACAACCCAGACGGGCGAGCCCCGGTGCGTTGGAAATCGTCAAAGTCCCCTTCTCACCTCAACAGTCGCCGCATTTTCAATTTAATCATCCTCTTCACCAGTACTGAAAGCTTCCCTAATTGGCTGACGCATCATAGCAGCAGGCGACCATCATCAGGAGTAACTGCCGTGCTTCATCGCATATGATATTTCACCACGTAGTCAGTTCGACTCGTCCCTGATCAAGGCCACAATCATGCTGTAAAGATAGAAGAAAAACATGATCAAATGGAAGCCGAGCTTGATGAAAGATTCCTATGGCGAAGAACTCGGCATTAGTAACGGAGTGCCACCTCCCACTGAGGGTATGTACATGCCTTTTTATGGACGTTCAGTTTTCGGAAGATCTCTGTGGCGTCAAGTAGATGCTGGTTCTCGATGATCCTACCATGATCCTATCAGTTCCTGCCCACAGGGCAAACTATTAGGTCGGAATGGCCACCCACTTTTTCGCATTGAACGCCAGGAGTGGTAGATTCAACAGTAGCGCCAACCAATACCCGTTGATGAGGAAGAGGAATGTCAAGAAGGCGTGAACGGCGGCTTCGGGAACAATGTAGGTGTTGAGACGGTTGCAGAGATCAATGGGATTGATATAGTCACTGAGCAGTAATCGGCCGGATTAGCAGGGTATATCCTGGACAAGCCGGGCTTGGGGAGCCGTCGCTTACCACTCCAGATCACTGTACATGATTGTGAAGAAGACTTGCAGGAAGAGGTTGACGGCGTTTATCAGGACGGCGAGCAGGTATAACCACGCCTCGCCCGACATTTTGAATAGGTATCCCGACTACACCAGCGAAAGAAGAATAGGTCCAGATATGATCGCCGCTACCTAGACACACTGTGAGAGGCGAGATTGCAATGTGCGCAGGAGAGGATGCCGAGCTTGCAGGGCTAAACAGGGCGGGGATCAAGCAAGGAAAGCAAGAAGCCGGATTGTAGGGCGCAGACCAAGCGCAATTGTAAGGTACACGGATCGTGGGAGGTGTGATTCTGGAGGACAAGCTGTCCTTGGGAGCGCTGGTTGTGGAGTGAGGTGGCCGGGGAGGATGGTGGTGGACAGAACAGGTACCAGTAGGATGTGGAAATGGGCAATGAGATCAGTCGTGGGGAAGACGGACGCAAAATTCACGGAATTCCCAAGTTGTTGGCACCTGCGGGTTGGACGGGAACAAGGCGAGCATTTGCGTCGCCGTAGTCTCGGTGCACGCACAAATCACTCCTCAGACTCCACCGTACAACGATGTCTTACATACACTTTATTTTCAGCCATTGTTGGAAGGGACTCGGAGACGGTGCTAACGGGGAATCTCTCATTTTTTTTTGCCACTCGACAATCTTTGTTTCCTCGTCCGCACATATTATTCTATCAGAAATACTTGTGCTGTAGAGTCGCGCCTTATCTCAGCCCCGCGGCTCCGGTACTACGGTGTGGCAGTGAGACCCACACGCTGTATAATGCCGCACCAGCTTAAATCCGTCCTTTAACACCTTCCAAAGTACGAGGTACCTCGTACCGAACCAGTTCTAGACCTATCCATTGAGCAATCTCAATCTGGAAGAGCAGGGCTGACTACGCTGCAGGGACCAAGTCTCGGAATATCATTACTGTAGATGTATTGTTTTACAGCTATTGACAAGTACATACACATCATCATGTAACAAGTAATAAGTAACAAGTACATCAGAACTCAGGAGTTATTATTAATCGTCACAGGGAGTATCGTTCTAGAAACAAGACTTTTCTAGAAACTCTTGGAAACTTGGTTGAGCGATCCACTGAATCGTCGGTTCCACATCGTCCTTGGTGATATTGACGGACAATCGCTTCTCCAGCTTTCTCAACCTCCCTCACCTCCATGTCGCAGTCGAAGACCGTCGGGAAACCGAAGTGGATCTGGGCAGCTCGGCTCGCAATCCAGGCTCAGATGGAATCGTCGTGACACTTCTATCACCCATAGTTGATGCTGAAGTGCAGGATTATGGGTAAACGTGTCAATGCCGCCACGCTGGTCGATCATCGTCCTCAGGGCATCGGCATGAAGACGAACCTCGACTGGGTCCCCAAAATCCGCAGTGTACGCCACCAACAGGAGCACAGCTTGGATGTTGGCGTCAGAACTGGCTTGCCCTGGCATTCGGAGCCGGTTCCAAAGAATGTTAGTACCTCGACCGAGATTTCTTTCCGCTTCCACCTGGTCCTGAGGACTTTCCTCGGCAAGTGCACGCGACCTCTGCAGTGCGTAGGCGTAGGCGATGAGCAGATGTCGAGAAGCTTCGTTCTCAAGCATAAATAGCAGCGCCGATTCCAACACGTCGCTCGATTGGTAATGATCGCAGAATGTGTCTCGTACTGTGGTCAGGGTGTTAGTATCAGAGTGCTGACTTTGCATGCATTGCCCGGTCACGTATGTACTGGAGCAGCTGTCTGGAAGGGGAACTCACAAAAATCCAAGGCAGAGTCATCAGCAGAGATTGCTATCTGAGATGCGGATGGTAGCATTTCGACCGCGGAGTCTGCGGCCGCTTCACTTGTAGATGAACCAGCTTCTTGTTCGTCACTGGTTGTACGACTGGGCAGATCCGGTCTTCCGGGAATCGAGGGTGCCGGCGAAATCGACACCGAACTGGCGCTGCTGGCTGAAGAGGCTGCAACATCTGCGTCCCCCCTGGGACGTCTGGTCCATTCGAAGTAGCGAGTCTGGCTGGACCGCCGAAGAAGTCGCGCCCGCGCTTCTCGACGTTGTGCCGCTGAATGATATGCGGTATGCCGTTGGATGGCACTTCTGACATTGGGATTCTGGCTATCGACAAATTCGATAATGTTGGAGGATCGGCGTGTGCTAGAGTCTCTGCTCTCACTCCCGCGAGCAGCGTCTTCTTGCGGAGGATCACCATTTGATGACATGTATGAAAGAGTTGACAGAGGAGAGAGAGATGGCTCTGTAGGAGAGAGAAACGACAACTTAAAAGACGAAAGGTAAAGAACAAAAGGAAAAAGACTGACTAGTCATAGGGTCATGATGTCCTACCTCGCAATGCTGGGAACAAGACTTGGACGGGTATTTGGGACGTCAGGTCAATCACAGGATATCTCGCGACTCCAGTCACCAAAATTTTGAACAGGCATAAGCCGTTCGTAAGGAAGAGAAGCGTGCGCGAAGTTACCGGAGGTGCTCCAGCGAGGGCGGAAAGGGCAACGGTGTACAATTGAAGATAGATCAAGAAGTGTAAATCGCCACAGGTGCTAGGTTCATCCCCTCTTGCCATTTTTATACGGATTCTGGAACGCCAAAAAAAGGCTGCGGGTCTATGCGGACACCCAATCCCCGCGAGATGATTCGGTAATGGTCCATACAGTCTGTGAGGTCCAGAACTTTGCGTATAGCCGGTCAGGAAGTCAGTTTGCCTCGTGATTGGGCAACCTCTCGGTCTCGATATCACAGACCAAAAAAAAAATTCGGGAATCTTAAAAAGCACCCAGCGTAGCCTCTAGATGGTTCGAAATAGCGCATGAGACCTTGGCATAAATGTTGACGCCCAGAAGCGTGCGCTGACGTCGTCAGACACCCGGAAGATTGCATATCATGCTGAAGCGCGAGCGATTATGCGGTCAATGGGGGTTACATGAACCAAGGGCGTGCGGATCGGGATCACGCGGACAGGGAGAACGAGGTGGGTGGTGATGCCGAAGGCGACATTTGGTGGGACTTGAGACGACTATGGCTTATGTATATCAGAGAGGTGAGCCTTGTCAAGACGAAGACACAAGGATGGTATCATTTCTTCGGACTGCAGGGGGCGGCCTTGGCGCTCCGGAAGGCTGCCCGGTCAGGGGTTGCTTTGTACATCCGTCAGGCGGGGATTATACGCCTCTTTCGCCACCTTGTGCGTCGATCGGGCATCCGAATTACCCTTATTTGGACTGCCTCGAGTGGTTTTCCCTCCGATCTACGAGCACAGCACCAGGACGAGGTTACAGACCGTCTTTGCGCACCTGCTCCAGTTCTCGAACAATTACATTTCAAAAACGCCTCGGTCTCCTGATTGCTCGGATGCATCGCAAAACCGAGGTTCAGCTTATGAAACCTTTGAAAGGAACATTCTTGATGCCGCTGCTGTGTGTGGGATATCCCGTGCGAAATGCTCCGACCTGCGCCCCTGACTTTCTGGTAAAATCTGAGCCGGCCCTGTTGTAAATCAATAGCTTGGACATGCACCTGGCATGCAGCATTTGAACCGGTTTGTACTGTGAACAGGCTGTTTCCGCCATCGGCCGAGAGCGGCGTCTATCATCGGTTGTTCTCCGTATATGTAATATCCTTGGGGAGGCAAGAAGTTACTGTGCCAAAGCCAGATACGGAAACTCTAGATCGCCCAGACTGGTGCGCGAGAGGCGCCACAGTGTAGGGAGCATGCATGCGTTTACAGAGTGCAAGGCTGTGAATCTGATGGAGAAAGGGTTGTGGCCCAACGGCCCACAGGGCTGCAAAACTTTTCCAGTGCCACACATGTGTACTACAGAGTTAGTACCTTGCAAGTCGCAATGTGCTTACCAAATTTGCCGTAAGCAGACGAAGAATATTCGGAATCTTGAACAACCGTGGGGGATTAGGAGCGAGAATCGGATGCAAAAAAACAACCAACAGTCAGGATTCCCAACTGGTCATCCACTTTAGTATCAACTGACCGGCAGAGGACTTAAATACGCTCTTCCCGTATCTGCGAACTGAATTCATCAATGTTGAGACAGGCAGGAATACATAAGCCTGTAGTGTGGCGGAACCAATACCGGGACAAGGCGGAACGGGGACCAAGTTACAAATGGCAGTTTGGGTCGGTACTTGATGTTCACGTTGACACATTTCATCTCATTGTCTATTGGCTAGTTTCGCTCATGTTCACACATCTTCTACATCGGTTTCCACATCCCAAGGCACCTCTAGGGCGTTCACTTCCTCCCTTTCTTGCCGCGCTTTTTCACATTAGTGCTGTTGGTATTCTCTAGGCCAGTAGTGTCGACAAGTTCAAATCCAGAATCCGATATTTGACTCGAGCTCATATCCGGCGCAATCGGCATCTCAGAGACAACCACTTTGTCTGTGGGCTCAGGTGGTGATGCTTCCCTGTCTGGCGAAGGTCTCTCATATTCAGGAATCGGCTGCGCACTCTTCAAAAATGAACCGGTAGATTTGCGGTAGAGCCAAATGGGGAGGCGTAAGATAGCTGTATCCCAAACCGTGGGCTTCGGGATCTCATCCAGGTCCAGCAGATATTCTTGGATGTTTCCGTCCTCATCCTCCTCTTCTAGGTACACATTCCCTTCAGGGTCGACGACCAGTATCTTGCCATTCTCTGCAGTCACCCGTCGTCTATCTGGTGTTGAGGAAGGTATCGGTTTGGGAATAGGACCGGAAGCAGGTTTGCTCGTCTTGTCCTTTTTATTTTGTCGATCTAGTTCTCGCCGCTGCCGTCTGTTCAAATTCGCCATCGGCTCAGATTCCTCAATTGAAGGTGCGACATCCACCGGATCACCGAGACCTGGAATGCCTCTGATACCAGTCTCATCGCCCCAAGCTTGTTTCTTTGCATATCTGATGTACCTCTCCATGAAGTCTCGGTGTCTTCTGTAGTTCATGGTCAGGACGAAGTAGTGAACGGCTCCCCCGCCAATTAAAAACAATCCCAGCAAAACAGTGCCCAGTCCAGGTCGATATCTTTGATAGTAGTATCCTGTTCCACGCCAGGAGGGCCAACCGTGGCCCTCGAAGAAATCATATCTTTCTCTCAGCGGCCCTCTCAAGATTGTTCCAATCAAAGTGAGCCGACTATAGCGTTCTTGCGCATCTTTCACAACCCGTGAAATCTCCCGCTGTGATGGTCCTTTCGAGACGTGTACCCCCGGCTTTCTCTTGCCACCTTGTTTCTTCGGGCTCGCCGTCGACCGTGAGGCTATAAAGGAGTGTTTCACTTTGTCGGGATGGAGAGTGCGGGATTTCTTCTTGAGAGCAGCACTGATCTGTTCGAACGTAGCCTGAGGTGAGACGCCGAGGACATCGTAAAAGGTGACTCCGGGCCCTTCAGTTGTTTCCAATTCATCATGCAACTTGAATAGCTCATAATCTTCCGCGGACCATGCAAGACACACGGCGACCAAGAGCAGGAGGAAAAAGATTCGTCGTATCATCTTCACCCACACTTCTCCCCCTCGACAACAATCACTGGTGCTGGTGGCACACGCTGTCCGAGGGAATCTTATAAGCTGGCGATGAAGTGAGGCAAGGAATTCGAATGTGACGGGAATGGTGCCCAAATACGTGGGCCCAATTGACGAAGGTTCCGAGGAGGATGCCGCAGCGAACGTGCAGTAGCTTACTGTATGATCGCAGCCAAGGAAGAGTTTGCAAGGTGTATATATCGGAACGTGCCCTCCTCTTTTTCTTTCTCCCTTCTCGCTCCCTACGCCTCGCTGCTGAAGTGAGAGCGATGGCAGTAACGAGACCTTGAGCCTGCGGGAGGCAGGTCGAGGAATTCCACGAGGAAGACGTCGGAGTGGAAGCAGACGAGAGTTGTTGCTGAGGCGCTCAGTACTAGGTACGCAGTCCGTAACTCCCTGGGGCTGTTCCCCCTGTCACTGCCAAAATTGGGTGTGGCCTTGGTGTGGCTTTGGTGGTTGTGCTGACTATGCCTCAAGGTAGCCTGGCACCAGCTGGTGACCTACCGAGTACCCGCACCCCCCTCCCCCCCTTGAAGCTGCCCACCAGCCTGCCCTTTTGCCCCCTCCCCCTTGCCCTTCTCCGGCCCTTCCCCCCTCGAAAATCTCTGGTTACGAACGTCGCCTACCAAATAATCCTCCTCTCGACCCTGTCGAATTCCATCCCAAATCTCCGCAAAGGGGCCACAGGCAACAAGAAAACATCTCTCTGCCTGGACAATACATCCCTTTGTTCTTATTCACGACCTCTCTCTCACTTGTTCTTCCCCCGACTCTCATTCATTACACTCATTTCCACTTCGGCACCAAACCACCACACTCCAGATAATCTTGTAAGTGCTACAACAGCAGGTCGCCAGCTCTTCTTGCTGCTGTGTAACGAGCGATTCGCGTTCCCTTACTGACAACTGCAAGGTAATCAGCCACCTTGTTCTCTGTCAAAATCACGCCCTCTCACATACCCAAGATGGCCAGGATCAGCATCCCCATCGAAGCCCTGACTTCCCGCCTCAACCTCACGGATCGCTTTAACAGCGTTCGATCGCAGTCCATCGCCTCCCGCTTTGCAAACATCCGCCCCATTTCCGAGTTTCTCGACTTGAAAAGATTGTCAAAACCGAACAACTTTGGAGAGGTGCAAGCAAGAGTCAACTACAACCTGAGCTATTTCTCCAGCAACTATGCCGTGGTCTTTGTCATGCTGAGCATCTACAGCCTGCTCACCAACCTGTGGCTTCTTTTTGACATCATCCTGGTCGTCGGTGGCATGTGGGCCATTGGCAAGTTGGGCGGAGGTGATCTCGAGCTTGGTACCTTCCGAGCTACAACCTCCCAGCTCTACACCGGCCTGGCCTGTATTGCTGTCCCCGTTGCCTTCATTTCTTCTCCCATTGCAACTTTCTTGTGGCTGATTGGGGCTACTGGTGTGACCATCCTGGGTCATGCCTCACTCATGGATAGACCAATCGAGAATGCTTTTTCCGAGGAGGCGGTCTAGGTGGTCGGCCGCGAACTCCATACGATATGCCCCCTGGGGGAAGACCACCAAGGGGACGACCGGGGCGGAACAACGACAGATTATGGGAATTACAACAACAACGCTCGTGGGACTACGATGTTCGTGTGGAGGAGCTGGACACTGACGACGATAATTCGCCGCCAGGGGTCGAGCTGGATCAGGGTTACGGTCAATCAAGATTTCGTTCAGATGAACTTCATTTTACTGGCATAGATTTGGGCGGGGGAGTTATCCGCCGACGGCGTTCGGGTGATTCATTCGACAATAATTTGACTCCTTCGGATGACGAGGACGATTATGATGCTTACTCAGGGCTTATTCGAAGACCAGACATGCAGATGGCTTACAGGGAGAAAGAAGATATGCTTGTGCAGAGAGCTCTGGAGCGGATCGCGCGCGCCCGGGCTTTGGGTAAGCCCAACGTCAAGTTGAGTCGAGCTGAGATTGATGCTTTAAAACGCTTAGAGCTCGAGCGGAGCCAGACTCCTCCACAGTCGCCTGCTGCAGCATCACAAGTCGCTCCAAGGAGCAAAAAAGAAGCACCGGTCGTCAAGCGCAAGCCTGTTGAGGTCCGCAAGGCGTCGGGCAGGAGCAATGGCAAGTCTTCCGGCGGTTCTCCCACGAAAGGGAAGGCGGCAGACGGTCGCAATCGCGGTAGAAGTTCTGCGTCCAACACTCCTGCGCGTGAGAACGCTGACATCTCTGTGGCTGCCTACGAGCTTCCCCCGCCAGATCTAGACTACGATCGGAGGTTGCCTTACCCGCAGGGATACTATGTGGCTGGTCCTCGTCAAGCCGAACCACTACGGCAAGGCTCCCGCACGAACTCCAACCAGTCGCTGCGACAGCAACAAATGCAGCCGATGCTCTCTTATCAACATCATTATCAACATCCTTATTATTCGCATCGCTATTCCTCCAACCCAGACCCTCTCTACAGCAACAGGCCCAGCTCGAATTCCTCTCGCTCTTCACGGCCTGATCCGTCCGAGCCCGACTGGGAGCCTCGCGCTCGCTCGACCTCCAGCCTGGTCAATGTTCCCTTGGATCAATTGCCTTACCAGACAAGCATAGGGAGAGCACCGCGCTTTGACCCTTCCGATCCACGCTTTGCCTCGCCGCAGCGTCGAGTTGTGTCTGGCCCGCCTGGTATTTCACAGAATCAAGCTGGTCAATATCGTCGTCTACAAGACGAACTCTTCCTTTCTGACGAACGACCAGAGGTCTACAACTACCTGGCCCCGTCTGACACGGAGAACCAAATCGATGACGATGATGAGGGTAGCGACTACGTCCCGGAGGGTGAAGTTGTCGATGTTAGAGAAAGACCCAGAGGTGAATATGCTATCCAAACAAGAAGTGCAGCCGCAGGGACATCATCGCAAAGGGCTCGGAGTAATGGAAAAACCATGGCTGGGAAAAGCAAAAAAGGGAGATAGTACACACGGGCGTATGCATTGGGAACCCCGGTATTCACAGAGTCTGCATGTGTTAACAGGTTTTTTGCTCCTGTCGAGCATCCTGGTGCCGACAGCGGATGACCTCAGATGCGAGGAAGAATCGTTGGTCTAGGTTCGTTGTCATGGCCTCTTTTTTAATGCTGAAGATATTGTCAAAAATCGTCCTTGTCCCATACATTGCTTGTGCCAGTTCCTTATTCAAGACATTACCGCGACTTTAGATGACTCCTGCAAGCCATTTATTGATGCAACATTTCTCGCTCGCTCAAAGCAGACGAAAGAGATACCAAATCCGAGTGGTGATTGCAAGTAGACTTCAATGTCACCGCTGCAATTAGATGAACATCTTAGCGATACCTGATCTCCGTGAGTCTCATTCCGTATCAGCCATCAAAGAATCACCTTACCTGCTAAGGCACCAATACTGTTGCCCAGTCCACCGCCCATGCCGGGCAAGGCGCTACCACCATCGAAGTCTCTCGCGCCTCCACGGGCGTAGAACCTTTCGGTTGTTTGGGTCATCTGTCGTCCGCCCATCATCCTCTGCAATCCGACGGGGAGTCGAATGCCCAATGTTCCGAGTAGTTTGCTCAGAGCCCCTCCTGTGATCAACGGCAGAATCACCAGGACAAATGTTCGGACCGGATGGCGACGCATCCAGCGGTATATTTCTCTCAAGAAGCGCCGTATTCGATTGACGAAGCCGGATCGGGGTCTTGCTCGGGAGGAGTGGCCATGGCCGTACCCCCGTGACGAGGAGCCGCCACCTAGGCCGGAGAAGAAGGAGGATGCACTGCGCGAGTAGGACGGGCGGGAGGCGTAGTATGAGCGGCGGGAGGGAGATGGAGAGTTGCTGCGATGGGAGCGGATGCCCTGATTCCAAAAACCCATGTTTAAGTTCTGCTCGCGTTCAGGGAAGGATCTAAGGGCCCAATCGACGTGACCAAATGAGGGGTCCTCCTATTCGGAAGATGTGCGTTTGATTGTTCGTTCGTCGCAGCGGAAACCTCGGTAGCGTCTCGCCTTTGAAGTGGTAATAGTTATTCAGCTGGTCCGTAGCGGGTCTGCAAACCCGTCTTTCTCGTTACTGGGCGTTGCCCAAGGGAATGCAGTGACGAAAGTGGCGAAAGATGCGCAATCAGCAAATCTCTTTACAAATGCAAGCGGTGACAGCTCTTGGGCAAGGAGCACAGGAGAAATGAGGACTCCGTACGAGGTACAGGGTAGTCAAGCAGACCGCTCGACGCACAATTGGAGTGGCTGGAAGATGGACTGGGGGCAGCTGGGGCTCGGTGGGGCACCAGGCTGCACAACTCACTCTTCGTGCCCTTGGTGCCTTTTCGGTTCAAGGAAGGCTGGCCAAGGCTGGCTCCCTGGTACGGCGAGTCTGGTTGGTCAGGCGTGTGGCGAGTAACTATCCTTTATTGGGCTTAGACTTATTTGATGAGAATGCTTGGAAGAAGGCTCAAAGCACGGAAAGTTTGTCACCTTTGCACAGATCTTGCACCTTTTGGATGGACTTTTCTATGTTTGAAACGGTTCCCTCTGCCACTGACGTTGTGGGAGCACAGTCCCGGCGTTCTAATGAGTCCTTCATTCAGCTTTGGATTGCTCACTTTCTAGCAGAAACCTGGGACATCTTCATTGGTCGTGTGAATATGCCAAGCCGCTTGTAATTATGGCTATAAATGCAGCCTTCCCGGTCGCATGGAGTTAGCTAGTTCCAATACACTTTTACGTCTCATTTTACAGCCGGTTGGGCGCCTTGGAGAATCAACTCGGGCGAATCCCAGCAGTGGCTCGTCAACTTTACCATCTCATGGTCTCTTCTCGGACGAATGGGCCCTTTGAGTCCGACGCGAAGCTCAGATCGCGGTCGAGTGTTTTTTGCATAAGGCTCCCCAATCGGGAGTGAAGAACAATCTGATTGCCATGCAAATGCATCGTGGCTCCTCTCCCATAAAGGTTGTCGGATTTAGTTCTCATGTGAAGATTTTTACTCAGATTCCTAATCCAGCAAATGGATAATGGCCATTGACACAGTATTTCCTCCCACAGCTTCGAGAAAAGTAGGCCTTCACGATCCAGATTGTCTACGTCAAGCTCGTCCAAGCATCACCGCCTGCCCAATGCTTGGAATAGTGTCCGCGCGGTTGCTGTTGATAGCTGCCAATATGCCTTCCTTCTCAACGCAGACTTCGCCATTCTTATACAAAACAAAAGCCGTGTCGTCTTGCTCAATCAGCAATTCGAGATCCGTGGGATGGGTCTGTGTTTTGAAAGCGTGGTCATGGCGACGTTGCTAAATGCGAGCTCACATGGACACTATCTTCATGTGCTCTCCTTCTATAAGATCTATGATACTGGTTGATACTCGGGCGAAGTTTACAGTTCCTTTCAACCTTTAGCAGCAAATTCGTCAATGTCCAAAATGGTAGGCGCTTCCTAGAAGACTTGCACAAGGCCGCCGCCTTATTCTCCTCTCCAGCAATCCCACAATGCTGCGGGGAAACATTGTCAGCCAAACGCTTCCAACCATCATAAAACAGCGACCGCATGATCGACCTTTGGCACTCACAATAGAATCTTCCCAAAAGTATCGACTCTCTTGACTTTCAGTTGAGGAACCCTACCATCCGGACGGCGTGCCATCGAGATCGAGATGTTGCGCCAACTGCACTGCTTGAGCAGCCTGCGGAAGCGCATTTACGGCGTGAATGAGCCCGATCCGGTGAGTGAGCATTCGACGGAGATCCACGTCAATCATTGTCTGTACTACCTGAGGCAGGTCCTTATGTGCGTTGGTGACTTGACTCTGGTCACAATGTGTGAAAAAGTCGGAGTGCATCGGAATTGATTGGCCAAATTTCACAACACCACTTATGCGCAGGGTTTCTACAACTTCTTCGAGTGGGCAAACAGTACAATACTCCTGGAAAGGGAATGGAGTGAATAAATGGAGGGTCATTATCAGCTGAGGCTCCAGAGGATGAGCAGAAGATGCGAATATGCCTCAATACCCACCAACCACAACGTACCCAGCAGGTCGGGTTTCAAGAGAGGCGCTCGTTGGTTCCATCTCAGCGATATTCTCGGTCATGCGGTCGTCAAGCCTTCCTAAAATTGGGGCAATCGATACTATTACATTTTCGGGCTCCTTTGGTTTCATTACGCGTCCTCCCGGGTTAGAATGTGTACTGATACTGTTGGAGGCATTTGAAGAGTCAATGGACTGGTAGTGCCTGAAGTTGGACATCGTGCCAGGTTTCCCATAGCAACCTACCACGTCTCCCTCGACGGGGCGTGGGATGATCTTGACAGAAGCCTTTGCAGTGCAGGTTCCACCGGTCCACAAGGCTGGCTTGGCAGGAGTAATAATACAAACCTTACCGAAAATGGAAACCGGTCCCCCCTACCTGCATTAGTGTCGAGAGCCTCCGCCATACCTTTACCAAGTCAATCTCCTGCTTGCATGGGCTTGATATTTCCGTTAAATGGGAGCCTAGATTGCCTAGCATGCTAATTGTTGTGAGTATGGAGCTTGCAAAGTAGGAGCGAAGCCCAGTAGACATTCCGCTGGGCTTCAAACGCCCGCCAAGTAATTCGCTAATATACGGTTAGCTCTCGTTCCGCCGTCCTAGGATGCCTCGTTTCTCAGTTTGGTCACTGTTACGTATTCAGCAGCGCAATATACTCGAGCACTGCCACTACGATGAGAATGAGAGAGACAGCATCAGCCATCACAGATGAAAACTAGAACGCCTTTACGAATACGTCACCGCTTTTATGACCTTTTAATGACTGCTGATATCTATATAACCTTCACACTCACCCTCGGTTCTAGAGGAGGATCTGAATTATACAAACGCCCACAAGTTCTCCATTCTACATTCAAAACACATTTTGCTCTTGCCATTTCACACATCTACTCTGTGTGTTTCAGCTCGACCTGTTGATTGCACTACCATCTTGCATTAACTTTTTGCTGTCGGATATCACAATGACTGCCATTTCCTGCCCCAATGGCGAGCCGAGCCAATACGAATATCTTCCTTCGATAGCGGCTTCCGTTATCTTCATCATTGCCTTCGGTATTTTGACTGTTGGTCATGTCTTCCTGATGATCAGAGGAAAGCAATGGTTCATGACCGCCTTCATTGTTGGAGGACTCTGTAAGTTCGATCTTTCCTGGATCAGATGTAATGGGTCCACAGGCTAACCACCTCCCTTACCTGAATAGTCGAAGTCTCTGGCTTCGGTGTACGAATACTGGGTCATAACAGCCCCTGCAACGATAATTCAGAGATCGCCCAAAAAATCTTGATTCTCGTGGCTCCCTCCATCTTTGCTGCCACAATCTACATGATCCTTGGACGCACCGTTCGAGCTATCCACGCCGACAAACTCTCCCCAATCCGGCCTTCTCGGTTAACTATAATCTTCGTCTCCGGCGACGTTGCCTGCTTTTGTGTCCAGGTGGCCGGTGCTGCCATTATGTCTGGGGGAAGTTCTAAGAAAAGCAATATCAACTTGGGCAGGTACATCATCCTTGTGGGTCTCGCCCTGCAGATCATCCTCTTCGGCTTGTTCGTCTTTGTCGCCTTTATCTTCCACAATCGCATTCACAAACGACCCACTGAGGCATCGTTCCGCCCCCAAATCCGCTGGGAGATAATGCTTTTCGCCCTCTATGGTGTCAGTAGTCTTATCATGGTGCGGAACATATTTCGCGTGATTGAGACCGCCGGAGGCCGTAATGGGTACCTGCTTTCTCACGAATGGCCCCTGTATGTCTTCGACTCCATCCTCATGGCCGCAGTGATGGCCCTTCTGTTGTACTACTTCCCTACCTTGATCAGACCAAGAAAATCCTACACCACGGACAGCATGGAGGCTCAACCTATCCAAGCCGGCCACCAACACGAAGGATATAGGAAAGTTTCTGCTCCGCCTTCGTCTCCCTCCAACATTCACCGAGAGATTCAGCGATAGGGGACAGGACGTCAGACGAAATCTCAAGAGCAAGATACTATGCTCAGGCGAGAAAACACGCCATTGCGCAAGTTGTGACAACGAAACACTGGAGGAAAACGCAGGAGTACAGGTTGGATTGCCCTTCTAAAGCTTTTCTTTGTATATTGATTTGCGACTCGCGAGAATACAAGATGGGTGGGGAAATGCATATGTACTGCGTGCTATTCAAAGTATGGCCAGATGTATGACAGAGCCCTTTGGACGGGGTTTCAGCTCCAGGTTCAATGGCGGAGGACCATGTATAGGTACTAGAATTTGTTGTAATTTTACTCTCCCTAGATAGCAATCTCCATACTTTAGTCTTTCTTGGATAGCGTAAGTTATAAGCAAAGCCCATTACTCGAGGAGTACAAGTGTTAGGAGTTGTTTCCAACAGGCAATTGTCACGGGACTCGAGACTTCGGTACGTGGAGAGAAGGACAGAGGGACGCCACGGTACAGAACGCGGTTATGAGACGAAGGCTTGCCAAAGGTGGGTATGGCAATGTTGGACGAAATCATCTTCGAAGCTATGTCAATTGGGAGGTATGCGTGACCATATGAACATACTTGATTCCGAATGTAGTAGGAACAACTGCTCTGGCACGTTGTTGCAATGGTCCAGAGCACTGAAGCACCAAGGCACAGATCTAGGTAGTATACAGCATTCCTACCGCGCCGTCTAGTCCTAGACATTTCCCAGTGCCACCATAAGCTTAACCAACGAACTTGGGTGGGCTAAAGCAAGAGACGTCATCGCCGTTGATCTGCTCTACTAACCCTATTTCCTCGTGTGCTTCCAAGGCCTCGATCCAGACCAAGGCCCTTGCAATGTCGACTGCGGCGCGGGCATCGACAAGACCTTGGCTCACGATATGCCCTTGAATGTGGGATATCAAAGGCAGTCTCGCATCGCTGGGGCGTAAAAGAGCCGAAGTAACAAGCGCCCAGAGCCTGAGGTCTTGCAACCTCGAATCTGTCTCACGCAAATTCCGAGCTGCCAGTTCAGCAAACTTTGCTTGAAGCGGCACCATGTCGGAGGAATTCAGGCAGAAGCCCTTCTTTAAGCCAGAGAGGGCTATAAGGCATGATAGGCGAACCATCTCTCCTACAACCGAGGCGTCTGACTCCTTCGTAGGGTCGTCAGACAATCTTGGGATAGAGAGTAGACGGTGAGTGACAGGACCTATGAGGTGGATCGCCCAGACTTCATTTTTCCAAAACTGTGTTGAATCGCTGTCGCGATTGACAGTTTCAGCAACCCAGGACATCATCCGCAAGACGCAGAGAACCGGGGATAATTGGGGATATGCTGAACCCAAGCCAACGAGAAGTCGTTCCAGCGCAGGAGGTACCTCCTCAACCTCAGGCATGCATATTTCTCGCGGAATTGGAAACCATGGCGGTGAATTGAGGACTGTCCTGCCGGCGATATCTAACCTATAATATGTAACACAGTTAGAAGAGAACAAACACATTCCCAACGGCGACAAGGATCGTACCAAAAAGCTATTAAAGCAATGCTATTTTCCAGGCCTTCAAATCCGCCGCGAAGGTTTGATATACGATGTAAACCGTTAAGGTGGACGGCCCAGCGATCCCAATTTCCGACAGTCAACTAGCAGTCCCATTAGCAGCAGTAGAGGGGGGGTATGAAATCAATAGAGCGCACAGTTAGGAATGGACATACATACATCATGGCAGATGCACCCAAGAATTGAAGCGATAACACCAGCACTGACAGACTCATGCGGGTCGCGCAGACGCTTCGACAGCTGCCCAAGTCCTTCAAAGTAGTATCTTGTGGATTCCGGGTTATCGTTGTACTCGACGCTGTCTGGTTTTCCGTGTGCCTGATCCCAGAAGAGCGACGAGCTCGCCATAGAGAGCTTAAGCGCCGTCGGGTCCGAGAGGCCCATTCGTATCCAGATGGTAAGGTAGGCCCGGTGCTTGTAATCTGCCACTGATCTCACTAGACACACGGACAAATAGTCGTCAGCACTTGAGGGTGAATTCAATACTACTGGAGGAGGAATAAGCTTACCGAAATGCAAAATCTGAAGCGTCCTCGCATCTAGATCCAATCCCAAGATGCCGCAAGGATTCGGAGACCAGCAGGGTTGGAGATGATGGACATCCTTTCCTGACGCATAGGTGATTTCTACCATCGATTTCCGGTCTCCTTTCAGCTTTTTACCGGGCGGACGCGTCCGGACTTGCAGGGGAATGACTGTGGCACGCGGTCGCTTCCTCCGCGATCGGCCAATGTCTTCCATGACATGACGCCGGATATTCGTTTGCACATTGCGGTTTTGTACATCGCTAGGGTGAGACAAGTTGACAAAGGCGAGCTGCGCCATTTGTGGCTCCTCGTGACCTTTTAATAAACATGTAAAGAAAACTGGGGTACAGAGGACTTGTAAGCAAATAGACTTATATACTTATACTTTGTTATAGAAATTGGCCGTGTTGGGAAGCAGACTTGGCCACCAGGCAGAAACATTTAACAAAGCCCATCTGGGAGCCATCCCGATCTCTACAACTGCCTCACGCCATAAGGCGTCCAGGCGCGAGCTACTAAGTAGTTGTTGGCGCAGGGCTGGCGTGGCGCCTTGGCCTGCGCCAGCCTCTCCATAAGCCCCTTTTCCTCTTCCTGAGCACCCCTTCGACGGCTTCATCTTCTAAAGCCTTACAGTATGCTTCACGCAAAGCCTTATTACTCGGTACAATGGAGCCATTCTGGTTCCGAAGGTCCCACATTGCACCATCTCATCCTCCCAGCTCGATGAGCCCGTTCAACTTCAATTATAAGTCGCATCCCAACACCTTGTTTCCGCCCATAGGGTCACTCTTATGATGCTGGACTTTGGCGGGATTTCTGACGCTAATCAACTGTATTGAACTAAACCGACCCACCTTGGTCCATTAGAGGGGAAGTCTGACCGTAATACGTATTGAGGAAACATGGTAGGAGGGCGTTCTAGTTCCGAAGAAATTGGTGATGGGTATGTGAACTTCTGCCAGGCACCTATGCACAAGAAACTTATAGGAAAGCATTAATAAGAACAGGAATTCGAAGCAGCTATTAACTCCTAACGTGTAAAGCATAGGCCGTTTCGGGTCATTCATCAAGGGCAATGCATCCCCCCCTCATTTTGCCACACAACTGGATTCTCAATTCTCGTTGAAGCCCACATCTCCTGCCTGTCACCTCGGCTTCAAAAGTAGCTCTAGTTCTCCATCGACCAGAGTTTTCTGAGAATATCTCCATTCCACTTAGGACTGCCGGGCGAACCCTTAATATTGAATTTTTGCGCAAGCACCTCACGCGCACCAAGGCTGGAGTCTTGTCCTCGCTCGTTTAGAAAGTCAACCAGTGACACCTTTGAATTGAAGCCATCTGAACTGCGATGGGTGAATCCTCCTGGTGCACTGGATGCACCTGGTGAATATCCAGCTTGTATGCCTTGCTCCAAAAAGTGAAGACCTATTCGAAAGAGGGGGCCAACCCAATCCGAGGAATTCAAGTTTCCGTTATTCTGTTGACTTTGACCCCGCGATTGCTGAGGCATGTGAGTGTGTTGGTGTTGATTTTCAGACGGTTGCTGGTTATTGGGTTGAGCCTGACTTTGAGAGGGTTTTTGACTCCAGTCTGCTGAAGAGGTATTTCGAGCAGACTGCCTCTCTGAGTTCTCCCCTGGGACATCTCTCCCGGCTGAAGGGGGCGACCTTGCTTGGCGGAGGACGTTGGCTGCCGTGGTGTTTTCGTAAGATGAATTCTCGCCGAGCTCTCTGAATAAACGTGGTTGCACACTCGGGAGCTCATGGCAAACTCGAGCAACGACTGATCTGGCTTGGGTGGCTAGTTCGGACTGCTGATGCTCCCAAGAAAGAAACTGTCCCCTCGCCACTCCATTCTCGTATACCTTGCCATGCTCATAAGTTTTGGCGCCGTGGTCAAGAAATGGGCTCCAAAGCTGTTTTCGCTGTTGGAGACGCTTTTCGAGCTTCTCCGTGTCCTGCCGAGTTCGACAATCCCAGAATGTGGTAATGATGGTGAGGTAAGGAAAGAACTCCTCCCCACAGAAAGCAGCAAGCCAGCTGCGAAGAGTTCTTTCGAAGGCTTCATCACGGGGGCGACTGTTGTCAACAACATACCATACACCAACAATGGTGGCAATCCCGCGTATCTCCTCTATCATCTCCATAATCTTACTGAACGTGTCCCATGCCGTGTTGTCATCGTCAAACCCAGGTGTGTCGATTAGGTAGTAGTCTTCCTGGTTTATGCATGTCACAGCTATTTCGCAAGCTGTAGTGACTAACAATGTGTCTGTTAGCTTCTGGTCATGACAAGCCACTGCGAAACAATACCTGAGTTCACTGAGTCACCAGACAGCCCTGTCCTGCCGGTGACAGCCTCCACTAGTGACGATTTTCCCGCACCAGTTTTACCAAAAACGATAATCACACGGGCCTTGACAGCTCTGCTAAGGCCGTACAGTTAGTTCTCATCATGTGAATGTTGGGGACAACGAACCGACATCTCATAGACGCTAGGCATCTCTTGGTTTCTGCCGAAAGCATCTCGGTCGGCTGGTCCATATTGAAGTTTCAACTCCCTTCAGGGCGCTGAGGAAGGAAAGCAAAAGAACTGCTGGAGGACTGGAGGGGCGAGGTGCCTTAAATAGGTTGGTAGGCTTGATATTGCGCAAAGAGATTGACACAATCAACATCATGGCTCCATACACTTCAACAGCCTCGAGCCGGATTTAGTCCTGTATTGATCGGCGTTGGTTAAGCCATGCTTCAGCTCTAATCTCTGTCTTGGACATCAACGGCCAATCATAAAATGTGTTCGAGAAAGAGGCCCCGGTTTCGCACTAGCACAATTTCCTTGCATTGGTGCGAGAACACTAGGTTGCAGGTTGCCTTTCAGCCGTTGCTTCCTTCCAACCAGAAGATGGAACTGGGCAAACACGAAGAATTGTTGCGTATGTGGGGAGTTTCCGCTGCTGTGCTTTCGATGAGGCAGCCGGGGTTGGGCGCATGCATTCCTGGTGAAGAACTCCCGGCCTCCTCAGGGTGCCGCACCATGCCTCTCTCATCATTCCCCAATGCGATCGTAAACAGTTCTTGGCCTGTCCATGGATGATAAGGATAATATGGCTGCGACGCGAAATCTCATTTGACGGGCAAAAAGAGGTCGCGAGCGTTTCCCACGTCAAGAAAAAGGCACTTCCACTTCGACGCCAACAAGAGATCGTTGAACGCTGCATTTCCTAAGAATCTGACGTGTCACGCTTTGCGGGCTTTGGGCCCTTCACGATTAATCATTAGTGTCTTGCCCACCTGTTGCTGTGCATCCCGTCTCAATGGCTTACCAGTTGCACTAACTTCTTTCGTTTTCTACTCAACCGGTGAGATCAGCCCCTCTCCAATTCGACCAGCCCGATGATTTTGTCCCTCACCCTAGGTAAGGATGATGTGTAACAATTGGGTTGGGCGAAGGGTTGGTCGACGCACATGTCACCACAGAAGCTGTGAAATATGTAAGTTGTCGTCGTCAAGCCTTGTCTTCACTGTCAATTTCGACCAGATCAAACGTCGTGAGAGTCAGCGGAAATACGTCTTCTTTGTTCAATCGCTTGAAGGTATGAACTTAGCATCTTTCGACGGTTTGAAGCAAAATGAGCTCCTGGCGCTTGTAGAGAAATACATCATAGACGGAGCAAAGTGGCCTGACATAGCCGTGGAACTGCGGAGACAGTATCACAGCATAGTAACGTTAGTCGACATTGAATCTGAGACCTTGACAGTGGCTATACTGACAACATATTTAGCAAGAAACAGTGGTCTAGCAAACTAACTGCGCATGGGTTCTTCAAAAATGTTGACGAAAGTGAGATCATCGACGTACTCGGAGAGCTCGAGAGGCTCCAATTATCGCTTCTGTCACTGGGAAACTATACGCTCTTAGTGGTGGCAAACCATGTCCTTCTCAACCCCCAAACGATCGAAAGATATCGCCAGAAGAACAGCAACTCACTTCACGAGACGATCAGCCAAGGTCGTCCTCCCCAACCTCGCAGGCATCCCATGGTTGTTCCGCTGCCATTTGAGTTCCGAATGTTGAATGACCCTGACTCTTTCAAATGTTTCCGGAGGATGTTGTGGCTTGTGAGTGTCCATTTCACCAGCTGCTTTGACACTCGCAAGTGGACAAATGATGAAAATGGGTTGTACAACCGCCATGATGTCTTTCGATCTGATTTGACACAACTTAGCCGACTTCACAATATATTGTTTGACGCAATTAACCAACACAACAAAAAAGAAAAAGACTCAAAGCGAGAATGGACTCTAATCCGTGACGCATTCTGGTCCCTGGACCAAATTGTGAAGACCAACCACCATCGTCAACTGCCGGATATTCTGGGGATTATCCATATGCTGAAGAAGGGTTGGCAGCCCAGGGAACATGTCTCTCTCCACGACACCATCCATTTCAAGTTGTGTCAGCAGCTTAATAGCTTAGCTGAGGTTTACTTGGAAGGAAATGATCCACGAAGGAAGCTAATCGCACTTCTGAAGCGGATGCTTGAGGAGCAAGAGTGGAACGAGAAGTTGGGTTATGTTTTGCATGCATTTGATACATACTGTCGTCGTTTGTGGATGGACAGGCTTGGCCGCAACGACATCAAAGCCTACTATTCATACAACCAAGCCAGCTTTCCTCGCTCAGAGTCGGAGCCCGGCGAATTCTACGAAAAGTTCCAGGGGAAGCAGTTGTCTGAGATCCTGAGGCTCTTGACTGAGGTCGATGGCGAACTTGGGCGCTATTCCCATCCAACATTCTGTCTTTGGCACACAGCATTGAGCTATCTCTTTCAAGAGAAGAGATATTCAGACGCCGAAGTAGTTTGCCAAGAGCTTTCTAAGCGCATATTACACCCCGAAGGTGATCAGACCTTTGACGATGGACAACTGAACTTTGACTCTGCAAAGACAATGTACTCCCTTGGCTCTTCACAGAGAGCGCAGGCGAAAAGGCTCATATCCATCGGTCGCAAAGAGGACGGCGATTCCAAGCTCTCGCAAGCGTTGGCAAACCTTCAAATAGCTCTGGCCTTGCGCCGCCGCCTTGTTCCGATAGGGAAATGGGATCCATTGTCCCAGGGAATGCTGGAGGCACTAGTAGCTGCTGGAACAGCTCTCGGTTTGGATCAAAATGTCGGTGTATGGGATGATCAACTGCGTATGATGGAAACTCCTTCGGAGGGCAGACTCAGATGAGACAGTGGCTCAGGTTGGAGAGGAATCTCGTACACACGTTTGGGTGTGTTTCGACAAAGCATTTCGTTTCACAGGACAGGTTTCAACTTTGAACTCATACGCAAAGTTGCGTCCTCCGTGCTCGGTGCCTTCCGCTTAATCGGGAACGGTCCCACCTTTGATCGAGGATAGCTTAGAGGTCTGTGATAGCCAGTATCCGTTACCGTGGTGCACAACTTTCAGCCAGGCTTCCACCTGTCCACGACAATCGCGGGAACCAGCTCAAAAGTTCCTCATCAGAGTCCAATAGCTCGTCACCGCTTTCTGATGGTTCGTCGGTGCTCCATTATCAGTCTGACGGACTCCGATCACATACGGAGTTAACTATAATGCGTTATGTTTTCGACTTTGGGGCTTCAGGAGCGCAATACAAGACTAGAGGACGTACCGATATGTAGGCATTTATCAAGGAAGTAGCCCGCCCCAATATTTCAAAAGGCCCTGGGTTCTATCCTCTATCCTCGATCCCCTTCTCCTTCTGTCGCACGATCTCCTCCATTTCCCCCAGTCGGGCTAGAGTGGCTTGTTGCTCATTGATCGCGGGCTCTTTTTGGGGGGTTGGGGGAGGGTTGGGCAATGATGACCTCTTGCTCCTTGATCACAGAGGCCTTTTCCACGACTTTGGCTTTCTTGTCTGCTATGGATCTTCTTGCTTCGGCGACTGTGAGGACAAATTTTCCAACACTCTTCTCATCGAAGATGTCAAAGTAACCGCCCTCCACCTTCATACGTAGTCTGTAGTCACTGTCACTGTTACCCTGTGTGCGAATTCGTCAGCGTTGTGCCCGAGCAGAACGAGGCTACTTCTCGCTTTTCTTTCCGAATCGACCGCCATACCTTGAGACCAGAGTGTTATATCCGAAGAGTACGATATGTGGGTAAGTGGAGGGACCACGATGAAAATCAGGAGGAATCATCGTGGTGCCGTGGCGATTGCGTTGAATTTATTGCCTTGCTTCCCAGACGAAAGAAGAATCCGGTTATGGCGAGAGACTTAGTTGCCGGGAAGGACACCTCAGGCCATAGCCCCCTATCCAACCATATTGTTCCAATTCTATCGCCAACTCAATCGAGCTAGCCCAACACCAAAAAGGTGAGTCGAGCAGTCTGCCCCAGTAGCTTCAAAGTGGATGCGAGATAGGAATGTGAAATTGCGCTATAGCAGAGACTGTATACCAGGAACACCATGCGTTTTTACCGATTCAAAACCTCATTTGTACCCAATCAACCGCCTTTGGCACCCATTTCTTAACTGATTGCCCCACTGAACAATTTCGCCGCAAGCTCACTCAGAATGCGGGCCTTCTGACCCTGATCCAGCGACTGGAACACCTCGTAGACAGATTTACCTTGTTTGTCCCGTATGGCGCCCATCTTGCTGCCAGCAGCCGCGCCCGTCACCATTCCCACCGAGTTGCCCACGATGAAACCGAGAACACCCCCCGAAATGCCGCCTGCGATCGTCCAGAATCGCTTGGTAGGTGCATGGGTGTCATCTGCCAGGTTGTCCTCCTGCATCATCTCCTCGAAGGCGCTCCTGAATTGGTCGTTTGCGAACCTGTCTTCTTGCGTGTCTCCTGCACGGCGGCCAAAGCCGAACATGTTGAACCAAGACTGGGCTCCAGCCTGGGGAGAGGGTCTCGGTATTTCCTCGTCTGCAGACTCTTCAAAGCTCGTGGTCCCGTGAAAGCGCCTGGCTTCATCGTATTCTCTCCGCCTCGTGGGCTCGGACAGGGTGTAGTAGGCGTCATTGATCTTTTGAAACATTTTCGTCCGCTTGGGGCGCTCTTCCGAGTCGGCAGCGACGCGGTCTGGGTGCCATCTTCCAGTCCCGTTAGTCTAGGCAGAGAATGTTGGGTCCAACGACAAAGGGCTGCCGAAGGTCCAAATTCCCAGTGAGGAACTTACTTCAGCGCCGCCTTCTTGTAAGCTCTCTTGATCGCCTCCTGATCGCTGTCAGGGGCAACTTCTAGGACGGCATCTCCGTTTGGTCAGCCTCACTCTCTTTGGCTGGGCGGATGGCGCTTACAGTAATCAGGCAGCTCAGACATGTTGGAACCACTCACGATCCCAGCGTTGAGGCTGCGTCGATTGAATCTGGGGTCGCGCCTGCTAGGGAGCAAGAAGAATCAAAAGTCGGAGGAGACTACAGATCAAGGCATGAGCGGTTCATGTAATAATAACAATAACGGTGCTCATCAGTTCAAACGAAGGGGTGGCAGAAGAAGAAAGGCATGTGGATGGATTGCCTGCGCTTGGTCGCAGCCTGTTGAAACCATGACGTCGACAAGCTGCCTCGGTGTGAAGCCTCTGTGGCGCCCCGCATGCAGGAGGATCACTCAGTGAGGATGAAAGTGGGCTTGGGGTGGGCTTGGTGGCAGTGTCTGACATCGAGGAATCGATTCCGCCGTCCAAATTTACTGTAATTGTGCTTCACTAGCTAATGGTGTCCACACTCTATCTACACGTCAACATTCTCGGACTACTACAATGTTCTCGACCAAAGAGTTACTACAAAATTCAACCCGGCCACAGACGCAAAAAAGCAGCGCCAACTCCACTACTAGTGCAAAGAGTGGCGAGATGATCTCGTTTGAACGGTAATAGTTTCCAGCGTTGAGATAACACGAAGGAAAAAGACGATGCCAACATTGATATACTCTTTTCTTTATTCAAGAAGTATAGTCTAGGTTCATCTCATTGTTATCATCGCTGTCATTCCTAGCTCATCACCTGGCGAAAGCATTGTCTTACTGCGCGCTTCGATCATGTATCATGAGCAAGTCGACAGCGACGAAAGTGACCAAAGATGGCTGTGCTTGAGCCAACCAGCAGCCAGGCAAATAAGATCGGAAGAGCGCGATGGAGCACGGGAACTGCCCCACTGGACCAAATATCCGTCAGGAGAGAATACGCCTCGTTATCCGGGAGTGCGTACCCCCAGTGATAAAACGCCGGATTGAGTTGGAGTGGGCTGACGGAGCTCGCTAAGTTGAGGACGATCCAGGTCAGAATGAAGAACGGCATGACAGGTACCGGCCAGAACGCGGCCGCCGTGTCGACAACGACAAAGTGCACCGTGTGAAGCAGCCAAAAGGTCACCCACGTCAGGCCAAACTGCTTCCCGTCCACTGACCATGTCTCTCGGAATGCCCAGATGTATCCGGTCATGCCGAGTGCGGACAGTAGGGTGTAGCCAAAGGCAAATGCCACTCGGATGATTCCCGTAGTCGTCGCAGGCACCTTTTTGTATATGCCCAGCTCGTCCGAGAGCCCATTCAGGATCAACACGAAAAAGAACTGTTCCAGCACTGGCATCACCATGGTCGCCGTATTGTACAGAAGACGAGTTGGATTTGTGGTTTCCATGATATTCACGCCAGAGATGCCGATTGGATGAAATAGAACTTGGACGGCCGCACTGCTGTTTCGGTTCAGGTTCTGTAGCGCGGGTTGGCCCTGTCTGTGATGATACTCCTGTTCGGCGGCCTGTGCCAACAGCTCGAAACTGGACATCAACGCCTCGTCGGAGAATGGGGGATATCTGACCTCATTCCATATGTATGTCAACGCGTCAGAAGCCTGGTAGGTCCGCGCCGCCTCGCCACTCGCAAGGGCGCGAGCAAGTCTCGCCGAGGCATTTGGGTTGACCACAAATGCCGCCCAGTACAATCCAGCTCTCACGGCGTCTAGCGCCTCGGCGACAGATTGCAGTTCGCTCCCAATCGGCTTGTCGAATGAAGGGAAGTTGGAGCCTCGAAGGCTCTCATAAGCACTGTTCACAGATTCGCCTATCACTCCGCCGTCGAGATCCAACCACAAGACATTCAACGATGAGACGCGATCACTTGAGCCCCACAGAGAACCATAGAGGTAGGACAAGTTTCCCAGGAACAGCAGCTGAAGCAGGACAAAAACGGCAGCAATTTTGATGAAGAACGGCTTCCGAGTGTGCTGCCAGAAGTCCTGCTCCTTCCTGTCGCCTAGCTCGGCCTGCAGGGAGTGGTAGGATGTCTTTTCCGGAGCATCTGATCGGCGACTGTTCGTACGCAGCAGGTGGAAAGGGGCTCGGACAAGGGCGGGCTCGATCTGGGAGGATGTCTTTGAGGAGGTGACTGTCGAGCCGAGACTGTCGGTTCGGAGCAAGAAAGGGGCTCTGTCTGGCAGGGCCTCGGATTGGTACGACAGCTTTGACAGAGCAGTCGAACCGATGCTCCCGTCATCAGGAAGTAAAGGGGCTCGAAACGGCCGCATCTCATACTGGATACTAGGCATTCGTGAACTTGTGAGACCCGACGGGGCTGCTACAGCAAAAGGACGACCAAACTCCCCGTTCGGACACAACGAAAAGGTTCTTCCTATATATGCCACCGACCGACAAGTATCCATGTGGATATGTCTTTCTTTAGAACTCGGCACAACGGCGTCTGATTGGATCTGAAATCCGTGCCTGCATGAGCAATACTAATAACAAAATGGCCGCGGGGATTGCCCGAAATGGACGGAGAGGATTTCTTTGCAACAAATTGCGTCGGCAGGTAGGAAGGCAGGGACAGACACAGGCTTTGGAAATAGAAGTGGACAGGTTCCTGGAGATCCAATCCAGTCAAGGCGTCCGGTGTTGCAGGGGGCATGTTGCAGCGTGCTCTGGAGTTAGCAACGTCCACATCCTTCGAGTTGTTGGCTGAGTTGGCCTGGGCAGTCGAGTCATAGAATACAGGTGCCTTTCGTACTTCCCTACTCATCTCGTTGGCCAGCGAGACGGTGCATCTGGACATGAAAGGGGTGTTTCCGACGCTGCGAGAAGCAAGAAGCATCGTTGTATGGACTTCCGTGCCACCCACCGATACGAGGGTTGCCCAAGGCAAAACAACGGATTGAAATAATTCTGCCAGGAACGAGGGTCCGGAGAGCGGTGTGAGGCATATCCCGCCCCCCACCCAAAAAATGATGAGCGGCACAAGGACTCTTTCCATTTGAGGAGCACGGTGATGGAGATTTAATGGGGGGGGGGGGGAGGGGGGGGGATATGAGCGTCCCACTGCGTCGGCCAGAGGAGTATTCGTGGAACTTCCCCCAGCTCTTCGTCTTGACAGCTAGGAAGTCACATTGTACAGCAGACATAAAAATTACGTATCTAAATCCAGCTCCAGGATTTTGTCATTCCTCATGTTCAAGCCGTAAATCGGCGGGCGAACACCAGCCTCGTCTAATCCCTGATGCGCAAAGTTTCCGCCAACGCCGGACAATTGCTCCGTCACGCGTCATATGAGGGCTTGGAATCCCTCACTCCCAAGTCTATTATCGACCATTACTTTTCGTGGTGCTCACGTATTCGTCTCCCCGACACTCCTGAAATAATGTACACGAAGAACAGGTGAAAAGGGAGCAAAGAATGTCAGAATCTAAACCGTCCAATACCCCATCGTTTCTGTCGTCCAAGGTCCTTGTGTTCTACGGGATATTTTGAGAGAGCGGACTGGATGTGGAAACCTTGGCCACCGGTCATCGTGGTTCCACGATACCCTTGGGTGGCAGGGTCATAAGGGGTATCGTCGTTCTGATACGTGGTTGCATTTTGATCTGATGTGATTGGCGCCGGTCCTTGGTCAAGAGGAGGGAGACCTCCGTTCCTGCCAGCTTCTTTCTCGAGCTGTGCCTCCCGTTCTCTCCAACCTTGAGGAACGTGGCGCTTCGACCGAACCGAAGGCCAGAGGTCGAGCAGGAACGAGAGAACGTAGAAGGTGAAGATGAGGGCGATGATCCATTCAAACACAGCGGCTACATTTTGATGATCGTTCCAGGCAGTCGAGGCGTAGACGATGGCAAGGATGACCTCGAGAATGATAAATGCAAGCTTGATCCAAAAGGAAATGCGCAGGACACGATGCTGACGGTAGTGGATGCCGAGTCGCTGATATTCGGCACACAGAAAGATGGCCGAGATGATATATCCAGCAATGAAGAGGAGCAAGCATCCGTCATGGACTCTGTCGTGATGGTAGGTGTCGAAGATTGAAAGGAGGATCAGACCGAGGGTGCCTGCAATGGCGAAGAAGATGGCGCAACTCGACAGGGCGGACTGGACGCGGGAGGTGTTGGGTGCCAGTCGACCATAGTGGCGAAGCCACCGCTCCGACATGAAAGCCAAGTCGAGGAACACGGTGGTGATGACGCAGCCGGTGATGAAGAGCGGTTTCAATCCAAAGGCTCCTATGTCAGATATGTAGGCAATATGCTGATCGGGGTCCATAGACGGTAGGTGAGGATGTCCTTCGGCTTCCCAGGTGCAGAACATGGCCAGCAGCATACCGAGCCACCTGTGAGAACAGTTAGAGACGAGTTTGAAATGAATCGAACGGCCAAGAAGACGTACATGCCCGCCGAGATGACAGGGAACCACCAAGCACTGAGCCACCACATACTGTCGGTTGTTGAGAGACTTGTTGGCAGAGTAGAGACTCAAAGCACGACGGTGAAGGTGGAGGTGGAGGTGGGAGCTAGGCTAGGCGAAGGCGCAAGATGACTTTGTCTGGTGACAAAAGGAGAAGGCAGAAAGCAGGTCAATATGAACGAAACGATAATATGTACTTGGTATGGATGAATTCTCTCAATTCTTAATGCCGAAGAGACACGGGAGGCTAATGTTGGTGATTAAGTAATGGGTTGTCACCCGAGATCGACCAGGAAATCCTGAGGCAATGACGGAGCGATGTTCCAGTGGCGTCGCCATTCAGGCCTATCTCATTGGCCCTTCGTAGAGTCGCAGGACAATGAGGGACATTCTGTGCAAGGCACATACTTGTTGGGCAAAGTGCTATAGTGGACATAGCGACATGGGCGGATATAGCGGCGACGAGCTTCCGTGCTGGTGAAAATCACAAGTGAAAAAGTTAGAAAGTGACCGGTCGATAGCACGACGTCATAGGTGCCTCAGAGAGTTATTAGTGCTGTGGGAAGGCGGTGACAGAGTCCTGGATGATCCAATCACAGCCGTGGCTTGGCATCTTCCGTGGCGTCCCGAACATGACGACATGGCAAACTCTCGGTCGCAGCTTCCTTTCGTCTCTCCTCTCTCACTTTCCCCTGATCATTCCATTCTTGGGAAGCGACAAGGGAACCGAGTACGAGGTTTTCGCTGCCGAATTCCACGCCCTAAAAAACGCGCACTCCCATTGTCTCGCAACCTCGTACAATACATGATTCAACCGCTGCTTTACTGAGATGATACCTCTGTCTCCGAAAGCTTAATATTGATAAGTAATGCTACCGTCTCGACACGTCAAACAACTACATAGCTAGCCTGTCCCGCTCATTGACCACTTCTACTCCAACGTCCCTTAGCCTGAATGACTGTGCAGCTGCTAGCGCGTCTCTTGTTATCCCCGTGTAGGTGTGGGCAATATGTCAGCACCATATCTTCCCTGGAGATAATGTGCTGACCAAGCCCTTATCATGCAGCATGGCCCCATTACCTCGATGGGGCAAGTCTGAGTCTGGGGTACATTAGAGAGCGTCTGAATTGCTAGAGGGCAATACAAGGTCTGAATGCCAGGACAAAAGGCGTCCAGATCCAAGAATCTACTGAAGGCCGTTATAGACTGGTCGACTCGTTGCTGTGCTCTGACATTTTCCCAGCAAGCTGTCGTGATGCCAGATGGGAGCTCTGAATCTTGACACTCTCCAAAGGACTCAAAGTGCTACTGTTAAATCGGTTGGTGGGACAACGGCCATTGGAATCGTTGGCTTCGTTGCAAGGCCCTGATAGAATGTGTATATCGTGCCGGCAACCGCTCGAGGCAGTCAGATCAAGCAGGTACCTTCCACAAGCTCTCGGACCTCGCAGGATTCGAGATATTCTCTTTACGATAGGCTGACCTTGAGGACGTTTCGGACACGCTCGGCTTGTTCGGGATCAACGCCGATTTGAAGCAGGTAGGTAGAAAGACCGCCATAAGTAGTGTCGAGGTGCTGGGCGACTTTCTCGCAGAAATCTGGGGGGCATTTGGCAAACGACTCATCCAGACCAATGCTTTCGATCTCTTTCATCCTTTCCGCTTTCTCTGCCTCGAGTTCCATTTCCGACCTGACATAGTCTTGGCTGATGGCATCCAAGTCAATGTTGCACAACAGCAGTACCAACAATACTATCATGCCGGTTCTGTCTTTGCCTTGGGTACAGTTGACCATGACGGGCCATGCCGTCTCGTCTGCGAGGATATCAAAGACTTCTTTGATCTCGGGACAGCTGTGGTCGAGCGTGTCAATCCCAAGGCCGACGAGCCCGCGTGGCAGCATCAGCTCTTTTCCAAGCACTGATATTCCTTCTGTTCGATAACCCAATGCCATCAAGAACACCAACTTGGCGAGGCTGGTGTACTTCAGCTGCCAGATAAGATGTCGTTCAAAGCCTTTGCCATTAAGATTGATGTGCGCATAACGAACGCCAGGGATTTGGACCGGTTCAGCGACGATGCCGTTAGACAACGGCATCACCGCTGATTGTTCTGCCACAGCGGCGCCAGACCGCTTCTTTGCCGCGTTAATGTGTTCTGTTTTGGAGCGAAGGTCAATGATGGTTTGGATCTTGTACGTGTTGACCAGTTTGTTGCGATCGGATGCACTGGCATCATCTGGCCGCGCACTCCTGAAAAGGAGACCCGGTCGGAGCACTTGAGCTCCGAGGATGCTGTTGATATGGGCTCCAACATCGCGAAAATTGAGGAGATTGTCAAACTGATGAACACCTGGAGAATCCATGTCTGTTGCTAAATGGGTATGCCGTGTACGGTTGGAGAAGTGGGGACCTGTTAAGACGGTATGGAGTACCGAGGACGGGAGTGCTACCTCTGTTGTGTTGGCCAAAACAAGGTGTTGAAGTTGACCACTGCCCGCCACCCAGCTCCTTACTTTTTGCTTTGCACTGCATGTTATTGTGGGGCACAGGAAGGAGCAAGGGAGCTCGACGGCGAGATTCCTTGGTCCCTGCCTCGCTCCCCTGGAGCTACCTCGCTAGGTACCACATGGGCGCCACAAGCTCTCGAACCAGGCGTGCTGTCTCTTGGGGCGCGTGCGTGCTCCGATCCAGAATGGGGTATGGCCGTGGCTATCGGCATCGTGTACCTTGTGCCCCTCGATTCGTTCTCCTCTTACCGTTCCCCAACCAGATACAAAAGGACAGTATGGTAGAAAAAATGAGTCTCTGCAATCGACAGAAGTCGAACCGTAGGTGAGTAACCACTGCTCGTGGCATACCTCAGGGTCTTGGGGTCTAGTCTGCTCCCGTTAATCCTATTGGCATGACGTAGGTGGGAATAGGGAATAGGGAACAGGACAAGAAAATGGGATGATCTGGATGACATACACAGGGTGCAGCTCTTGGTCATGACGGTGGTGGACGGTGGACGGTGGATGGTGGTGACGGGCGAGACGGGTGTCTTCTGCCGTACAGACTCTGTTGACCCTGCTTGCCTGGACCTTGGACCTTAGACCTTGGGACCTCCCAAGCAACCTTGGGGACCTCGACCTTGATGAGCGAGCGGCACGCCACTGGCGTTCTGCAGCTATTCTTTCGCCCTCTTCCTCTTGGATGCAAGCAGAGCTCCTTCTGTTGCATTATCCCTCACTCTGCCTCCTGTTCTTGTCGCAGAGAATCCTCAATCTCCATGCAAATGGTAGATTCTTGACTGCGTTGTTGCTTGCGCAACCCAACCGCAACTGCCCGCCAGCTTCCACCACCGAGCACCACCTATCGATTACCCGAGAAGCACCAGTTGGCAGTAGGGGCCGAGCATGTCGGCCAGCATTGCCCATGCCCAGGCCCTGGCCCATCCCAATCCCCATCCCCATCACAGCAGCTTCACCCCCTCGCACAAGCTCGAGGACCAAGGTGAGTCAATCTTCTTCTTTGCTTGCCTTGCCATTGCACCACATGAGCTTCACAGCAAGCTGACATGGTGCAGCTGCCTCTGCGGCATTATCTGTCGCTCGCGACACGCCCACCACCAAGCACAGCTCCTCGTCAATTCTCGACGAGGAAGGCCGGCTATCTGCTGCCAGTGCGTCAACCCCACCCTTGTTTGCCCTCCAGAATCTCCAAGCAACCCCTCGCATCCAATTCACAAAACTAACCGCCGCCCCAGGTGCAGCGCTCTCTCTGAAGTACGCCCGAGCTCAAGACCTCCCTTCGTATCCTTCTGCCGGCGGCGTCAAACTCGCTTCCGCTGGAGCCGCAGCAAGCCTCGCAGAATCCAAAAAGAGGTCCATAGAACTCTGGACACCCGGCATCATCCCCCAGGCGAACACGGCTGCCTACAGAGCAAAAGACTATGAGATGGAACCCATGTGGAAGCCGGAGCTGAGCCGGGCAGGTTCCCAGGCGGCATTGGCTGCACATCGGGATGCTGCACCGGTAGACATCTGGACGGCTCCAGAAACGGAGCAAGGCCATTCTGCCGCATCCTCAGCTTTGCAGAACCCAAAATCACCCCCGCCCATCACTGAGAGACACGTTTCAAGCGATGGACGACAAAAGGCACTCTTGGCTGCAACAGCATCCTTGTACGGGGGACGACGGCGAGCAGAGTCCGCTCCTACACGGCCCGCGTCAACACCAGTTCCCTCTGCCTGGGCCATCAAGGCGGCTACATCGTCTCAAAATGTGAGGCCTCCGTCTTCACCGACCCCACCGTCAACGAGCGAATTGTCGAGCGCGGAGGCGGCCAGGGTCCAACATATGGCCAAGAGCAACGTGTCCCGGCAGATGTACACGTCCAATCCGCCGGTTGCGATAGAGGTGGAAGAAAGGAGAAGGCAAGAAATGCTACGCGCCTCAGCCGTGGCCATGGCTAGAAAGATGTTCGCCATTCAACAAGCTCAGATCGATGAGGCAAGGGGAATTCACCGTTCACAAAGTCACTATGCTGCATACACCGCTCGACGACGCGCTCAATCAGACGCCGCGAATCAGCCAGCAACCACGGATCAAGTGCCACGATACGAGAACCTGGAAGAGGCCGCCCGCAGACTGGCGCAGGAGCGACTCGCCAAGCTGCACGATGAACACGCTGAATATCGACAGTACTATGGACAGCAGTCCGCGCCACCTAGATCACGGCTTACATTACGGCGCGGTCGGCGGACGTCTGACATCCGAGAGGACGATGACTCTGACTTGGAAGAATCACGCAAGATCCGAGCACAAATGTCTTTATTCCAGGGCAAGCTCGCCGAGGTTGACAGCAAGAAGCGACAAGCTGACAGAGATGCATTGCTTGCCGTGGCACATAAAAATGTGACGGCTCGCATGAACGCAATGGATGAAAAGGTATTTTCGGAAACCGGCAAGACGAGTCCACAACAACGCGAGTTATGGGAGCGTCAGGCTCGGGAAAGAGCTCAACGCGAGAGCGACGAAAGGCTGCTTCATGTGGGCAAAGTTCATATAGGAGGCGGCAAGTACCTTGAACACTCGGAGATTGAGGCGATTGCGAAGGCTCGACTGCAACCGACCTTAGATGAGATTACCGAAAAAGCCAAACAACAAAGGGCCAAGGATGAGGAACTCAGATTGGAACAAGAGAGGCTCAAGGCTGAACAAGAGGCCGAGAAGAAGCGGCAAGCAGAGATCAAGGCGGAACAGAAAGCCGTCGTCGGTGAGTTTGCAATTGTGCTCGGAAATAGATCTGTTGCTGACTCTTCCTAGACCGCGAAAAGGCCGAACAAAAGGCTCAAAAAGCAGAGGAGAGACGAATCCAACAAGAGCAGAAACATGAAGAGAGACGGCTGCGCACGGAACAAAAGGCCACCGAGAAGAAAGCCCGAGGTGAGGCCAGTGCGGCGGAACGAGAGCGTCGGCGGACCGAGAAGGAAGAAAAGAGACAGACTGAACCGGGCAAAGCTCGATTCCTTCCAAGCTTCCTTGGAAGGGGGGCTATTACAACTGGGGCTGCCGCTGGCGCAGCGACAGCTGCCGTTGCAAAGGGCACCGCAGACGTGGTTGGCGGAGGAGCAAGAGCCCTGTCAGCACCCTCCGCGGTCCCAGCAACCATGACCGCCGAAGGCGGCGAGGTTGCCGGTGAAACTGTGCATGATCAAGTGACATTGGATCCGAATGAAGCCGCACATGCTGTGGCTGCGGCAGACACCGAGGACACGGCGCAACCATCAGAGGAGTCGAGAGAGGTCGCTCAAATGGCAGAGGAAGAGGTTGGGCCAAAAGACAATGCTGCTACAGCACGATATTCCACCACCACGCCACCACAGGAACCGACATCTCCAACATCTCCGACGTCCCCGACCTTGCCAAGCTCGCCTTCAAAGCGAGATTCGCGAGTGAAGACATGGTTTAGGAGATTCAGGGCGGGAAGCAAAACAGAGAATGATCTTCCGGAGCACACCGCGGCCGTAGAGACGGATCCAAAGCAGAATATAGACACGGTTGGTCAGACAACCGACCCCGTCAAGGACGAAGACGATCAAGCCGCCACAGATTCGATCCGAGATGTTGCACTCGCAGGCAGGAGCGACAACGAGACAGACGACATGTATGGTGGTTCTGTCAAACCCTTCGGGAGAGTCTCACCGATCCACGATGGACCTGTGGCCGGGGAAAACACTGGGCTCGGTCCAACTGTGACTCCTGGTGCAAAGGAACGAGACGTCAGCCCTTCATCAGACACATCGTCGCTGAGTGAAGAGCCATACGTGATTGCTGCGGACGTGGCTTCCTCCAAGTACTCGACTGAACACGCTGGGTCGAAGAGGGACTCGGGATTCGATCAGCTGGCCACCCTGACAGACGAGGACGAAGAGCCCCGTGGGAGGAAAGGTTTCCGGGAAAGGTTTTTGAAAAAGGTCATCCCTGGACGGGACAAAGACAAAGAGAAGCAGAAGCCTGGACCTTCAGAGAGCGCAGCTGGCACTGCTACAGGGACAGGCCCGGCGTCGGCCCCAGCTCCAGCTACAGCTATAAAGCATCCGGCAGCAACAGAGCCCCAACCGCAACCACAACCCCCGCCGGCCGAGACAGAAGAAGCAGGCGAAGCTCATGCCAACCCAGATGAGCATATCCTCTCCGAAACGGAACCCCTGCGCGAGAAGGTGCAGGAACCCTCAACCACATCTACCGAAGCGACGGGAAATACGACCGTCACAGGCACCACAACGCCTGCGTTGACGCACGCGCAGACGAACGGCGATGATGACGAGGACTTCGACGAGGCCAGGGACACCTTTGACGAGGGTCGGCTGGTGAGTGCGTCCAAGGTCGACAGCGGGGCGGCGAGACTGGTCGATGTCGTGACTCCGACGAGTGCGAAAAAGAGCGAAGAGAAGAGTAGGGAGGGGAGCAAGTTCACAGAGGAGCTGTAGAGATTCCAACCCGGGGAAATGCCGATGTCGAGGAAAGGGAGAGGGAGAGAGATGTCTAGGGGATGGCGAGTCCAGAATGGAGCCAGACCTACGGGCCAAAAATGTTCGCGAATTTGTGGGTGACGGATCTCATGCAAGGAAGGGCCCTTTCTTTACCTATGTTGTTTCTGTCTGGGAAAGCGAAAAGGGATGTATGGCACGATGATCCACGATGCAATGTTCAGGATACGATCGATATACACGCACCGCGTCGCTCAGCGGAGCAAGATGCAACGCAACGCACCATGTTTGTTTGGTCACTGTCATGTTTTCTGCATACGTGGACAAATTTGAACAGTCGTCATATCATGCCATGTCGCTATGCAATGCCATGTCTGTTGATGTGTTTCAATGGCAATATTGCTCCTTGTCCTCCTCCCATTTGCTGTTGTAACGGTAACGAAACGACGGCCGATGAGCTCTCGCACCCCCTGGTCGGTGCTGGAATGCTCAGCTTAATTGGTGTACGGAGATGCGCCATGAGATCGTAATATCTCCTACTCGACTCACCATCTAGGGTATCATCATTTCTATACATGCATGGCCTTCGCAGCTTCCCATTGACCCGCCATCGGATCCATGTTCAGCTTGATCTCTGCCGTGGCCCAACCCAATGCCACTCATCAACCCTTTCCGCTGAGATATCCCTCGTTTCATCTCTTATGCTGTCTGTGGTCTTATTCTTGCTCGTGTACTCCCTATCCCTTCACAATTTTATCTTTCCATTCTTCACAATCTCCCATTCTTTCCTTTCAAAAGGCTCATATGTCTGGCTATTGGGCCTCAAGTAAAATAACCTGTCTTCCGCAACTTTCTCGGGATCTACACCTTCCTGTCTGAGGACATGTTTTTGCTGCTTATTGTTGCCCGTGGCCATGACTTGCGTCACTACGCGGAGAAACACGGGCACCGCATATCTGGGCAAACTGTTTCTCGCGTAGGTGGCTAGACTTTCGAGTAGAGACTCTGGGATAGGCGTCGTGTTGGTGCTGACATCTTTGAGTAAAACAGCGGCACACCCTGCGCGACCTTCATGGTGTGGTATCGCGACCCCGTAGACATTCGATTCGAGAATGGCTGGATGTTGACCTAGGACCTGAGCGACTTCGGCGGTTGAGACGTTCTCGCTTCGCCAGCGGAAGGTGTCACCTATTCGGTCCATGAACCAGGTGAGTCCCTCTTTGTCGAGTTTGATGACGTCTCCCGAACGGAACCAAGCGTCGCCTCTCTTCAGTACGTCTCTCAAAATCTTGGAGTCACTAGCCTTCTTGTTACCGAAGTATCCCTGGTACTTTGCGCCAATGTCCGCAGGGTCGACCTTGAAGAGTAGTTCGCCTGGTTCACCCCGAAGTACGGGGACGCAAAAGCCTGTTTTGGGGTTTCGGTAAGGTGATTCTGTCTCCCAGTCCACTTTCACAATAGTTTGCCTCAACTTCATGAGTAAATTACCCAGGAGACCAGCTTGGCCGATCGCGCCAGAGGAGAAGGTGTTGCGCGAAAGATTGAAGCTCGCGCCAGCGGATTCCGTCGCACCATAGAACTCGGCCACCGTCTCGATCCCAAACCGTGCGCGGAATTTATCCCAAACATCTGGCCGAAGGCCGTTACCGAATGCGAGCCGTACCTTGTGTTTGGTGCGATCGTTCGGCTGCGGCGGTACAGCGAGCAGGTAGCGTAGAGTCTCGCCGACATATTGGATGGCCGTGGCGTCAGCCGAAATGACTTCGTCCCAGAAACTTGAGACGGAGAATTTGTGGCCGAGGACCAAGGTACAAGCTCGGACAAGACAGCAGTGGAAGCCCAATTGGAAGGCAGAAGCGTGATAGAGCGGCATCGAGGTGTAATACCTGTCTGGGTTGGACGATGTGACAGGACGAAGACCTATCCAACGGGCAATAAGCCCGGAGCCTACAACAGTGCGGTCCCAAGGCACGATTGCGGCCTTCGGAAGGCCTGTGGTCCCGGACGTCGATATCAGGACACATGGACGGCGACCGACCACACCAGATCGGGCGGAATCAGGTGCACGATAGGGAGGAAAGTATTCCAGGGACGATTGTAGACCGGGAGTCAAAACTGCCACCTCCAGAGGTAAGGCATTGTTGCGGAAATTGGGGGCTGCGAAGATGTTCTTGGTCTCCTCAGTCAGAACTTTGGCCTCGATTTCGGGATCAATAAGCAAGAGCCTCGCAGAGCATGTTTTCACGCTGTGGACAAACGAGGCGGAGGTGAGATTGTAGTTGATAAATGCCGGCAGGGCGCCCAAGGACCACAAAGCCATGGCTAGAAAGAGAAATTGAGGGGAATTCATGAAGTCGATGGCGACGATCTCGCCTGGCAGGACGGAATGAGTGGTGTGTAGATATCCCGCATAGCGGAGGACCATATCGTACGTCTGTTTGAATGTCCATTTTCTGCCCTGGTAGATGATGAAGACCTTGTCTGCGACCTGTGGATTGTAGGCATGCTCTTCAATGAGGTAGAAGGAGCTCGCGCGGTCTGCTTTCTCTCGTTTCGCAAAGGCTCTTTGGGATGCACTCAAACTAAGGAGAAGCTCCAAGTCGACCGAGACTCGCCAGCGGGCATTGAGGTAAGCCAATCCGGCCAAGGCAGTTGGCGCGGCGAGAGCTGCGCTGGAGGACGGCACTGTGAGATTGAATCGGATGGGTCAGAGTTCAATGGACTTTCCTGGTTTCATGTCGACAGAAGGTAGGGGTACACTTACAAGCAAGAGCCATGACCGCAAGACAGAGGACGGGTAGAGGGGTTAATGGGAGGTGGAAGAAGGACAACAAGGTCTTTGCGCCATTGATTCCCTAGATCCCAGGCCGGGGGGTCCAATACCTCGTATATGACCAGAACTGGCACTTGGTCCGAGTCGATACGGAGACTGTAAGCGAAGCGGCGGAGGAAAGTGCAGTTTGGAGTTTGGGGTGCGCTTGGGGTGTGGTAATAGATGGTCTGGTGTCCGCAGAAGACGAGACGAGCAGAAGAACCGAGGCAATTGGTCGACTGCGGCAGCGAGCCAATAAAATAGCTCCCTTCCTGGCGGCTTGGCGGCTAGGCGTCTGGGCGGCTAGGCGGCCCCGCGGGGAGCTCAGCATCTCGGATCTTGCACCTTGCTCGATATTGCTTCCCTCAATACCTACTCGCTCGTATTGTACCTTTCATCGTCCCCGTCGATCAACCACCGGCGTAGAGGGCCCAGTCAGTCACGTCTCCCCCGAGGAATGCGTTGTTTTGGCTCTTGAATCACCGTCTTCCTCGACCAACTCCGTTCACACTCCTTCATCAAGCCGTCCACGTCGCCGCTCACTCACCACCCCCTTGCATTCATCATGTGCTACTACCAATATATCTACGAGAAATGCACCCTCTGCTCTTGCTATCACGACACCATCGTCCAGAGTCGCCGCTGCTTGCGCTACGAGCGAACTGGTAACTGCCTCCTCTCCTTCCACTGGAAAGTCGCTGCTCGGCCTGGAGCCAGACCTGCTCACGACGACCGTCGATGTGGGACGTGTAGTGCGCACAGAAGGCGCCGCCCAACGAACTGGCCCGCGCTGGGCCGCCCGCTACGTCGGTCTCCTCGTCATCTTTCTTGACATGGAACTTGTCCATTTCCGTCCAGCACGACCGTATTATCGGAGCACGGCGTAACATGGCTTCATGAAAGTCTTCTTGTTTACTCCGCGTGTACCGAGATCGGCAAAGGTATTCCTTGGACGCTCCGAAAGGGGTCGGAGGTACTTCTTTTTCAAATTCGCCAGATCGTGCTCCGTCCTGACCATGTGCCAGTCTGCTTCTGCCTCTGTCTACAGGCTGATCCGATCCACGTCTTCGTTCCCTGGATACAGTTACTGACCCGCATCAGCCTCCGAAGGGAAGCCAGATGCGCTCTCGTCCTCAATCCATCCATAAACCACACTCCTGCATGCGATCATGTGTCACTACTATTACGTCGCGGACTGCTGTCCCTCTTGTTCCCCACCAATATACGCCAACGTCTTCTACACTATACCTTGCAGCCCCCGCAGCCGTGAAGCCAGGCGACGATCGCCCTGGTGTCCCTATGTTTGGGCAAGATGGGAATACAGCGGAAGTAGACGGCATGAGAGCTTCAGGTGCTGTGTGCAGTGTCTTCCTGTTCCCTCAGACTCGACAGTTTGGGATGGTATGCCATAGACTTGTGGGCGGCAAATTGTACAGGAATATAGGAATTTGGAGGCTTGCAGACCTGTGCTCCGTGATGGAGTGAGCAATAGTTTCACGGATTGAAGGACTAGGCATTGGCAAGTCTTAGGCATGACTTCTCACCGGACAAGTGGAGGGAATACCCTTGCGTCTTCTGGAGAGCTTTACGTTGCCCTCGTCGTTCATTCTATTGGTTTTCGCTATGCCAACATCGGATAGATCAGCAATCGCTTCGACCGGCCCCAGGTCATGGATTGCATGATGAATCACAATTACATTCTTCCGGGATACCCAGATTCAATAATCCAGGGCCCTCCAGCGATAACCTCCATCCACATTATTCCAATCTTTCTTCTCGAAGCTTCTCTCCCACCCTAGCATCACCGCCAGGATCCGACACGCATTGGCTGACACGCCACAAATCACCTTATCACTCTGCGCCAACATGGCCAAGTCCAACAGGTACGCTCGGCCGAGGAGTTCTCTCAGCTGGAGGGCCTCCTTGGTCGGGTGCGTCCGATAATCGCGCTCCAGGTCCGCCACGTCGTCAACAACAACATCATCATCCCCGTCTGGTCGTGTCCCTCCCGAATGCTTTGCGTCATGATGATGGACTCTCTTCTCCCTGCCGTCGTCGTCTTTCTCCCCAAACCTGTGCTTGGCTTTCATGGGCATCGGGCTGCCCCATTTCTTCCGTTCCTTCACGTCCTGGGGCAAACCCAAGCCCCAGAAGACATCCTTGAAGAAGCCGCCTTCCCAACCCAGTCCACCGCCTTGGCCCATGCTCGCGAGCTTCTTCTTCGACGCGAGGGAGATGCGTTCCTGTGCGCGCAATGTGTTGGGCAGGTCGATGTGGTCGTACATGTCCGCGTCGTCTGACGCGACGAGGAATTTCCACTGGGAAGATTGGCCCACCAGTTTCAAGGCGGTGGCCATGTACATCTCCGGGGGGAGGTAGTTTTGCGAGTACGTCAGGCTGAAAGGGTGCCGGTCGCCGCGCCGGATGTGGATCCCTACCAAACCATTCTCTGGCGGTACGTCATACCAATACTCGTCGTTGTCGTCGTCGTCGAAGTCTTGGTCTTGTGGGATGGAAGGGGTAGCGATGCTAGCATCGATGTCCTTTCGGAACTTTTCCGCGCGATCAACCACATACTGCTCGTCCTGGGGTCGGAGTTTAAAGAGCGCCTCGTACCCTTCCCTGGCCATGTCGAAGATCTCCCTCTCAGAGAAATGGGTGTGGAAAGACTCGCCAAAAATCCAACTGGTTGTGGCGGCCGACACGACGAGGTGTCTAGCTTGATGCGGGCACGGTACGCGGTGCCAAGGGCCAGGTAAGCGGCAAGATGGAGAGGGCGTTGAGGCGAAGAAAGTGCTGTATTGGCCGTAGGGGAAATGGGTGTCGTCGATGAAAAAGGCGCGATCTTCGCGACGGGCCAGGCTGTAGGACAGCCACAGGCCGAGGAGGGTCGAGCCGAGGCCTGCATCGGCGGCATCGAGGACGTACGTCAGGGATTTCTCGCAGACAGGCAGTTTGTCTCCCTTCTCGTGAGACGGTGGATACGGTTCAGGGGGGAGGAAGTGCCGAGACTGCGCCTCTTGGACGTCGATGAAGTTGGGATCATCGTGGTAGTAGACGCTTTGATGGGATTTCTCGCGGGGGCCGGCAACGTGGCGGGCTACCTCGTCGACTTGGGAGCAGATGTCGGCATAATCCGTGTAGGGAAGCGGAAAGGGCCGGTCATGAGGGATGGATATCGTCCAGTGATGTTTCCCCTTTGCATCTGTCAACGCCAGCGGGGTTGGATGGTCGGGCAGCTCAGCGGCCTCGACGATTTCGTAGACCTTACCCAGCGAAGTCAGAAAGGTCAGCTCGGCGAGCTTGTGGGATTTCGTCCGGCTGAAGGAGACGAGATAGTAGATGGCAATGATGCACGAGAGCCAAAACAGACCACGGACCATCTTCCGCGAGTTGAGCTTTGGCGGTTTCTTGCCATGGCGAGGGAGGATGGACGGGAGAGACGGCGACGGGATCGGGGTGGAAGGGAGGAACTGTCGGATGGAGAGATAGCGGTCTGAAGCTGAAGTTGAAGTTGAAGCTGAAGCCCCGAACCTCAGTGGTTTTGGCGGACTGGCGCGACTGGACAGAAGCATCTTCTTTTTGAGTTGCTGTTCGGCATGACTCAATTTGGTTGACGGTGACGGGACCCTCATTCAAGCATTGATGCAGGTCCAAAGCGAGGGCTGAGCGAGGGAGGAGGCAGAAGGGAACTCCAATGCCATGTGGTGACCAAAGATCCAATGCTATGCTGGTGCAGGTTTCTATGCAGTGCCGTCTCTAGAAGCGACAAGATATGCGATGCAATGCAAATGTTCGATGGTGTCAAATGAAAGTACCAGGTATTGCCAGCCAACAAGGACAAAGAAGGGGAGCGCCGTGACTTGGGACAGAGCCAAACAAAGAGAGAAGTGAATAAAGGATAAAAATCAAAATCAACAAATATGATGATGATGATAAAAAAAAGACGACAGCGCCGATCCCTTCCAAGATGCACAGCAGCTTGTTTGTGTTTTTGTGTGCGACTTGCAACTCGTGAAAAGAGTGTCAAAGAAAGAAAAAAAAAATAGAGGTCCCTGGGCCAGGGAGGAATGAGTCGATGCAACCAACGACCAACAACCGGCACTCCAAGGGGGAAAGGATGAGATACAAAAGGTGGTTTCCTTGTTGCTGGCCCCAATTCAATCGAAATCGGCCGCTGTCCCTTCCTGCGGGTTGTGCGGATATGAAAACAAAACCACAAAGGCAGTCAATGAGGAAAGTAGGACAGGAAGGAAAAACGAAAGAACTAGTACGTCCCAATATACCAGGACCCCAAGGCTTGACGCCTGGCTGGTCGTTGGTGCGCAATCTGAAACACCCGACAGCTTTTGCTCATTTTTCTCCGCCCCTGCTGCTCAGTGGCGGTGACACAAAGCGCACGACTGGATCGACAGAGAGTGCCGAGTACCGAGCAGATCACAGGAAATGAACCGGTCATGGATGTGGGATTCATGCTTGTATACCGAGTATACATACGAGGACCCCATTTTCGGTACGGGACGAGATACATATAGAAATGTTGAAAAAGGGTTCCCTGCCTCTTGCCTGTAAGTATGGAAAAGTAATTGCTACTTGTAACAACCTCTATGAAGGGGGTATCTGTATCTGTCTGTTCTGTAGGATGCATACATCTTTTGGGCCTGGAATCGCTTCCCTCGAGGAAATCCTTCTTCCCCCCAATCTTTGATAAACATAGTAAATTCCACAATGTCCTGGTCAAGGAACAGTATTGCTGTCGAAGCTCCAAGGAAATGTCAAGTGCTCAAAACACGCCCAATCCCAGCCCAGCCCGGGAATAGGTAGTCAAACAGCCGCATCGCCCATATTAAAATCGATCATACTCCATGGATCTCGTCCTGTTGGGCGGTCTCAACGCCATTCATGCTTGCCCCCAATGTCTTTCAAAGAAAAATTCCGGGGAAAAGAAATATAGCGGTCGTGTCGTCAATCGTGATAATAAAAACAAACTTGGTTTCAACTTGAATCCTTCGCTTCAATCATCGAGTCCCGCTCTCTCAGGGAAGCTACCATGCTTCCCATAGCAGGCCCTGTCGGCGTTGCACCATTGCTTCCTGCCATCGAGAGTCGTCGTGAGTGTCGCCGCGTTGCTGACGATCCTCGCGAAGGCACCCGCACCGATGAAGACCGCCGGTTCAGCTGTCCACTCTCGACCTTGTCCTGAATCATCTCGTCGAGCATCCTTGACATTTCGTCTACCGTCTTGCGCTTCTTATCCATCGCCTTTTGCGGGGACAGAATCGCCATCGGACTCGTCGTCAGTGGCGACCGGGGTCCACCAGATAACACTTGTTGCGTCGAAACGCTCAATTGAGAGCTGCTGTTGCTACTGTTGCTCTGGTGTCCGGTTTGTGCGCGGTTCTGCTTGAATTCCGAGGATGACGTGTCGGGCGTCAATTCGGCAATCTCTCGCTTGCGCACTGCGGATCGAAGCGCCGCAACCGTCTTCTGCAGGTCCGCAATCATCGCATCTTTCTCGTCCAGTCGCCTCTGCATTTCACTGTCGTCGCCCGCGGGTTTGTTAAACGCCATCGACACTCGAGAGTGACTGGATCGCCGAGCTTGCAGCAGTCTTTTCTCCAGCGTCGAGATATACCGTGTTTTGTCCTGCAAATCGGCCTGCAGAGCGCGCACCTGGGCCTGCAAAGGCGCCCTCCCGTCGCCAAGATCGCCGCTACCGTCTTCATCCTCATCTGGGATCCCCGAAAATGAAAGATGCCCGGAAGCCGACGCCACCCCTCCAAGAGAGGCGACCGACGGATGTCGCCCCAAGCTCGGCGCGACGCCGAGAGTCGACTGGCTGGCAGATGATCGAACAGACCTTGAGCCCCCATATTCAGTTCCACCAGAGAGTCGCGAATGCATACCCAAGGCCGACACGGTTCCGCTGTTAACGCCGGTCGACTTGGAACACAGGATCAAGCGGTTCAGATGCTCGATGCGCTCCTTGAGGGCTGTTCGAGCCAGCTGCATCTCCAGCATTTGTTCCTCATGGCGTTGCTCGGCTTCTTTCTCCAGCTGTCGCTCTTCCTTTTCTGCGGCAGACTTTTGTTGCCCTTCCAGTTGAGACCGGAGACTCGCAATCTCAGCTCTATATCGTTCCAGTAGGCCCGCATTAACACTGCCCATTTCTTCCGCGGCTCTCTTGGCATGGCTGACGATATTGTTCTTGGCGCGAGCGGCAAACTTCAGGGTGTTGAGGGTTTCACCTGTGTGGTTGTTGCCCGCGTTTGTTAACCCGGCTCCAATCTGGATGGTACAGAGGATCGAGACCAACGAGTTCCCAGAGAGTGCGGGTTGGAGCAACCGTGTGAGCTTGCTGTCTCGATATGGCAGGTGTTTTCCGTCTTTGTCCGTTGGATTACCGTTCTTATCACGGTTGCCGGATAACTTGGCGATGACTGTTCCCAAGGTCAAGAGAGACTTGTTGATGTGGGCGCCCTCAGCACGACGTTCCTTGTCCTCTGCCGCACGCTCTGACCCCGCTAGATCAATCAAGCTCAGCGTAGATACCCGCACGCCACCCGGCAGCATTGCCACACGTTTTCCATTTTCCTGCAAGGAGCCAGATCCCGGTATTCGTTCTCGGCTCTCGACCACAATCTGAACCACGGCATGGCTTCGAGAACTTCGTGCATTGAATTGGGTGCTCCCAGTCCGACGAGCTGTGTCTCCTCGATGAATCACTCGTAACAGCTGCGTTGGACTCTGCACAATCTCTTCTTTCAAAGGCGTGGCATAGACACCTCTTTTGCTGTCCTCACGCAGCTTGATTTCCTCTTGTTGCTGTCCGACGCTCGCACCAACAGGCACAGCCAACAAGTCGTGGATCTTCTCGTTGTAGATCTCGAGGTAACTAACTCGCAAGAGGAATTCGCGGTGCGGAGTCTCTCTGATGTAGGAGAAGATATCTGTGATTGCCAGGGGGATCACTCCAGGGCTGCTCATAGTTCCTTGCATCGAAAAGGTCTTTCCGGTTCCTGTCATGCCGTATGCAAACACAGTTCCATGATAACCTTCCATGACTCGACGTACCAGTCGTTTGGCTGCAGCATCATAAACTTTGGCATTGTCATCGTGTGTAGTGAACACATTGTCGAGGTGGTAATCCCCACCCTCTTTTCCCCGGTATGCCACCAGGCCTCTTCGGCCATCCACCATCCATTCTCCTTCGGATTGGGCATTGCTTGGGGCACCAGCGTCGGGGCGGACACGGACACTGACAATCACGTTGCCTTTGGCTTCTTTTCCCTTAGAATTTCGTTTCGAGTCAGCCGTACCTTCGTCCAATTCTTTTGTTCGACCTCGATTGTCCTCCTCGCCTTCTTCGAACGTGGTCGCGCTAGTCGAGTAAGATCCATTGGCCGAAGAGCTCCGACTTTGTGGAGGGGAATGGACGCTGGACTGTGCATCCGATATTCTCTTTCCAAACTTGGCAGAAATGGCCATCCCGTCACCAGCGGAATTGAGTAGACTGGGGGTTTGAGACGAGCGAAAACTTGCGGCAACGCTGGTTCTGGGGGACTTCTTGGATCTGACGGAGGCGTTCTGCACACTGTGTCCTCCATCTGAAGTCCGCTTCTTTGTGGATGTGGTGGATGTCATTGAGGCCGAGGTTGGCGGGCGCGAACTGGCATTGGGTGGCTGCGGAAATGAGCCTATGCTGACAGTTTTCCGCACACCTTTGCTAGAAGGTATACCAGAGGGCTTTTCGGGTGAGAGATCAGGAGCCGATTGAACAGGCTGCGGTGTTGGGAGCGCCGAAGGCCTTGACGGAGCTTTCAATCTGGACGGAGTCTGGGGTAGGCTCTTTCTGGGAGGTTTGCTTGTCGGAATTGGAGGGAGCGCACCCGTTGGCGGGTCGGCTAGAGGCCGTGAGAGAACGGGTAGAGACATGTCAACCAGCACAGAAGAGTAGGACGATTGGTATACTTTAGACAGCTATAGCCAGCTCATACGGGGTTTATTGGTCTGCTGCGATCTCTCTTTTCGGTGGCCAAACGAAACAGTGGTGGACGTGTACTCGGTTTGATGGTATTTATCCGCGACCCGTCGAGCACAAACCCAATCAATGCTGGTATTCCCTGGATTCTGCGCGTTCTTCTGGATATCCAAGAAAACAGATGCCCGTATACTGTACTATTCTCTGGTTTCTGAGGCGGTGAAACGGAGGGTGTCGCAGCTTTTGAGCGAGGAAAAATTGAGGTGGAAGAGCTGTCCGCATAGGACAACACAACAATGTGGAGGGTCGATCAGTGTTTTCTGCCGAGCATGCGACCTCGTTGATGTGCATGTGGCATGAACACGGCACGTCTTGGAGGACTTCTGGGATGCAATTGGGTACAGTGGCCGCAGATGGTGGTCAACAAGGTATGTGATGTTGACCGAATTGACAGAGAGACGGGCGACGACGGACAAGGCGCAAGAGGGATGTTCTCTGGGGGGGGCTTGTTGGTTACTCCTTCAAACCACTAAGAGAGCAAGGAGGAGGGTGTCCCTTCAGCGAGGGCCGTGCCGGCGTCGATGCTAAGGTTTTCCGCCCTGGCAAAAGCTGCTCAAACCTGCGTTGGTGTGCTCGAAGGGGATGATCTGGCTAGGATGGAAAGGTTCAAGCGTGTTGGAAAAGTGCAGGTCTAGCTGTTGGTTGATGCCGGCTGGGCGCTGCTGGGCACAGGAACAGGACCTTGCAGGGCACCTTTTGCGGCTACTAGGCTAAACTGCCGCTAAAAAAGGACCCATACATCGGATGCCCCCCTCCAATAAGCCCGCACAGGCCTTCCCAGTAAGTACCTAGTGGAGGGGGGGGCTCTTTGCTCACTGGGCATGGGGCGCTCGCACCGGGGCTGCAGCAACAAGCCTCGCAGCCCGGTCCAACGAGCCTGTCAAATTGCACCTTCCCTTACCTGTTCCATTGGGCACGAGCCATTCCCTTCACCTTCCGTGCCACCCACTGAAAAGAAGTGCTGCTGGGTGGTCTCGTCGCGGAAGCTGGCCACCACTGGCCCTCTGCAACCACTTTCCTTCAAGGGTCAGCATTCTTCTCATTTCTGTTATTCTATTGGCCTCTGGCTTGTTTTATCACTTGAATTCATCTGCGACTTTTGTGATCATCACAAGCATTGCTCAGGCCACAGGATGTTCTGGCTGTTGTACGGAGTTGTTCCAAACTATCAAGTTGGAACACCTGCAATGGCCACGCGGACACAATTGTCAATAGTGCGTCCTGCGCGCCTCTGCACTCGAATTTCTCCTCGTCTTCCACGGGCTCGCGTACCCTCCTGAACCTCCTGCCTTAGCAACCTCTAGGTTAGCCGAATAGACGCCACGCATAACAGGTCCTGGGGGGAACACAAAGAATTCGCCATTCCCCAAATTCTCTTCTGGCTGCCACCCAGACAATCGCCACTTCCCTCAACTACTGAAACCCTCCAAAGGTGACAACTCCTCTACAAGGTACAAGGCAAAACTTCACGGTCTGATAAGAGTTAGGTGATATGACATGATGCGTTTCCCAAGGCAGAGATGGAGCAGAGAAATTTGACAAGCATCACGGCTCTAAGGGGAAATCCCACCCTTGTCAACGCCAATCTCGACGGTGGCTTCTTTCAAATGCTTCCCCGGCCGTTCACCCCTGGATCAATTCGCTTGGCAAAGTTGGGCGTGGCCAACTCCGGCTACGCAGGTTATCGTCGTCGAGTTGTCTCTCGTGCACCCTTCAACCGAGAACATCCTCATCTCGGTCCTTGAGACAGCGTTGAGGGGCATGCGCATTATTCTGGGCGAGCCGATCCCTCCGCAACGTGCAGCCAACCCGTTTTGTCCAAAAGTTCACTTAATAGGAGGATGGTGCCCTTCTCTTTGAAGTAAACGTCAGCTCCTGGCATTCCATGTGGTAGGAAACAGGTAGTCCCAGACCTCCTTTCAATTGCAACCAGCACTATTTCCACGCTATCTTCAACTTACCTACTTACCTACGCATTGTAAACAAGCCAGTCACATCTATCAACGACCCAACCACACGCAACGCCGGCAGTTGATATTCAGTTTCGCATCAGTACTCCGTGCGGGCTCGGAGTGATCTGGAGACATGCCGGGTCTACGAGGTACCTACTCGCTACTTACCTAGAGGATACTCTCGAGGTCCACCGACGCAGAGTAGAAATGTGGCAACGATCAGCAAAATGATCTCCCTGATCCAGTCCCATGAACCCGCCCAAATGGAACCGGATTTTCTAGCTGTGTATCAAACATGCTGATCTCTTCTTAGCCTTCACTCCCTTGCTTAATCCCCTCAAATGTGAGCAATGGAAATACTCAGGTCGTCTGCTCCCCCTATTCTCTTCTGTTTATCGGCGACAGTCTTCCGATACGTTCAAGGAGAAGACCGAGTGTTTTGAAGGCGACTCAGAACGTGCAGCCGTGGAAGCCGTCGGAGATTTTACTCCCTTGGGGCCTGCTAGCGTGATAGTGGCTGAATTTTCTGTCCCCAAGGATTGGCCATCCGAGCGCAATGGCCACCATGGGCGCCCGGTTGGTTGATCACCCTCACCACAGCAGAGTGTGGACGCCTAGGTACATACCTACTTTCGTTGACCAGACATGGTCCTTAGAACACATTGATATGGTGATCTCAGACTTGACTGAGACACAACCGAAACTCCCGAGATATTACCCTTTCTGGATCTCTCGGCTCATGAGCAAGCTTGATAACCATGCTCCGAGTATGATGTCTTCGGGAGTACTCGCCTGCTGTGTGGAGGAAAACGCATGGCTGCAAGGACTTTCAGACATCTAATAAGAAGAGATAAAGTATTGGGTTCGCATGACATCGTGATCGCACCTATCAATGGTATCCGCATCTCCAGACCCGAGCAGGGTGTTATGTAGGTTCACTTTAAGAGATGGGTTCGCATCTCGCTCCAAGCGTGCTGTCACAACACCCGTTGCGACTCAACTGGACAACTTGGGTTTTCAGAACATAGCCGCCCTCTCCATCACACCAATCACAGAGCCTCGCGCGATGACATCAAGCTTCGTTTCTGGACAAGGCATATCAAGCCCACTCAGAGTCAACAGACAAAGGCCAGAGCACTCTCAACTGTCCAAACCAGCAACATATGATACAACCGATAGTTATCGTACACACGGCGCCCAGAGGTGGCAGGCCACGAAAATGCTCCTTTCAGACATACCATGAATCCACAACATCTCTCGTCTATCTTGCATTCTTTTTGTTCTCCTCCACTCTCATCTTGTGTAACGTCTCCGCCCGTCTCCTCTCACCACCATACACTTTCCTCCCTCGCTTATGCTCCCACAACCCTTCAACGGCCTTGACTGTGACACCACTTCCATGCGTCCCTGCAATGGGATGTGCCTGCTTGCCCTTGATAATGTATCCATTTTTCAACCTAAATCCATACGGTTTCTTCAAGTCCGCGGTCGTCTGCCCAGGGAGTAACCGATACGTGGCGGACCCATTGGGCACGTTGACGATCAACTTCTGCATCCCGGGACTCCTTCCGATGGTGACTGGGCCTGAGACAGGATCTCCTGTTGCGGGATCCTTTTTTAAACTGGGCACTTCGACGACTCGTAGCTCCGCAACGCCGTCCTTGACATACTGAAAGTCGCCTCCAATCCCGAACTCCCCTTTCCGGAACTTCTCTCGCCAACGTAATAGGTATCTCCGTGTGCGGGGCGGTTCAATGCCTCGTGTTTTCATCTGATTCGACGTCAAGGTGAAGAGTTCCTCCCAGGACTCGATCTTGCCGGCATGTTTGGAGAGTTCACGCCCGATGAGCTTGAGGAAGGTGGGCACGTCGGGGACAAAGGGCGTAGGGGCAGGAATGTAGCCGTCACCGGGTAGACCGCGGTGCAGCTGTCGTCGGCATGGGGGGCAGACGTAGGATTGCGGGATTATGAATTTCGATGCCGCTATCGAGGGTCGGAGGAGAGAAGCAACCAGCGAGACTGCTGCTTGCGGCTGTCGCGTGATCATTGCTGCCGCCGTTACTGCACAGATTTCCTCCTTTTCTGGTCCCTGTACGTCAAGGATGACGATTCGGGCGACGCTCAATGGGGTTCAGAGCTTCGTGGTTGCGGGTGATGAAGGGCAAGAATTATTAGACGGTTGGGGCTCATTGGGACGCGATGTCTTGCGAGCCGCATAATTGAGTTCGGTGCCAAGGGCGAGGAAAAGTTGCTGGAAGGTGGACCTTGCCTGATTAGGAAGAATTGTCACGCCGCCCTGTGGTAGTCATACTCCGTCCAAGCCATTGGAGTCGAAGATCAGGCATTGCAATTTCAAGAGACAGGACGCGAATACTAGCCAGATAAACAAGGAGCGGACATACACTCAACCAACATGTACAAAATAATGTGATCAAAAGAACACTAGCATGCGAAAGCCGTTTTGGGAATTACATTCGACTAGGAACTCGCGTGGTGCCTAATTGGTACTTCCTATAAAGAGGTATTCAGAAAACTCGATCAGCTTTGGTCCGGACATTTCAAGGCCGTCGTAGAGATCGAAATGATTCTTCCCTTCGACAACAACCCGCCTCTTTGGGCTCTTTTGCAGCGCCGCATGAATGGGAAGCGAGCTGACAACCATGGAGTTCGGGGCTGACAGTCACAGCTCTGAGGATTTGATAACAACGGTGGGCTTTTGGACCGTGGACAAACCTGGGCGGCGCGCTGAGGTCTATTGGGCTTGTTCTGTCTTCGATGGCAGTGCTCGTGGGCTTCGCAGCGCTCTGCGCTTCACACTCAATGATGGCTTGAAAGAGAAGCATGTGAATCCGCATCATGATGTCGCAGATCTGGAATAGAGAATGTTCATACAATTGCATGCAACGCATGATTTGAGGTGTTCGAATATCGTCACAAGATTGTCATTGTTCGTGAAGGCCGTATTGTTGGCGGTTCCTTTTCTCACTCTTGAAGAACAAGGGACAGAGTGACGCCGATGAAGGCCATGGAGGCCATGAGTTAGCTGCAAGAAAAGATGAGAACAAGTTGTCAACGACAGACAGCATATATGGTTCCAAATGGTTCCCATTAAAGCGGCGTGAGATTCCACGTGAGGGCCATATGCCAAGCATTTGGAGCCTCAGTCTTGAAGTTCTTCTCGGCTGCTTTCAACGACATCCTTCTTGCTTTCGACACGGTTCAGGCCAGATGGATAGATTGACTATGTAAGGAGTTCCTCTCTTTACGATTTCGCAGTGTATCGCGACCTCTGTCCCACTATTTCTGCGGCTAGGATCATGAGATAAACCGATATCAAAAAGAGTTTCACCTTGGATAAGCACTCCTCCGCCTCGAGCACTCAAAAGCACCTTTCCTCCACTTCCAACGGTCCCTGGATCACAACATGGCACCCTCAACAAACGCGCCGTCGCCTCTGATGCCGAGGTCACCTTCAGACATAAATGCAAACTTGTCACCATCAAGAGCTAAGTCGCTTGCCATGAGGAAATCAATATCCAAACCGCAATCTTCAGCACCGGGCCCACCGGCCCAGAGACCGCCTCCGGACTTCGACATGGCTGAGCAAATGAATGAAGATATCAGCAACAAGTATGTCAAAGGTCCGTTTACCTCATTGGCTTTCCAGGTCTTTTCTGAGTCTGCTGACCAGCTCCACAGGGAAAAAACTGGGCGAGGGAACTTACGCTATTGTCTACAAAGGACATTTGAGATCAGATCCGACCAGACTTGTGGCCATCAAGAAGTTCAAAGTTGACCCTTCGCAGCAGCGGGAAGGGCTCAATGTGGATACGATACGCGAGATCAAATACCTCCAAGAAATCTCACATCCAAGCATCGTTGCCTTGTTAGACGTATTTTCCTCCAAAGACCAAAACATCAACATGGTCATCGAGTACTTCCCTAATGGCAATCTAGAAGAGCTCATCCGTGACAAGACAGTGAGTTACGGCGCAGCCGATGTCAAGGCGTGGATGGGCATGCTGTGCCGCGCGATATACTATTGCCACTCCAACTTCATCTTGCATCGAGATATCAAACCAAACAACTTGCTTATTGCCGCAGATGGAGAGGTGAAACTGGCAGATTTCGGTCTAGCGCGATCGTTTGGTGACCCGAGGTATCAGATGACGTCTGCAGTAATCACGCTCTGGTATCGTCCCCCAGAATTGCTGTTTGGCGCGAGGCAATACAGTGGTGCAGTCGATATCTGGAGTATTGGGATGGTCTTTGCTGAACTACTCATTCGGAGACCGTATGCAGCAGCAGATGTGGCAAACCAAGAAGTGCTAGCAACAGGTGGGGGAACTGTCGCACAACTCGACAAAATCTGCGAAGCGGTCGGGACACCGAACGAAGAGAATTGGCCAGGAGTCTCCAAGCTGAGGGACTATTTCGAGCTTGACAAAAAGATTCCGGTCCGCGAAAAGCCGTTCTACATGCAAATGTTTCCAACAGCAGGGTCTGTTGGCGTCGATCTGCTCATGGCGATGCTGAAACTTGATCCACGAAAGAGAGTGACAGCAAGAGGAGCCCTGGAGCATGAATGGTGGAGGATCGATCCCAGGCCTACCAACAAGGAGAATCTCCCGAAGCAAGGCGGCGGTGATTCGAAGATGGCTGCTGCGGAAGTGGCAGCCCCGGGATTTGTCGTCGACGAGAACAAGTTCAAGGGCGTCGCGAAGAAGCTTGATTTCGGTGCCACCCAGTCAAAATGATACGGGGAAAGTTGAACCATGTTAGATATGTTCAGACACTACCACCTGCATCTCGGCCGATTGATTTGAAATCGCGTGAGATACTGGCGAGGAATTTTTGCGAAGATCGCAAACCGAGACAAGTCGCGCAACCATCTTCTATCTCACGCTAAGAGCATATATTGCTCTACGGTCAAGGGTGTCAGTCCCGCTCGCAACAAAAAGGTAGTTCGAGGATATCTCATCGAGAGGGCCCTATTTACTCCGGCAAAACCCACCAATTCTCACTCACAACTCACTTGTGTGTCTCTCACACTTTACCACTCCGAACACACCGCTTCCACTTTTCACCACACCAGGCTCTCAATAAAGTCGACTTCTACTGACATCCACTCTCTCACAAGATCTAGTCTGCCACCCAGCTCACAAAAGCCCTTCTACCGATCATCTAACTGTGTCGCTTCCGATTAGTAGGTTCTCCGGCAGAAATGGAGGCCATCGTCCTTGTGGACAAGCCCATTATTCTAGCTCCTGACTTGACGACTTGCAAAACCGTTGGCGACTTCTTCACCGCTATCAAAGACTTCAACTCGGACATCTTCAACGACATGGAGACTTTGCTGTACATTATACATGGCTCTGACGGTATCCAGGTGCCACTGAACGGTCCCTTGTACGACCCCGAGCGTCCTCTACCAACCACCATCGATTCAGTCTTCCGCATTACGGCACGGCCGATGCAACTAGAGTACCTCGTACGAGTCCGTCTCCCACTTCAGAATTTCACGCACCCCTGGCCAACATACGGTTCTGTGACAGTGTGGTGGGGCGACACTGGAAGACGGCTACGAGAAAAAATTCATGCGAAATACGGAATTCCGATAGACTCTTTTATGCTCGCATTTCGTGGCGCTGGCGTCTTCGATACCATGAGTCTCTGTGAGCAGAAGATCTTGGGCTGCTGTATTGTCACTGTGAGACTAAGCATTTCGATCAAATGCCAGTTCAAGAAGGAGGATTATTCGATCCGGGTCTGGTCCGATGACACGATGAAAAAACTTCTCGAAATGGTTGCGAAGCGGATGGATGAAAGCCTAGAGTGCCTTCGCTTCGCGATCATCAAATGCTCTGGCAACGTTACTGAAGAAGCAAAGAAGTGGCTCCCGGATCAATCCGACATTTACTCGGCTGAGTACGTCGCCGGAACATTGGAAGAGAATGGGTTTCGACACGGAGACAAGATCATGGTATTCCGCCAGCAAGAGAACTCGAATAAACGAAAGAGGGACTCCGAGGAAGCTGAGACTAAGGAAACCGCCTAAGACCAGAGCGACGAAGTCAGAAAGGCGGGAGAGAAATATCATGTGCTACTGAGGGACTGCCCGCACAGGCGTCGGAACGGTATGTTCGAGCCTGTGGATTTGCAAGTGAGAATTGAAGGCATGTTGGAAAACCACACCTTCTCGCTTGGCATGGACTGGGCATAGCGGCACGAGAAAATGATTAACAGCGGTGAAAGGCATCGCGTAGCCAGGAAGATGAAAAGAGACAAGCAATGTCAGGTGGAAGTGTGCTGGCGGTGAGGGATACAGAGCTCCGTATGGGCACAAGAATCAAGGGCACTTGCTATTGAGCTTCACAGCGGAATGATAGTCGATGAGCCCGCGCAGCAAAAGAGCTCCAGCCAGGAAATAAATTGTAACTGGCTGCGTGTTCAAAGTTCGAGCTTCTCTCTATACAACCTGGATCGTATTTCCCGAATATTTTCCTTTCCTTGGGCCCATTCCTTCGTCGTCCATCTTTGTGCTCTTTTCCACTTCTGCTCCTCCCTTTTCCCGTCTCAATTCACAACCTGGTCATCTCCTCAACGTCCTCGCCGGGAGCATTCCAACCGACCTCCAAAATTCCCGAGCATCCAACTTTCTGCCCAATGCCTCCATCGGCCTCGGCAGTGACTTCACGGCCTTGTCCCGCATCAACTCCATCACCCAACGTCGATACTTCGTCCTTTCTTCCAGCTTCGTCTGCTCTTCCACATCATCCTCACTCCCGCGGCTTTCCTCACTCGAGTCCCCATTGAAATCCCATACGACGCTCCACCAATCGTAGCTCACGCAGTCCGCCACTATCCATCTCCTGCCAAACAATCGCCCTGTCCGAGACTGGCCGCTGCCACCGGTACCATTCTCCTCAGTTTCCTTGCGATCTGCGTCGATGACCCCGACTACAGCTCGCGCAACATCCAGCCCGTGGATCAAGTGCAGCGCCCCTTTCTCACTGAGCTGTTCCTTGGTCTTCGCGACTCGCGCAATCCAATTGCCAGGCTGCCTTTGTGCCCCGTACAGACCTGCAAGGTTCAACACGCAGCCGAGCAAGGAGATGAGTTCGTCCTCTGCAATCCCTCTCTCGTTTGACGGATCGATTGGAGAGCGGCTGTCGACAAAGTCCGCGGACGTCCAAATTCCAGTACTGCCGAGCTGTATCCACTTCGTCTTCTTTGTCGTTACCGTAGTGGTCTCTCTGTCACCTCCTCGACCGCCTCCCTCACTCGCCGCAGCTGAGGAATCCAAGTTCGCGAGACCGTATTCCTGATGCGTCTCGGTGTACATGCCCACCAATCTCCTGGATGGGCCCTTCCCTTTTAATGGAAACGTGACAAGCACATACTCCGCCAAGGGAAGCGCTTTGAATGCCTCCTCGAGGTCGGCGGATTCTGGATCGAATTTAAAAGGAATGGTCCCTTCACGTCCGCTTGTGGTGGTGGCTGCGTATGTAATGTCCTGCCTCTTGTTGAGAAGCGGTTCGAGGAATTGCCACACCCAGCCGGCTCCGAGGACGAGGAGGGTGACTTTTTCTGCGGCTGGTATGGTGGATGGTGAGGCGAAGGTCATAGTCACCTTTGCGGGATGAAACGTTGAAGAGAGGTTATAGCATAAGGTAATCAGGTGTTAGAGGTTATCGAGGTACATATAGAATGTCTATCGGAGGTGACATATAGTTAGACTCAGCCCCGCATTCAGCATAGATTTAAACAATTTCTTGACCCACGACAAAGAGTCATTGCTTAAACCCGACCCCCTTAATTGTCTAGACAAGTTTAAATGAATTGGGAAATGGAGGCATCAACGCCGTTGTCCGCATCGTCCCAAGCCTCGTCCAACCCTTTTGCAATTGCCGTCGTGGGCGCTGGCTTAACGGGCCTCTCCATCACCCTGTCCCTCTTACACCACGACCTCTACAACCCCAGAGACATCACGATCTACGACCTCCGCCGCCCCGCGGACACTCCCGACCCGGCCAACTCGTCCGGCGTGGTGCTCACACCTAACGGCCTGCGCGTTCTCGACGCGCTCGGCGTCCTCGGCCGGATATCGTCCAGGTGCTGGCTCTCCGAGTACCGTACGTACAAGAATGAAGACGATGAGACAACCCGGAAGACGCTGATCACCAACGAGGCCCTCTACGGGTACAAGAACCACCGGCTGTGGCGGCGAATCCTGCTTGAGACGATGCTGGAGATGGTAAGCGAGCGAGGCGTCAGGATCTGTTGGGGGACGAGGTTCGAGGGCATAGTGGACGAGAGCGAGAAAGGGGACAGGGTCCTGTTCAGAGTCAATGGGCGGGATGAATCGGCCGGGATGCTGATCGGCGCGGACGGGATTCATTCTTCGGTGAGGAAATATGTCAATCCAGACGACCCCGGGCCCGAGTACACGGGTATCGCGGGTGTCCTGAGCCACATCCCCTGGAACTCGGTCGAGTGGCCGTATGAAGACTATGAGCGTGCGTGCACGATTCAGGGAAAGCCCGGGGCATTTGTTCTAATGCCTGAAGACCGGGAAGGAAGTATCATCATGGTCGCGATGCAAGTCAGGATGCAAGATCGCAGTCGGCAACAGTGGGAAGCGTTGGGGCGGGACAAGGAGTTCTTGCGTGCTTTCTATGCAAACACCCGAGACAAATGGGAGAGTCGAACAGCAAAAGGAATCATCGATGCCGTTTGTCGCCATGTCGATACGACATTTTTATGGCCCTTCATGCGAATGGCGCCGCTCAAGAAATGGTTCTCAGAGAAGGCGGGCAGGGTCATCATCATGGGCGATGCAGCTCACGCGTTGCCTCCTAGCAGTGGACAGGGCGTGAACCAGGCCCTGGAGGACGTGCACGCTCTGACTAGGCTGCTTCTTCTGCTCAAATCGAAGCCAACACAAGAGCTGAAGAATTCGCTGGCGTTCTGGCAATCCCTCCGGCAGGCTCGTGTGGATGCGGTCTTCAACTGGGCAACGAATAAGACAAACGTCCAGCGTCTGCCCCTGGCGGAAAGAGAGAGGCTTGTGCGCGAGGGGAAAGTCATCGACGCCAGCAATGCTGAGAATTTTGACGACATGCGGTGGCTGTATCAGCCGGACACCGACAACGTAATTGACGCGTGGGTGTCCCAACAGGGGTGAACACCAACTATAGGTGAAAAAATCGGTTATCGTTGGGTCAACCAAGGAAATTAATACCGTGTGGATCCCCTCTGTCCGCAGCGCTGAGATCGAAATCCTCAACCACTTCATCCCAGCCTCCATTGCTGTCATCACTCCGTCGCCAACAAACCAACTTCCCCTTGCCCACTTTGAGTCGATTCATCACGACCTTGACATGACAGAATCGAGCCGCGACTGGCAGTTCGGGAATACGATGAAGATATTGTTTATTCTTCTCGACTGGGGAATCGAAAGGCTGAGAGTCGAGATCCAGGCCAAAATCGTCGAAAAATCCCTTCTCTTCCATCGCCATAACTCTCTGCGCATTGTGTGCCACGATGACGCCATCCCAAAAACCTTCACGGTGTGGCGCCGCCAGGAGCAATGCAATCGCCTGCCTCCTCAACCAGGGTACTCGGCATTTCAATGCAACGTATAACAGCGGAGGGATGGTGCCCAAATCCACCGTAAAACTGAACCCGGAGACACGTGCGTCGTTGCATAACTGACGACATTCAGTGTCGCCGGCGTTGTGGTACAGCGCGATTGTCATGGTGAGTATCGACGTGAATGCGAAAGTGAACTCATCGAAACACCTTTCGGAAGTGGACAACATAGTGTCGACCATGATGTCCGCCATCGTATGGTAGATACATAACAGCGATAATCCCTGCATGTTTGCTGGCTTGGTGGTTCGATTCAGTGTCGGAAGGCTCGCCCTGAAAGTTCGGATCCACGATGAAGTTGTTTCCCGAAGGGAGCGATGCTGTTGAATGAGTTCCTCCGGGAAGGCTGTTCCCATGACTTCCAGCCGGCGACATTGCTCTGATAGAGTTAAAATGGCCTGCATGAGAGAATCGAAAGTCCGCCGGGCCTGTGTCAGAGCCGGGAGGACTTGGGGAAGTCTCCAGTCAGTGAAGAACTTCTGCTGTTGGGAAACACTGAAAAGGGCATCGACAGCTCCCACATGGGCTGACTGGAGGCTGAGTCGTGTGAATGCTTCGACCAAATAGTCATCGATCGTCTCGGGCAGCCTCTTGGGACAAAGTGCCTGCTTCTCCACGTCCTGTTTTAACTTGCTCAGCAGATTCAATCCGTGCCGGGCATGGACCATGGCAGTTGTGTAGTCCCCTCGGAGCAATTCTAGAGAGATATACAGTATGCACGCAACCAATGCAGTACGAAGCTCGGCTTTGTGGTCTTCCTCGAATTGGCGGGCACGCAAACACGCAATAGACTTGTTATACTGCTGCAAAGCAAAGGCTTCGTGCGTGTCCAGAATGCCATTTGCCTCACAGCAAGAGAGAGAAGACGGTACGGCGCTCCCGTACAGATTGAGTTGGGCGCTTCTGTGAGCAGAGGCGAGGGCCACAGCAGCATGCAGGATCGGGAGTTCTGAGGAGCTCGCTTGAAGTACCAGGTCGGCCCAGAAATGGGAAAAAAATACCCCGGGGATCTTGACAACGGTCTTGTTGAGAAAGTAGTCAAAGCAGCTCCGTTCCGCGTGACTGAGGTTATGGAAGGGTGTTGATGTATTGTGTTTAGAGAGACTCTGAGTTGCGACGGGCAAGGTTGGCAGTATGCACCTTTTTGGAAGTGGCTTTGGCTGCCTCCGGCGCTCGTCCTCTGTCGCTTTCGTTCCACCGCCCCAGATTCCATAGCCTTCACAAACAATTCCTGCATTCGAGCAATTGTGACAGCCCGGTCGCGATTCGTCACATTTCAGATGTCTGAGTTTGCAGGTTCGGCAGCCCGATTTGACCTTTGGTGCATATTGGCGTCTGCGCTTCCACACCAAATTGGCCATGTTTAATCCAATCCTGCCAAGATCCTGAAAATTCCTTGGATTGAGAACCCACAGCAACCAATCTTACCCGTAATTTGAGCGAGACGATTGGTAGACTTGAGAGATGAAACTGGTGTGAAGGTGAAGTTCGGTCTGTTAAATATTAGAGCTATCGCTGAATTCGTCGTCTGCGTCGCTCGGCAACAACCCGCGTCACCGATTCTCGTCAAGTAGTATTGCCATTGGCCGTCTCGTATATTGCGGAAGCTGATTGGGAGACGGCCTCGCAAAATACCTTTGCCTGATTAGTGCGGTGACCCGCTAGATGAAGTCGAACTTCTAGCCGAGAGTTGTCGTGCACTGATCTGACTAACCACAAAGCCTGATGAGTAAATGTGAAAGTTGAGTTTTGAGATGCTTTAGTCAGACGCCAAAGAATACGGCGCTTTTCGATGAAGAAAGCCTCTTTGTTGAAAGACAGAAAAAGTGTCCGACCAGGGGAAGCTTAGAAAATGAAGAGCTCGAGTCGCTCGTATGATTGGATGCCTGCTCGCTCGGACTCTCGAGTTGTTTGTTGACTGGGCTTGGGGTTCTCTCTCAACTCTTGCGGATCAGCGGTGTGTCAATAAACGGTCATCAGCACTCGCTGTCTCACTGGGCCCCTCCATGAAGCATCGAAAATTTGACAGGAAAGGAAACTTGTGATAGACCATCAACAACGCTGTCTCGAACGCTTGTCCAAGGATAAGCTGACGTTTGCTAGGAGCACCTGAACTCGAAAGGAGAGGAGCTTGGAGTCGCAAGCATGCGTCAAAAGGAGGTGTGCTGGCCGCAAGCCTAGATTTCTAGCTTGACATACTATAACAGACAGCAGATCCAGAGTTTCAATGAAGGGGTCCGCCGCTTGACTTGTCGCTGCTCGCTTTATTAAAAGGTCGTTTCCTGGCTAAACAAAAACATGTCAGAACCAGACTTTTGACCCTCAATGCTGGGATCGCGGCGGAGGCATTTTGGATGATGACAGAATCATTGGCCATCTGTCTGCTTGCGTCCATATACTGTTCAGTCATCGGCCATCTCTTCTTCTGTGTTGATTTCACACATTATCCTGCAGGCATGATAAAAAGACGGCTCCGGCTCACAAGGGAACGCTGTACGCATCAGAATGCCGCTCCACTGATGACTACAACGATCGCACGGCAAAGGCCGGAGGAGGGCTTCGAGGCAATAAGAAGAGACTCAGCTGAGACAAAGTGGTATTAGTTCTTACCACTATCGCTATGTTTTTGTTGGACAATGTAAAACCGCAGGTGCAGCAGTGCAAAGGTCTCATTTGAAGTGCGAAACTTTCGTGTATGTAGGCTTCGAGGTGAATAGAGGCTTCCAGGATCCCAAGGCGGAGGGGTGGAGCATCGACAGCACTTTGGTCGATTGGGAGAAGTTGTGGAAGACCATTTGGAAGGAGTTGGTCATGGAGACATCTGAGCTGATCTGACAAGGCTGGGCAAGGCTGAGATAATGTGACGGCACTCTGAATTAGTCCTTGTCGGAGACGCGTCGCGTTTCGCGTTCAAATGGCGCAATTTCATTGGCGGATTCATGGCTTCCTTCAAATGACTCCTCGTTCGCTGTTGGACTTCTCAGCCTAGTGTCCACGAATCTTCCGACAAACTTCTAGTCTTCGCTGCAGATAGAGCAGTGGGCCATCTCATTATGGCCTCTGCCCAGAAGAAGCAACAGACGATATCCTCCTTCTTCAAGAGACCCTCTTCAACTCCTACCCCCAAATCTCGATTGCAGATCTCTCCACAGGAGGAGGAAGATAATGATGATGATGATGAATTAGTATTACCTAGGCCGAAGAGACGCCGCATCACCCCCGCCACAGAAGCCGCAGATGAGACTAGAGCTGTAGAGGAGGAGGAAAGTGAGGAACCTGCTATACCGCTGAGGCCTGTCGTTGCCAATGGACAGACACTCGCCACAACCACAACCGAATCTGGGGCATCAACGAGGACAGCGAAATATTTCTATTCTTCCTCCCCTCAACAGGAAAACCAGGATGCCGACGCGATTAGCGATGTAGAGAAAAGGCGAAGAGATGAGCTACACCGAAAGTTTGTTAAGAAGCTGGGCAAGCCAGACAGTATCGCTGAAATAAAGCGGCGAAACCGACTACTCGAAGACGATGCCGCGGACGAGGAACATGAGGATGGAGAGGAAGAGCCTGTCGACGAGGCACCGAAATCGACTACTCGAGCCAAGAAAAGTGGGAGTAAGTTGACACCTATGGAAAAGCAAGTGTTAGAGATCAAGAGAGCGCACATGGACACCTTGCTTGTGGTTGAAGTGGGTTATAAATTCCGATTCTTTGGCGAAGATGCAAGAATTGCGGCCAAAGAACTCAGTATCGTTTGCATCCCGGGGAAATATCGATATGATGAACATCCATCGGAGGCGCACCTGGACCGTTTTGCATCCGCAAGTATTCCAGTCCATCGGTTGCATGTGCATGTCAAGAGATTGGTTGCCGCTGGACATAAAGTGGGCGTTGTTCGACAACTTGAGACTGCAGCGTTGAAGGCCGTTGGCGATAACAGGAATGCCCCTTTTGTGAGGAAGCTCACGAATCTGTACACAAAGGGCACTTATATCGATGATATTGAAGGCATCGAAGGCGATGGTCAAGGAACCGCTGCCCCAAAGTCTGCATCTACCGGATTTTTGCTATGCATGACAGAGGTCAACATCAAAGGCTCCGGCAATGACGAAAAAGTCCACGTCGGTCTAGTAGCGGTTCAACCTGCTACAGGAGATATTGTGTACGATGACTTTGAAGATGGTTTTATGCGGAGCGAGATTGAGACCAGACTGCTCCACATTGCGCCCTGCGAATTCCTTATTGTTGGCGAGCTCTCCAAGGCGACAGAGAAGCTTGTTACTCATCTGTCTGGGAGCAAGACAAACGTGTTCGGCGATAAGATTCGAGTTGAGCGAGTCGCAAAAAAGAAAACAATGGCCGCTGAAGCACACACTCACATATCGAGTTTTTATGCTGAAAGGCTCAAAGACTCCCGATCAGAGGGAGAGATGGCCGCCAAAATTTTTGACAAGATCATGGGTTTGCCGGAAAACGTATCCATCTGCCTCTCAGCAATGATCAACCACTTGTCCGAATATGGCCTCGAGCATGTCTTCCAACTCACCAAATATTTTCAGCCTTTTTCCGCTCGATCACATATGTTACTCAATGGAAACACATTGACAAGTCTCGAGATCTACTTGAATCAGACAGACCATTCTACAAAAGGTAGCCTGTACTGGATGATGGATCGAACGCAGACGAAATTCGGAGGCAGGCTGCTGCGCAAGTGGGTTGGACGGCCGCTGTTGGATATACAAAGCATCGAAAACCGACTGAATGCTGTGGAGGAGCTGCTCAATCCAGACAATGCCCCCCAGGCCGAAAAATTGAGACGGGTGTTGTCGAAGATTAGAACCGATCTAGAGAAAAGCCTCATTCGGATCTATTACGGCAAGTGTACAAGACCAGAGCTGTTGAATGTTCTTCAGTCGCTCCAGATGTTGGCGACCGAATTTGCCTATGCGACGGATGCGACATCTACCGGTTTCGTCTCGGACCTGATCTCATCTGCAATGGTCTCCCTCCCGTTAATTCTGACAGAGGTCGTGGGATATCTGGACAAGATCAATCTTCAAGCTGCCAAATCCGACGACAAGTACACCTTCTTCCAGGACGCCTCAGAGACTGAAGCCATTTCCGAGCACAAATTCGGCATTGCCGCCGTTGAGCATGATCTCGACCAGTTTCGATCGACTGCCGCCGAGAAACTAGGCAAGAGGAACCCAGTTGACTACGTGACTGTGGCAGGCATCGAATACTTGATCGAAGTTGAGAACAACTCTCCCACGATCAAGAAAGTCCCGGCGTCCTGGATAAAGGTCTCGGGAACCAAAAAGATGTCTAGATTTCATCCCCCGGAAGTTGTCAAGCTTTTGCGAGAAAGGGACCAGCACAAGGAGTCTCTTGCAGCTGCTTGTGATAAAGCTTTCCGGGACCTGCTATCCGACATCAGCACGAAGTATCAACTTTTTCGCGACACAATCCAAAGCCTTGCAACTCTAGACTGCCTGTTGTCATTGGCAAATGTGGCATCTCAGCCAGGATACGTCCGTCCGATTTTCGCATCCGACACTCGAATCGAAGTTCAGGGTGCGCGGCACCCAATGGTCGAGCAACTTCTGATCGATTCTTACGTGCCCAATAACATCTCCATATCTCAAGCCTCCACGCGAGCTCTACTCGTAACAGGGCCTAACATGGGCGGGAAATCCTCCTACGTCCGGTCTGTGGCCCTCATCTCCATCATGGCACAAATCGGGTCTTTTGTCCCAGCGGCGTCCACAACCTTGGGAATCCTCGATGCGGTCTTCACCCGCATGGGCGCGTTTGACAACATGATGTCTGGCGAGTCAACATTCATGGTCGAACTCAGCGAGACGAGCGACATTTTGAAACTCGCCACAGATCGCAGTCTGGTGGTGCTGGATGAATTGGGCAGGGGAACGAGCACGCATGATGGAGTCGCCATTGCCGCATCTGTGCTGGACTATCTCGTGAGAGAACGGAAGTGCTTGACGCTATTTATTACGCATTATCAAATGCTGGCACGCATGGCAGATGGGTTTCCCAATGGAGAACTCAAGAACGTTCACATGCGTTTTACTGAGACGGATGATGAGAACGTCACGTTTCTCTATGAAGTGGGTGAAGGAGTGGCGCATCGCAGCTACGGATTGAATGTGGCGAGGCTGGCAAATTTGGGTGAGAACGTGATTGAAGTGGCGAGGGAGAAAAGTCGAGAGTTAGAAGAGACGACGAGACAGCGGCAGTTGAGCGGCATTGCAAGGGCGCTGGTGCAAGGGGCAAGCGGGAGTGGACACAAGAGGAAAGTGGCAGGGGAGAGCCTGGATATGTTGGTGGAGGGCATTGAGATGCTTTAATATGACAGTGTTTGAGGGCTTTGAGTATTATATGTGTGAGTGAACATAGATACGGAAATTACAAGTCCAAGACAGCTACAGGTCGGCTTAGTGGCAAGGTATGAGATTGAGGGCAGAAAGTAGATTGAGCGTCTATGATAGCCGCCACAACATACTGTACGTTCTTTGTTTGACACGACTCCACGTGTCCTTTTGAGTGCAGGGACTGGCCAGAATACACCATGTCTCCTTTCCCCCATCTCAGCACCAGCTGATCAGAGCGGTAGAGTACCACATGCCCGTGGGAACTCGACGCCACCTTCTAACTGTGATTTTGGTCTCTCCATCATAATCTCGTGTACATATTTCAGCATGGGGACTCGCTCAATCATGCCATCTACGTACGCCCTCTACCCTCTTTCATCTATATAAGCATGTGCCTCCTACATCACAACTCCGCGGCAAAGTCCCCTTGCACAATATTCGCACTCGCGTTAGGCAATCCAACCACGGCGATTCCAGCAGGGATCCTCGTCGACCTGGCGTTGAAACAGGCAAATGCAGCCAACTTTGCCAGGGAAGGACAACTCTTGAATATTCCGGCCATGACCACATCATCGACCTGCGTAACAAATGACAGATCCATATCCCTGAGAGCGGGATACTGCTTGACACCGTCGAACACCTCGAGGAGGGTAGACTGGGAGATGTGACGACAGGCTTTGAGATTGAGACATTCGAGCCGCACACCGGAATGGGCCATGAGTGCCCGGAGAGCGAGTGAGCCAAAGCCTATCGGGTCGTCTTGTGGGCCTTCAGGGTTCATGTTGTCAATGTCGCGGTTGTCAGAGAAGTCGGCGTACAGTAGGGGAGAGAAGGGACAGTTACTGCCGAAGAGATCGGCAAAGACAACGTCCCTGCAGATGCTGCTTCCTCGAATGCGCAGCTTATAGAGTTGGGGGCAGTGGCTCTTGATGGCATAGATGACGGCATCGTCGAGTTCATGGAAGTCTTCTAGGCAGAGAGTACGGAGCTTGGCGCCCAAGCTGGAGATGAGTTTGATCAGAGTCTGTGAACATGTGTCCTGGGCGACACTGCCGAGAGTGAGGTGCTCGAGATTCGACAGTGCGCAGAGTGCGTCAAGCGATGCCTCACCCATGTGTGAACATGACCTTAACTTGAGTCTCTTGAGTTTCTGACATTTCTTCGCAAGTAGCGCGACTGTATCATCCTTCAATGAGTCGTTGAGTTCTGACAACTTCAGACTCTCCAGCTGAGGGCCAAGTGAGTTGAACAGATCAATCCAGGCCTTGTCCGAGACCAAGTTTGTTGCACCAAGCTGCAGGTGACGAATCTTCCTGCACTTATCGGCCATATACAGAAGGGGTCCGTCCTTCAGCTGGCCCGCGAAGCGCAAGTTAACAATCTCGACCTGGGGCATTAGTGCGAAGATCTTTTGAAAGTCTTCTTGCTCCAATTTGCCGCAGTCGTACACGATGATGCGGTCGACATCAGGGCGGAGGAATAGTTCGAGTGTTCGAGGAGTCAGGACTCTCCGTTTTGAAAGAATTTGGCTTAATCGATCCAAGAGATTTTGTGGCATATCACCGAACTCCTCGATGTCGTTGACCACGTCGGCAACTTTACGAACGCACATATCAACCAGGCTTTTGGCGCCAGGCTTGACGTCACCCATCATTCGATCGCTTTCGGTCTGTCGACGGCGACCTTTAGGAACAGAGGCTCGCTTTTTCTTGGCCTGGGCTTCTTTCTTTTCCTCGTCCTTGAGTTCTTTAGAGCACTTTGTGCACAGAAGACCACCGTCAGGACCAGTCCTGCTGTAAGGGGTGACGGTGAATCTCTTTCCACATTGCTCGCAGTTGTCAAGTTGACCCGGCAGGGGTTTAGCTTTGGCCATCATGGCTCGGGCAATTTCGTCGTCGTCCGTCTCGAAGTCACTGCCTTGCTCTAGTTTACGCTCCATCTTGCGTTTTTTGAACTCCTTGCTCTGTTTGATCTTCATCAAAGCCTTCTCCTGTTTTCTCTTGCGCTTCTTGCGCTCAACAGGATCATCGTCCTCACCGTCATCGCCGGATTCATTTTCCTTGTCCGCATCCGCATTTTCGGTACCTTCTCCTGTGTCTCGCTCGGCTTCGCGGAGGCGTTGCTGGTAGTCCTGTTGGATCTGTTGAGCTGAGATGTTGTGAGAGGCGAGGAAGTCTGTGAGTGCAGACTGGGGTCCGCGAATGCGATTAACCGCAGCAGCACGTCGCGTTGTCCTATTTCCAGTGTTAACACGAGTAAGGCTTGTATTCCAGGGGGAATGGACGAACATTGTGACCGATTTTGTTGGAGATCCGTATGTCGGAGAGCTCTAAGAAAGGAAGAGAAAGTCGATGTGGCAGGACCAGATTAGGAGGTGAATAGAGAACTCGGTGGTGTCAAGTTACTGAAAGCGTTTTAACCTCATCAATAGGGTGATAAACTCCTATATTCACCACCCGCATTCAAAGGCAGAAGCATTGGCAAGGCGCTGAGGGGCAATTCGCACTTGGCGCGGTGGGTGGCGCGTTCAATGAGGAAGACGAGTCCCGTGCTCACGTGGGCGCTTACCAAGCGAGCCCAGCTTCACCCGACAGCATTGCTCGACCCATGTTCGACTCGCGAGGACGACTGGGTACTCGGTACTTTGATATGCTCTCCTGGCCACTTCTGTAGAGACCCAATGGACACCGAAATAAGTATTGACGTGGCGACTCCTTCGAAAGCGAAAGCCCATTGCTACGATCGAACTACGGCATCGGCCGATGCTCCACACTCTTCGATAGGAATAATGCTTGGACAGAGCAATAGAACAGATCTTACAAATCACAACTATCGAAAAGCGCCCTGTCAAATTGACGATTGAGAAAAGACCCCCTCATGCGGACTCGTAGAATATTGTCTTTTCCTCCTAGCCAAATAGTTCACTGGGAAGGACCTAACGTACATACGGGTGGTGATGGTGAGGTATTGGGATGCCTCATCTCTCGCTGCTTTACCAAGTTTTGCAGTACTCCATACGAGGCAAACTCGGTACTAATGCCGCTTTTGTTTTCCACAGCACTTAACGCGTCCCCACGCGCCGCAATTCAGGCAGAAAACGCGCTAAACCCAGATCTTTATCGATTGTGCCTCGATCTCTATTTCTGCAGTATGAGCCGAGCCTCACCCTTTTTGCACACCTCTCCCTTACTCGCAACTCGACGACCACCATGGGCGCTCGAGGCCGTCCCTCAAGGTCTGCGACCTCTTCGAGGGCGCCTTGTAAGTCTCTGCTTAAACATCAACCAATTGATAACTGACTGACCGATGCCCACAGCCTCAAGAGTTGCGACCGAGAAGTCGTCTCCTGCACCCACCAAAGCCCCTCCTAAGCGGAGCAGTAATCGAAGTCGAGGTCGGCCTTCAGCATCTACAGTCACAGAGATTCCGAATTCTGAAGACGACGTTATTCTCGTTGGTGCCCCGACCGCAAAGGGCACGTTCCAAGGAGTCTTTATCCCTAAGGATGAATCTGCTCCTGCAAATCGTCGGGGCAGACCGTCTGCGTCGACGGCCCCTTCCTCCATCGCCGATTCAATGGACTCGCCTAGCTATGAAACTCCGGACACCAGCACTTTCCCAACGCCTGATCCGGGAACATCGAAATCGAGTGTTGGAGCAACCGCCAGGGCTCTGCAGCTTCAGTCCTCCGAATATGCTCTTCGCCGCGGCACCCGGTCTTCAAGAAAGCGAAACATCACTGAAATAACTGATCAAGATTTTGAAGACACGGACGCACAAATTGCTGCTAAACTGCAGGCAGAAGAGTACAAAGTGGTGGCAGATTCAGAAGACTCCGATGACGAACCTCTGTCTAAGCGCCGTCGTACTCGGCCATCTCTCAATGACATGATAGACGCTGAAGATGACATGCCGCCGCCCGCCAGCTTACGTCAGGGTCGAACCAAGCTTCCGCTCCGTAACCCTGGCTTTTCCACTTCTACCCGCCGGTCTTCACTCGACAGCTCCGAACTTTCATCAGCGGTCTCCATTGCCGACACAGAATTGTCAGATTTCACTCTTCCGCCCATGTCCATGGACACAGTCGACTTCAGTGAGTCCGACGATGAATCTAATCGTTTTGAACCGCCCTGGGCTAGAGGACGTCGAGTAGATTGGACAATGTTGACCGAAGAAGAAATCGAGTTCTGGACAGACCCTGTGAAACGACGTCAAATTAGGGAACGCAAACGCTTGGAACGAGCCCACCCAGACATCAAAACCATGTGGACGGATCTCGGCAAAATCCCAGTCATCAAGCCTGTGCAGGCGCCACAACCAACCGGGATCAGTCGCAAGCTGAAGCCTTTCCAGCTCGAAGGCTTGGACTGGATGATGAAACAGGAAAAGTCCCAATGGAAAGGTGGCTTGCTCGGTGACGAGATGGGTATGGGAAAGACCATTCAGGCTGTCAGCCTTATTATGTCCGACTATCCGGCTAAGGCTCCCAGCCTGGTGATTGTCCCTCCAGTCGCGCTCATGCAATGGCAATCGGAAATCAAAGAATACACCAGCGGAAAGTTGAAGGTGCTTGTTTACCACTCCTCTGCCAATCCAAAATGCAAACTTCTCACTGTCAAAGACCTGAAGAAGTACGATGTTATCATGGTCTCCTATTCTGGTCTGGAGTCGATGTACCGGAAAGAACAGAAAGGGTGGTCTCGAGGTGATGGGATTGTGAAGGAGGACAGTGTGTTGCATTCGATCAAGTATCACAGATTGATCCTCGACGAGGCCCACAGCATCAAGCAACGCACCACTGGTGTGGCAAGGGCCTGCTTTGCCTTGAGAGCCACGTACAAGTGGTGCTTGTCCGGTACACCCGTTCAGAATCGCATTGGCGAGTTTTTCTCCCTGCTACGCTTCCTCGAGATCCACCCGTTTGCATGCTACTTTTGCAAGGAATGCGGTTGTCGTGAACTCCATTGGTCCCAGGATGAGTCGAAGAGATGCATCAAGTGTCAGCACAGTGGCTTCAACCACGTCTCTGTGTTCAACCAAGAGATTCTCAATCCGATCACCCAGGGAAACAACGAGAAGCTAAGAAAGGAGGGTCTAGACAAGTTGCGTCTGATCACCGATCGTATCATGCTTCGTCGTATGAAACGAGACCACACTTCTTCTATGGAGCTACCCCCCAAAGAGATCGTTGTCCACAACGAGTTCTTTGGAGAAATTGAACGAGACTTCTCACAAAGCATCATGTCAAACTCGACTCGCAAATTCGACACCTACGTCGCGCAAGGTGTGATGCTGAACAACTATGCGAACATCTTCGGTCTCATTATGCAAATGAGACAAGTTGCCAATCATCCCGACCTGATCTTGCGCAAGAACGCTGAAGGCGGGCAGAATATTCTTGTCTGTTGTGTGTGCGACGAACCTGCCGAAGACGCCATCCGTTCCCGCTGCCGCCACGAATTCTGTCGCCAATGCGCCAGGTCATACGTCCAGTCCTTCGCCGGTAGTGCGTACGGAGGTACTGAGGAAGACGCAGATTGTCCTCGATGTCATATTCCCCTGGTAATAGACTGGGACCAGCCTGAAATTGAGCAGGATGAAGACAACATCAAGAAGTCATCAATCATCAATCGCATCAAGATGGAGGATTGGACCAGCTCTACAAAGATTGAAATGCTGGTGTATGATCTGTACAAGCTCCGCAGCAAGAAACAAACGCACAAGTCCATCGTGTTTTCGCAGTTCACGAGCATGTTACAGCTCGTCCAGTGGCGATTGCAGAAATCGGGTTTCAGCACGGTGTTATTAGATGGAAGCATGACACCGGCGCAGAGACAGAAGACGATCGACCACTTTATGAACAACGTCGATGTTGAGGTCTTCCTCGTCTCACTTAAAGCAGGTGGTGTCGCCTTGAACTTGACCGAGGCCAGCAGAGTTTACATTGTCGATCCGTAAGTCCAAGCAGCTTCTCTTCCCTCACTTGTCGACTTTTACTGACTGAAGTTTCGAACAGATGGTGGAACCCGGCTGCCGAATGGCAATCTGCGGATCGGTGCCATCGGATCGGTCAACGTCGGCCGTGCGTCATCACTCGTCTGTGTATTGAAGATTCGGTCGAATCAAGGATGGTGTTACTTCAAGAAAAGAAGGCCAATATGATCAATGGCACGGTAAATAATGATCAGGTCGCGCTGGATAAGTTGACGCCGGAGGACATGCAGTTCTTGTTCCGTGGCTCTTGAGGAACGGGAGATCCCAATGCTTGTTGACGGGGCGGATAAGGTTGCTCTACGAGAAACGGTCTGTGCTTGAGCATAAACCCTGGAGAGGCACATCAAGTACGAAGCAATACGGCAACCACGGAGACCATGGCCGACACGACCTTAAATGACATGACATTATGTGCCTAGCGCAGCAGGGCAAGCAGGGCAAGACGCTTTTTCGACAATTTCATTTATTCGAAGCTTTCAAATACGCCCAGGCGGGATAAGCGCTTAGAACTTGTTGTGCAATGTGTTTCTACACCATAAGGGCCAGAAGGGTCGGATAACTTTGGGCTCGTTGTCATTCATTAGCAACATACTACTAGAGAATCCAAAAGTGCTGTAGGTCCTTGTTTCAAGTCTTCTCATCAATATGTCGAGCGGGAACCATTGGCCTCAACATTAGCACCTACAGAGCTCTAGACGCGCGAAAAGAGTAAAGAAGAGAGAAAAGAGAGGCGGCAAATTCTCTGGTCCTCCGCGTCTCTGGTCCTCCTCCGCCCTGATTATCTCCTCGTCTATTTCTCACGCACACACATTTCTCTGTATTCCTCGTCGATCTCGTGCCTCCGGACCCTTCCTTGCCCTGCCCCTCTTCTCTAGATAGACAGATAGACAGACGGAAAGGCAACGGCAACGGCATGGACATGCGCGGTGATGAGAGATTCGGGACAGGGGGGGGGAATAGTAAACTGGGGGTAAAGACTGTGAAAAGAGAAAAAGTGTTCACAAACGGGGAAGTTTCTTGTCTCGTCAGATCGATTGTTGCTAAAAGACCTCGATTCGAACATCTATTGCGGTGTACCTCGTCTCGGCCATTTCGATGTAAAACCACGAAAGAATGAAGTGGCCTCGCCGCTCGCCAACGCCCTTGTGTCCCTCAGCCCGATCCCGAGTGCCACAATGCTAACACTCGCCCACAGACAGACACATAAGTACAACACTCTCACAAAAGATCTGGTCTAATAGGTATTGATTCCGTTCATCACTCGGCAATCTCGTAAACGTAAACAAAGACGATCCATTGTCTGGAAATATCTTCCGTATTCATTTCATCAATGAAGCTTCACCGTCCCTCCGGGTGAATTGTTTTCTTTCACGTGGGAGGCCCACTTGCTCCTCCCTGTGTCGACGACGATCCAGATTCAGCCGCGGGAGAGCGCATGTACATCCCATCTCCCGCACCGGCAGAGGGAGGTGATGGAACAACTGTACCTCCTTGCTGATGCTGTTGTTGCTGTTGTTGCTGAGCGAGCTGCTGCTGGACCAGCAACTCCCGAGCGTAAAACTCGACTAGCATGGTGCCGTAAGCTTCAAGCTCCTCCACCGGAACCGAAAGTCTGAAGTCGTTGAGGAGGAGGAACTGAAGCTCAAGGTTGTTCAGTTCAGCCAGAGGAAGGCCTCCCACCTATCACGCAACCCATATGTCAGTATGTCGTTTCAGAGGCATGGTTGCGTCAGGACTCCGTCACAAACCCGAGCGACCGGGCGAGAAGTTTACCAGCAGAACAAAACATACCTTTGCGTATCTAGAATTCGTGTAAAAAACATCCGAGAAGAATTTACTGGCGCAAGTGACACCAGCAATTACAAGACGATGAATGTTGTAGCTATCAACTACGAAGAATTGCGACAAATCGGTCGGAATGTTGAGAGGTTGTGGAGAGGAAGGATGCTGGGGTTGAGATTGTTGGCGTGAATCCGATGAGGATGGTGGTGTGCTGATATCGTGGTGTTCTTGAGGGCTATCCACACTCATTGGCACAGGAGAACGTGGGGTGGGTGTGGACGACTCTGGCGCTGTAGCAGGCGAGTCGTCAGGTCCCCTGTGGACATTCCCCAGAAGCCCGCGGTTGACCATCTCGGTCATGCGATCAAAGTATACTAGCAGACTCAGGAAGACTTCGTACGTGGTCGGACAATACTTATGTATCCGACTCAAATAACTTAGGATCGTTATTCCTGGGACGTTCTTGCCATGGAAGGCCAAGACGCAGGATGCGTGTGGATTTAGATGACTCTGTTCCTCCGTGAGTGGGATCGGGCGGTGGTGCTCGTGCTGGCGATCGTTGGTGGTGGTGATCTTGGTAAGAAGTCCTGCGACCATCTCGATAATGTCCGTAACAGGCATTGCACTGATTTCATACTGCCTTCCTTGATCCGAAAATGTGCTGGAGGAGCGCCCCGATAGTCGTGGACGATTCAAATATTCCTCACTCGCAAGACTCCGAATATGTGACAGGTCTCTCACTTTTATCCGACTGGGGGAACTCGCTTCTGACGCGCCTAATGACCTAGTCGAGCGATACGTGGGTTGTAATCGTGGAGAGGGAGGGGAATTCGCGACCACGACTCGAGGATCGCTGGTGAGTGGGAAGCCAGACTGATCAAATCCGCGTGAGTGTTGGTTTACGTTTTGAGGGTAATAAGAGGGCTGTGTGTGATGGGAAGAGGATGCGTGAGCACTGTCTGGCTCATAGTCGTCGTGCTGTGACCCGGGGGTCGATGAATCCTCCGGAGGTTCGTGGACTACAGGTGTCTGGGTAGAGGACGCGCTGTACCCTCTGGAGGAGTCTTCGTGATGAGGATTGGTGTCCACCATTATGTGGTGATAGGGATGCTGACCGAGTCCCGGCGCCACTTGGCTGATCACCAGCGAGCCCATCTCAACCTTTGGGATAGGATGTCTGTGATAGAGGGTGTTAGCCAATCTCTAGGGCATGAACAACCCAAGCAAGTTGCATCGCAAAGGCACCGGTCCCAGCGTAGCACTGTCCAGCCGGATGCCGCGTGTTCTCTTCTGGGTGCACAGGTCCACGGTATGGTTGGCAGGGGTCCAGCAACTTGTATGGGAGGGGTGGACAAGATGCAAGACAGTCTTCCAGCGAGCCCGACGGCGTTAAAGGCAGGTTATATCATGGTGGTGGAGGGTTCGGCATGCCTTTGATCAAGTTGGCGGTGGGCGGAGAGCTAGCATGTGCAGCGCAGTCGCAGCCCACGACGAGCGAGCGGTGGGTGGGGGATGAAGAAACAAGGTGTCGACTTACCAAAGACATTGCCGGAAGTCACTGCTGGAGGTATGAGTGGTCAATGCAGTCAGGCACGTCTATCCCTCCAGACTTCGACGGCCGACTCGATAGATACAAGTGGCAAGATATGAAGGGACGGAGAGTAACGAGAAAGACGCAGACAGAGAGAGAGAGAATCGGGTGGTTTGGGTTTAGGTTTTCGGTTTGGTTGGGTTGGAAGCACAAGGCGCAGTTTCCCAGTGGCTAGTGGGCTGAAGCTGGCGGCCGACAGAGGCCACTGAATGGGGGACTGAACCTGGCACCTAAAGACCCGAGTAGCGAGCGAGCGAGCGGCCACGGGCGGAGCATTGCGACGCCTTTGCTTCCGCAGTGCAGCCGTTCACATGTGCGAGATCCTTGGTACTCCCTACCAAAAGGGACGTCTGCTTGCATCATACTGCATGCACACATCGGTCACAGAAGAAAGGTGACTGAACAGCAATTGGGCATCATCATCGCCCGGCGAGATCAAGAGGCTCCCATGCACACACCGTTTACTCTCACGCAGGTCGCCACCCAATAGGTAGTGGTGCAGCCTCAGAGTCCTCACAGCCATGCCCAAAAGGAATCTCCTGGACCATGGCACTCCCACTCGAGCGTCAAACTTGCTAATGCCCATTGCTCAGGATATGCATATGCGCCCTCCAAATAAGGATCCATGTACGCCCCTCCACCCCCCTCCCCCCCCTTTTTTTTTAATTCCGGCTCAGTCTTTCCCTGGTCCTCGATAGTCCTGGTCTGGAAGATACAAATGTCGCTGAGCGCCCTTCGCCGTCAGAACCACCATTCGAATGACACCTCCCGAGCTGCCGTCCCATTTGATGGCCTCTCTCAGCGCTCCCTTCACAAATTGGATTCCTTCTTCTTCTGTCATGGATTCTTTCCAGTGTGCATCACAGTAGCCGTAGATGTACGTCGATCCCGAACCGGCAATAGCGTACGGTCCTTTGTGCAATGATCCGCCTAGAGGTATCGAATAGACTTGTCCCCCGTTCCGCTTATCGTAACCGGCAATAATGATGCCAGCACTGGATGCAAGTCATGTCAGTCAAGGCTCGAGGACGATATGATTCTGTCAATCTCACCTCAATTGGTCCTTGTTGTCGTAGCACAGTTCTTGAAACAGCGCAGCAGCGGTTTGCGTGGTGGGGGCCTCGTTGTTCATGATCCCATAGATTCCGAGATGGTATTGAACAATATCGGCTACAGCTTGAGTATCGGCTGCAGACCCTGACCGGCAGCACCAGATGGTGTCGTGTACTTGAGTGAGCTTGTCCGTCACTCGATTAGCAATGTAGGCCCCTGTCGTTGTCCGACTATCTGCTCCGAGAATGACCCCGTCCTTGAAATTGATGGCCATAATTGATGTACCCAGGTTGACTTCTCCAGACTTGAGGTGGTTCATGTCGACATGGATTCCATCCTCTCCAAGCATGCCAGTGCCTGGGCCGATCATGACTGCAAAAATTGAGAGGGTGGTATGGAACGTTGGATATGTATGCGGACGGTTCTGAAGCTGGCGTGTGTTGGGTTATGGCGCGAGGATTCGCAGTGAACGAGGATAAATGCGAGGCGGATATATGGATGGTGAAGCTGCGCTGCACGGGAAGGCAGAACTAGCAAACGCGTCTACTCAATCAAACTCGGCGGTAAAGCTGTGGGCGGGAAGGGGCTTGCCTAGCACATACAGCAAGTGCAGCAGACCTCGTACGGGGGGGATCAAGGCTTAATTAGACGCCACTTGGCGCTCCACGCGGCTACGCTCGCCAAAACTGCCAAACACGGCAGGGACGGTGTAACTGGCGCAACCAAGGTGTCAACCTCTCCAAAACCTGAAGGGACGCTTGCCGCCCTGCTCCCCAAGGCATGAGCTCCAAGATTCGTGCCTCCTAGAGCCAATTCACTCTTTCTCCCTCGGTTCCTAGATATACAGCTGCATTTTCATCCTAGAAGTTTGGATCGTCATTCTTAGAGTATCCTACAGGTTTCCTTGCTGGATGTTTTCGGTCCTCAGATCATTCCTCCCCCCGCAGTTAAATCACACTCTGGCCAGGCTGCGCTTGGATGAAGCTGTCGCCATGACCTCTTCTTACCTCTCCTGGTTGCGGATCCCCGTCTTCGCGACGTCAGGTCTCGCAGCTCTCGGTAGCAGCCTCCTCTATTTTAAGCAGAATGACATAATCTACCCTGCAAATCTGCCCGCCGGTTCAAGGACGAACGTGGACTCCCCTGAGAAGTATGGTATTCAGAATGCCGATTCCATCATGTTCCCCACGCCCGACGGCGAGACGCTCCACGCCTACCTCCTGCGCCCTTCCAATCCCTCGCTGAGAAAAAACATCACCCTGGTGACCTTTCACGGCAATGCTGGCAATGTTGGCCATCGCCTTCCCATCGGCAAGGTCCTATCCCAGAGTTTGGGCTGCCATGTGTTCATGGTCGAATATCGAGGTTACGGGTTGTCGACTGGCTCACCGAGCGAAGATGGACTCTCCATCGATGGACAAACAGCCCTCGACTTTGTCCGAAACCATAACGAGCTGAGAAAGACCAATATCGTTCTGTACGGTCAAAGTCTGGGTGGTGCTCTGGCAATCAAGCTCCTGCAGACGAACTATCAAGTCGGCGATATTTCCGCCGTTATCTTGGAGAACACCTTCCTGTCCATTCGCAAGTTGATTCCATCGGTCATGCCAGCCGCGAAATACCTTTCGTACCTCTGTCACCAGCGGTGGGATTCAGAACAGAGCCTCGCCAAGGTGGAAGATGCAGGAATCCCGGTCCTGTTTCTCTCCGGTCTACAGGATGAGATCGTACCGCCATCCATGATGAAGACCCTGTTCGATCAGTGTCCCACCACCAAGGTGTGGAAAGAATTCCCCAATGGTGACCATAATTCGACCGTGGCAGAGCCAGGGTACTTCGAATCGATCTGGGGATTCCTGGTTCGGGACGTTCTGAGAGGTGAACGGGAAGGGAAGCACACGAGAGCGGATGTCGATGTCGACAGCGACCAACTGCGGAGCGAGCCTGTGGGCGAATGAAGGCACAGCCGCCTTCATGATATTCTCTCGGCTTCGTCGACCAGTTCTTCCAGGCTGAATCCCTGGTCACCTTTGCTGAATTTCTCCAAAAGTCCTTGCCGCTTTTCACGTCCAATGCCCCCTCCGTGACCTTCATAGTCATAGAACTTTTGGAGGCACATCAAAAGCCACCGACCTTCTTCGACACTCACACCTCGCCCTTTGACAACAGATCCGTTCAACAAAACCAGGCCATGTGTGTCCGCAAGGTCGAGATGATGTGTGATTGTCGTGTGTGGTTGAGCATAGGTCCCATGAAGCTTAAAAGCAGCTAAGTGCGTGAAGAGCACAGTACTGGTGTGGGTATTTGCAGTCGTCACCCCCGGACTTAGGGGAACGCCCGCAGGAGGATGGAACCCCCATTGCAGGAAATGAATATCGGCAGCAGATCGTTGTTCGCTACCTTCGAATCCCTCAGTCGATTGTTTCAGATCGCCACTACCATCCTCGGCAACGGGGCGCGGTAAGGGAAGGATGAATTGTGGGTGCCTTCTCGCCGTGCGGTAGATACGATTATATGTTTCCAATGGTATGACAGCACAAAGGGATAATGGGTCGTTTGCGTGTCGAAGCCGCCAGATATATTCCACCTCTTTGTTGGGGAGGGAAGACACCTTTTCAAGGTCAAGATACGAGGAAAGAGGTTTTATTCCCGGGGCACCAGAAGCTTGGTTTGCAGACTTTGCTTGTGGACTAGATGGTGGTGATGTTGACTGCTGAGTAGGTATGGGAGGCGGAGGTGGTTGGAATGGAGAGTGTTGCGTCTGCTGGCCTTGGCCTATAGGTGTAGATGGGGGTGCGGCATTGGCTGCACGCTTGTAGTCTTTGATTTTATCCTTGTACGCTTCCGTGAGAGAGGATATGGAATCATGCCCTTCGCTGAATGTAAACACAGTAATTAGCCCAACTTGCACGAGAGAACAGCCAGCGCCTCAGACAAGGTCCTCTACCGAGCGTACGTTCCCCTTCCGACTTCATCAACTTCAGCAGCACTCTACCCCGGCGGCGTATTGGCAGGGGTCCATGTGGCAGACTTACTCCTTCGCTTTCTGCTCCAGTTTATGCCTATACCGATCCAAAATCTTCTCTTGATTTCTATGCGTGGTTACGAAGCGGACATCGTGGACGCGAGCCCAGCGCCGCTGGGTCTCCAGAAGCGAGCGACACGCGGGGAGAGCTAGCGGGTGTCGCAGGGCGATTCCTCGAGGAAGAAACATAGTTTATGGCAGGGCGAGCTCAGAGGACGGCAGACCAGATGGGAGAGGGAGAAAGCGCAGTAGCAGGACGGGAGACAGGCAGGGTTAGGAGGAGATGGAAGACGAGGCGAATTGAAGCTCTCGTAAACCTGTGTACAGTACCTCGTACTACTCCCGAATGCAAAAGAATCAGTGATTGATGCAGGCGATGGAGCGCTCCGATTGGCCAATGGGAAAGTTTTCTCGGTGCGGTGGAGCGTTTGACGCGCCCGAGACACACGCTCTTCTACGAACGTCGTCACTGTCTGTCGCTCACATGTCGCTAGCGATCAAATGAGAACACTGCAAACGTCGATACTGTATCGTAAAGTGGAAATGACTGTCACAATACCGAGAACATCCAACGCGACATGCACGACCACACTACCGAGTACAGAGTACAGAGATGTCATTATATTGAACAACAAATTGTGCTTTTAATGACACTCCAAGGTGCGATTCACCAGACCGAGCCCTTCCCACATAGAAACGCCTCGCTAAATTTCAGAATCCTTGAGTATTCCAATTGCACTATTATGGCTGTTATAGTGCACTTCGGACCCAGCCCACGGAAGTTCGAGCGGCACGAAGCATCCCCATATACACGCCTATCGTCGACATCCGCCTTTTACTTCCACAGTCTTGTGGATAACACTGCGAGGCTTAACCTCGTCCGTGGATTCTTGAATCCGGTCCAGTTTAGTGTCGACCAAGTGGTCAGCTCAAACAATTCAGAACTCGGAGACGTGAGGTTCTATTGCCAGCTCTGAAGAACGATCGACGCTTCTGGGTGACGCCTTTCAGTCTCTCGGAATGAATGTTCCGCCGCCGACTACCGTCAACGTACCCTTGAGCGGGGTGTGGCCTGATCCATCCTCGACAACTTCATTCCAAGAGCCGGCTCTAACCAAAGGACCAGAAAATTGTTGATTAGATTTTATGTTTTCTTTTGAAGATCATCGCCGATATGAATCTGAGGCATCGCGGTAATGCCCAGCTGGTAGGTGCGTGTGCTGGCTGCTTGGAGGGCGCTGGCTCTGCTTCGCGACTTCGGCCGTGGGTGAGAAAAACAGCGACGGCACACTTGAGAATGACCTTGGCAGTTTGGTCAGGTCTGCCATATCGTGTGAGGATGGTATTGCTGGATTCTTTTTGATGTCTGCGAGTGGTGTGTAAGCGGCACCATTTGCGGCACCACTGCTGGCGTCGCGTCTAAAGGTGCGATTTATGGACCAGGACATGAGAATTCGCCAGCCGATGATGAGGACAGCTACAAAGCCCAGCGCAGCGCCGACGACGATAAAGACGAAATTTTCAGGCAGATTGGAACTGGCCAGGTAAGGAGCGCCGGCCTTGGGAGGAACGGTAGGAGGGGGATAATTGAAGCCCCCGGGAAGGGTTGGAAGTGCGCTGTTGGTGACCATGGTTCGTGTTTAAGATGGAGGTGCCGATATTGTCGGAAGAGATGTTGTATAATAGAATGATTTCGATCTGAAATAAGGAAAGATAGCGAGAGGATGAAGGTCAGAAATCGGATCGAAGGAGTGAAAGGGTGACGACTGGTGTGGTGTACGTGAGAGGTTTCAGATCTCGCTTTTCAGGGAGGCGCACCCCCAAGGCCACGGGCTCGATACCCCCTGCAAGTCTGGTTCAAACGCTCCCTTGGTTATTTTGGGGCTGTGGCACGCGCTAAACGCTCCTGGGCTAGGCATCTGTGCAAGGGATAACGTGAGCGATTGTGGCTGGGAAGCGGGACGAGCGGGACATGGAATTCTCTGGTGCCACCAATGCTTCGAGAAGAACTGTAATGGTCAGGGCTGCACTCGGTTAATCCCGGCCTTAACTTTTCTCGCTTGTGGTTATGCCCGTGGGCTCGTCAACGATTTTTCTCCTACACACAACCACTGCGACAATCTCAAGCTCAGCAGCTCTGCGTTGACCGTTCGCTCAAAATGGGGGCCCATAAGAAGACGCGCAAATTCCAGGTCAAAAAAATCATTGGCCAGCGAGATGCTCGTCTCAAGAAAAATCAAGCGACTGGCAAAGTGGCAGACTCCAAGAAGAAAACAGACGACAACGTGATCCGAGAAGCGTGAGTGAGCTCGGAGATGCAGCTCAGAAGAATAGCCCGCTAACAGGAACAGGCCGCAAGTGTCGTCTTCTCTGTTCTTCCAGTACAACACCGCCCTGGTCCCGCCTTACAATGTCCTCGTCGATACCAACTTCCTCTCCCATACCGTGCAGAAGAAACTTGAACTGTTATCGACAATGATGGATTGCCTCTACGCAAAGTGCATACCGGTCATTACCGATTGCGTAATGGCCGAACTTGAAAAGCTTGGGCAGAAGTATAGGATTGCCCTGCGGATAGCAAGAGACGAAAGATGGGAGCGACTAAAATGCGGCCACAAAGGCACCTACGCCGATGACTGCATCGTCGACAGAGTCATGAGGCACAAGATCTACATAGTGGCTACCAATGATAGAGACCTGAAGAGGAGAATTCGAAAGGTGCCTGGTGTACCTATCATGAGTGTGGCCCGTGGGAAATATGTCATTGAGAGACTTCCTGGTAAGTTCAACCATAAGAACATATCCCATGGCCTGTCCACCTTGCAATATGACCCCTTGCGTCCTGAAATCTTCGTAAATTTTGCGTATTGATGGCTAACCAACTTCCCAAATAGATGCTCCAGAGAAGTGAAAGGCTCAAGCGCCCTTTTCCTGCCCCACGAGACAGTCCAACGTTCCCTAGTCGATTTTGTCGAGAATATGAGTCGCTTATTGCCAGCGCTGTGATAGTCAAGCCCTACATCTCCACACCTTCCACACCGATTCCAATATCCAAGCGAGCAGAGCCAGCGAAACTGCGCTCAACAGGACCATGGCAGCGATCACCTTGCTTCGGATTTGAAAAGCGTCGTCCATTTCTCGCTTAGCCAGTTTGCGCTGGTGAGAATGGTAATATCCATCTTGGCTACCGGATCGAGCGAAGATGCTGCCATAAGTTTGGCGGTCGATGAGGAACAGCGATATCAGAAACGATACGAACAGGATCGGTGCAACAATCAAGCGGCTGAGGACAGATTCGGGGACAGGCGCCGAATCGGAGCCAAGTGGAGCACTTTTTTTTGCCGACATGCTCAAAAAGCCGTATCCTCAAGTTACGGGTCGGTGGATGCTGGTGGTAGTAGCCGCGAGGCGTCACTCCAGATTTCACATAAGGTTGGCTTAAAGATTGACAACCTTCCAGGCTCTGAAGCTGGAGGTATCGGGGCAGAAATGTGTGTCGCGTGGGATGCTGCCTGGATGCAGTTTTGAGGACCAAGCGGGCAGTGTTCGCTTAGTAACACCAGTTGGGCAGCGTCATTTTTTCTGCTTGACTATCTGGAGAGGCCTCACAAAGAGAAAGTCATCAAGTTGCAACGGATTCGGTGCATCAGAGCACAGTCAGAAAGTGATCGGTCAAGATTATTCAGGATGTGGCACTCGAAAGGCATGCTTCTGTGTCGGATCAAGGCGGGAATTGTGGTAGCGACATTTGCGGGCCACGGCAAAGCTGCCCTCCAAATCGTCAGGCAAGCAGCAAAGCAAATGACGACCCCATGTTCCATAATACGAGCGCGCCGCATGCGCGAATTGACAGTTGCCTTGAGTTGCTTACCGCAGACACCATAAACTACGCCTTGGAATTATGTCATGCTCGCACAGCAGGGTCAAACTCGGATTTCCGCGAATCTGCTGCCCCGGGTTCACCGGGTAAAACGTCTAAGGCCGCTACTCTAACTTGTTCATTGCGTGCTTTACCGAGCCTCGTGCTAGAGTTGGAAGCACTCATGATCAGACGCGACTCTGAATTTTCAAAGGGTGCCTCCCTCGTAGCCTTGTCTCGTCTCGAAGCAATCCTCTATAAATATCGTGCCGCCAACCATTCACTCGCGCTTCCGTTCCCGCTAAGTCTCATCTCAGCCCGTCCGTGAATTGGCAATATCCAAGACCAAAATATCCGTCGCGCCCACTCCGGTCAACTCATCCATGACCGTCGCAATGTGCTGCTTCTCAACCATGGAACTCACGGCGACCCAGTCCGGCTGTTCCAATGCTGTTATCGTAGGAGCCCGCTTGCCGGGGGTGATTTTAGTCGCATCCGCCAATCTCGTTCGTGGCACGTTATACTGACAGAGGATATACTTCTGCGCGGTAATGACCCCTCGTATCCGTGCAGCGATCTTGTTGACAAGTTGTTCATTCGAGACGGACTTGGACTTGATCAATACGGCCGTGCTCTCAACCACCGTGTCGATCGCTTTTAGTCCCGCGGCCCTCATGGTCTCCCCTGACTCAACTAGGTCGACGATTCCGTCTGCCACACCTAGCGCGCAAGCCGCCTCGACACTGCCGCCCACAAATTTGATCTTGGTCTTCAGCTTCGGAATCGGACTGGCCGTGCCGTTTATACTCTCCTTACGCCCACCCATCCCTTCTAGGCGTGCGAAGTAATCCTCGGCAAGCCCCGTGAAACTCGTCACGATGTTCTTGCCAACCAGATCCTTCACATCTTGGACGAAACCCTTCTCGGGAACTTGGACTTGCAGTTTACATCTCCCAAATCCCAGGTCCATGATTTCTTCCACTCCCGACTCCTCACCTAGAGCTAGATGGGCGTCATGCTCGGCGACTTGATCTCGTCCCGTGATTCCTAGATCGACTCGTCCTTCACCCACGAATGTGGGAATGTCTGCGGCGGGCAGGAAAATAAGTGCTAGTGGATGGTTCTTTACTAGGGCGATGTCGAGTCTGGTCTCTCGCCGGAATTGAATGTCAGATCCCGTGAGAAGGTCGAGCGTCGCTGCTTGAAGGCGACCCTTTTTGGGTACAGCGAAGAGCAGCCGGTCGGAGAGGTGATTGACGAGATCCATTTTCAGTTTTATCGACCGGTTAGCGGATTGGCGCTCGTTTTCCTTTTTCTAGTGTTGGCAGGATTCTTCTCAATGTGAAAATCTTCCGCTTTTCTATTTAGTGACACAAAGGAAAAGTTTTAAGCCCTAGCAGACTTGGTGTGTAGGAGAACAGTGAAGGAGAAACAGTTAGGCGAAACTCAACCTATGTGAAGACTCTCATCGAGTGCTTCCAGCAGTCAAATCTCACCGACTTACCTGTAACATTCCGCATCTCCATCGCTGGCAGAGTCGAATTGAGTCAACCCATCTCATCGGAAAAATTTCAGGCCGATGTTTAGCCGATGGTATTCTTGGCAAGTTTGCGCCCACATTGCACCAACTGCGTTTGACATCTTTTTCGCGGCGCTCATTTCCAACCAGCAGGACATCAATCAAGCCACCGCGAATCTACAACTCCAAACCCATTATCCCCGTTCCAGTCGATACTATCGCCTAGTTAAAGATGGATGCGGCAGGCAAAGTCCCCGTCAAACTCGTCAAAGTCACCCGAGTCCTCGGCCGAACAGGTAAGTTAAATTCCAAATATCCCTACGTGGTTGTCGCAGGTCCCTTTCAACTCACTCGTGTCTGTTTTCCAGGCTCCCGAGGTGGTGTCACCCAAGTGAGAGTCGAATTCATGGACGACACGAGCCGAAGCATCATTCGAAATGTCAAAGGACCAGGTACGTGAGACCTCAGCCGGAGAATATTGAACGCGCAAAAGTTTCAGTGGGCAGAAATAACTGATGGTTGTTTTGTGGGAATACAGTGAAAGTCGATGACATTCTGTGCCTGCTCGAGTCCGAGAGAGAAGCAAGAAGATTGAGATGATGGCTTACTGTGGAGGGTGGAGTGAGGCAATGGAGTGAGGCAATGGAGGTTATGGAGCGGCTGAAAATGAGAACAATGACAAGCATGGGAAGAGTTACGATACTTCGGAGAACGCAAATTTCCCCGGAAATCGCGGTTCCGGTTCGATTGGCACTGAGAAGCGAACGCCCTCGGTCGAGCATTTTCATGGGCTGGGAAGGCTGCTCGGCAGCAAAGCATGCGGCAGTACCACTGATTTAAAGTCATCAAGAACTATTCAAGACCATATTGGGACCTGACCCAGACTCCTTCCCTTTACAACCATCGATTTGAGCTGGGAACTTGTAGAGACTCGAAGAGCGTGCTCAAGGTTTGACACTCCAAAACACCCGATACCGTACAGGATATGCCTCGTAGTCCCCTTGTAATCTTACGAAGCATTCCGATAGAATGCACACACAGACGTTGTTCCCATTCATCACGTTGCCCGATCGAGCCAAGACTCAGCCTTGCGTGCCGTGTGGCCCACTGGCAGCGAACCAAACCCGGCCTTGGCAACCTCGCCGCCTTAGTAAGAGGTTCAAGGCTTCACCTCGCTACGTGGCGAGGCCCCAGACCCTGACAGAATCCTAGAGAGCATCCCGTCTCGGCAGTATCGATGACGAGCATGCTGCTGCCTCCCCACTGATGCTGGATCCTTTTACTGAGTGTCTTCATTATCTTGAGTCACGGAATCGCGGATATCTCAACTCACTTCATGCTTCCGTCCGACAATTCAGGAATTAATCCAATCATTGCTCAAACCAAGGAGATTCCTCCTCGAGTGGTCTTGTAAACGTCCCGTCTTGCTGCAGCTCCTTTTTAGATGATGAGAGGGATACCCTAGACCAACCCCTTCTTGAAAGAACGACCATGGCATCACAACAAACCGCTCCTGATGCGGAGCGGGAATATAAGCTAATCTCCCAACTCGAGATGCGCATCGCCTCCGCGTCGACAGATGAGAAACTGGAGTCCATTCTCAAAAAGTTCCTCCCAGCTCTACTTCTAAAGCTGGCCTCTCCGACTCCTCGAAACCGCAATCTGGCAATCAAAATCTCCCAGTACATCAACCAACGGCTGAAGATCACCTCGACCATCAAGATACCTGTGACGGCGTTGGTCAAGACGTTTCGCGAGAACGACAACGCCTTTGTCAAGCGATTTTGTCTCGTTTTTATTGAGCAAGGGCTTCCGAGGCTGGAATTGGACCAGGGAATCGAGACACTGCCCGGGGTATTGCAGTTCGCCATACCGAAAGCCGGAGAATTCGATGCTACAGATCGGAAAATGTGGGCTATCGCATTCGACTTTCTCCTCGAAGTCTTGCGGAAATGGAAGATCCCGGAGCGGGGTAGCAAGGAAGACCTGGCTCTTTCTGAAACCTTCGCCCTGTCGACGACGCAGGCAGATTTGCTTGCCAGCCGTTTGTGCGATTTCTTGCTTTACGACCCAAAAGACTCTTCCACTGGTCGAGCCCTAGACGAGGATTTCCAGCCTGTCATGGAGAAGAACTTTAACCACCGCTCAGAGATCGCCTTGCCAATTGCGAAGTTCCTGTTTACCTCCATCTTCACCGACGAACAACGTCTCATGCCTGCCACTATCATGTCTGTAGACCCCAATGCCTCAGCGGCAAATATGAGCGATGTTATGTTCAAGCAATGCAACTTCGACCTGGAATCCGAGTCGGCGATTGACATGCTCTTCGGCCTTTACAAACAGTCCAAGCCCAAGCTTCAAACACGGATCTTAGGCTTGTTATCTCGCAGCCAGAATTCCTCCAGGCGCACCAAGCAGGTTATGGAGATTGTCGAGAAACAGCTCACAAGCACACCCAACGCGGGTCTAGAGGCGGCAAAGCTCCGAGCCGCTTTATTCTCCTATCTAACATGGACGGTGCGCGTTGGCGGCCAACATCTTGCCGGAGAAATCAGCCACCGCATACAGGACTTGTTGAAAGAATACGTTGAAATGCAAGGATGGCCGACAATGAACAGCGACCACTCCGCAACCTCATCGGAGGTGGAACTTCGTTCGAAAGCGTATGAGAGCATCGGCCTCCTCGCAGGTCTCAAAACGGAAGCCACGGACAGCAGTCGAATGGTGGTTCTGATTACGTGGTTTTTTACCAGCCTTCGCTGTGATACGACACGTGAGATAAGAAGCAGCATCGAAGAATCGATCGGGCGCATCATGAATGCTCTCCCGATCCTCGACGAACCGTCAACTGCAAGTCACCTAAAAGACCTCTTCTTGTGGAACGTCTTAGCATCACCAGGCCAGGAAGACCCCATCTACTTCCTACCAACGGTCAACAGCACGACCTATCCGGCCGTACGATTTGCGAACAAATGCCTACCGTTTAATGACGTGGATGCTCGGTTTATCGACGTCCTGGCTTTGGCCTCAGCAAGCGGAAGAAGAGAGGTAGCTGAGGAAGGAATTAGGGGATTGGATCCGTATTGGCATGCTTCAAATATGCGCCTCACCGCCGCTTCTGGTGATGGCAAGCTCGAGCTCCCCAAGCTCGGTGCGCTGGTGGAGAGGTTCTTCAAGACAGATGCGGCGCAGATGAAATACTATGACAATCCAACAGTGCTGGCCGCTGCGGTGACATTTTGTCGGAACATCCTACTCTGCGAAGCCTTACGTGGGACAGGACTCGTTCCTGAGGAATCGGTGGATTGGAAACGGACTATCGACGCCTTGGTTGACAATGATCAAGACGCACGACGACGAATACGGGCTCATTTGCGAAACCTAAGCGGTGACATGCTATTACCATTGATGCTCGCGGCATTAGATGGTGTATCCAAGGCGTCTGAGGAGTGTCTGCGTTTATCTCTTGAGCTCCTCTCTCTTGCTCCGAACGACTTGTTGTTCCACCTCAAGGATTCAGGACTCGAGGCAGCTTCACGTGTTGCAGCGAATCCAGGCTTGCAGCTTCGAGCTGCTCGGATTTTCAGCATTCTTGCTTCTCTGGATGACAACGCCGAAGACTTTGCGAAAGCCGAGTTGAATGAGGCCAAACATTGGAAAACGGCTGTTGGAGAAGAACTGATAAAGATTCAAGGCCATCTCCTCCGCGCATGTTTCTGTCTCACGAGGAGATCGCTCAGGCTGAAGCTACAGGTATCCCCTGAGACTTTACGCCATACGGCGGAGACGGTTATTGAGATTGTCAAGACTTCTTCCGACAGGTCAGTCAAGGACGCTGCATACAGGTGTCTCCGTCAATTGGCTCTCTGCACTGCAACCGAAAATGGAACAAATGACGAAGATTTGTTGAGTCAATTGATCGCGGACAGCAAGAAAGAGAGCGAAACAGCAGTTTCGGCCGCAGGACCAGTACTTGGGATCTTGCATACGCGGGGCACCAATGTTTCCCTGTTTAATTCGTTCCTGGATCGATTGTTGGGGCTTCACGAAGTTAAACGAGCGGAGTTTCACTTCGCGTTAGGAGAATCCCTTGCTGTTGCTTGTGCCGGGTTCAGATCGCTGTCCACGCTGGCAGAACTTGACGTTGACGCTGATGTTTCCGAGTTGGATGTCAATGAACGGCTTCTGATCGCTGTCCTTGACAAGGTCCTTGGGGATTGCAACACCACAAAGCCATCGCTCAAGAAGGCCGCTGCAATCTGGCTATTATGTATCATCCAATACTGCGGCGAGTTACAGGCTGTTAAAGTGCGGCTTAGAGAATGTCAAGCTGCCTTTGCCAGATTGCTGAATGACCGCGACGAGGTCGTCCAAGAGACCGGTTCCCGGGGTCTCAGCCTCGTCTATGAGCGGGGTGACAAGCAACTTCGAAACGACCTGGTTAGGGACCTGGTCCAAAGCTTCACGGGCAGTAATGCCAAAATGTCCGGCACGGTCAATGAAGAAACGCAGCTCTTCGAGCCTGGTGCGCTGCCCACCGAAAATGGACAGTCTGTTACGACTTACAAAGATATCGTCCGTCTTGCCACGGAAATGGGAGACCCGAGTCTGGTGTATCGTTTTATGAATCTGGCCTCGAACAATGCCATCTGGTCAAGTCGTGCAGCGTTTGGGAGATTTGGGCTTGGCAGTGTGCTGGCAGATTCCACATACCTGACAGAGAACAAGAAGTTTTATCCTAAGCTTTTCCGGTACAGATTCGACCCGAACCCCAATGTCCAACGGTCTATGAACGAAATTTGGCGCGCACTGGTCAAGGATCCGAACGCCGTCATCAAGGAGAACTTTGACCTGATTATGGAGGATCTGTTGCAGAGTGTTGTGTCTGGCAAGGAATGGCGAGCCCGCGAGGCCAGCTGTGCTGCAATCTCCGATCTCGTGCAGGGGCGAGACGTTGACATGTTTGAAAAGTACCTTGATGAGATTTGGCAGGTGGCTTTCAAGGTCCTGGACGATGTCAAGGAGACAGTTCGAATGGCAGCTATGAAACTTTGCAGGACATTGACAAGTATGCTGATTCGCAATCTGGAAATCGGGGAAGGACAGTCGAAGCGCTCCGCGACCATGCTCAATCACGCCATGCCGTTCTTGCTGCAACAAATGGACAGCGGCGCGGCTAAGGAAGTGCAACAATATGCTATTGTAACGCTTTTGGAGGTGGTGAAGAAATGTCCTCCAAAATCTCTGCGCCCCTTTGCACCGTCAGTTTTGGAGACTCTTGTGCTTTCCCTTAGCTCTCTTGAACACGAGAGTATCAACTACCTACATTTGAATGCCGACAAGTATGGATTGACCGCCGACAAACTGGACAAGATGAGAGTTTCGAGCATCAACGCATCTCCAGTTACAGAGGCAATTGAGGACTGTTTGGAGAGCGTTACCATGTTAGTTGACTCCAAGGACGACCCCAATGCCATGCAAGGGGTCATATCGAGTTCACACATGGAAGGAAGCCTTGCAGTGATGGATGATACAATGCAACGGCTTACAAATGCATATCGAGCCGCGATCGGACTCCCATCCAAAGTCGGCCTGAGCAGAGTCATGACCACGCTAGTTGTTCGCCATCCAACGGCTTTTCGGCAATACGCAGATCGGTTCATACAGTTGACGCGGAAACACATTCTCGACCGCAACGCCACGATCAGCGTTGCCTTCAGTACCTCACTAGGCTATTTGATGAGACTGGCCTCGGACAAGGAGATCCAAGCTACTAGTAAGTACGCACAACGGTTGTATTTCGAGTCGCAGGAACTAAGCCATCGTTCTGTGGCCGGCGAAATCATCCAGGCGATTTCAAAAGCTGCCAATGACGTTTTCATGAACTTTGCCTCGACCTTTCTCCCATTTGCTTTCATTGGCCGACGGGACACTGACAAGGAGGTCAAGGAGACCTTCGATGTTCCTTGGAAGGAGAATATTGGTGGCTCTCGTTCCATTAATCTCTATCTGACCGAGATTGTGGGACTCATATCGGCACATATTGGATCCCCTCTGTGGCCAATTAAGCAAGCTTGCTGTTTGGCAGTCGCTGAATTGGTGGCGTCGATGGAGGTACAAGGACAGTTCTCGGACAGCGATGCATCTCTCATCTGGGGGGTGATGCAAGCAGCCCTGGATGGGAAAACCTGGGATGGCAAAGAAGAAATTATCAAAGTGTATCCCAAGTTTGTGCGGGATGCTCAGTCACTGTGGTCCGACATCCAGACCAGCCAGCAGATGAAGAAGATTGCCATCCGCGAAGCGAAGCGGACCAACATTGCTTACCGACCCCATGCCATTGAGGCTCTTGGAGAGTTTGCTGTCGCTCGAAAAGATCTGGACCTCAGCCACGAGGTCCTGCCTTATCTGGCGGAGTTGACGGATGAGCTGACGAACCAGGATGCCATGGAGGTTGACGAGGCTAATGGGAAGTCCCTGAAGAATCGGTGAGACAGCCCCGCTCGTGCATAGACTTGCCACTAACAGTAAGAATATAGCGATCAGACCGTTGGTGTTGAAGCGACGGTGAGCGCTGTTGTGTCTTGCATGTTTAGGATGCTTTCAACTCATACCCACCCCGAGAGTCTGGACTGGGCGACGAAAATAGTGCAAAAGGCCCATGCCATCCGATCCAGCACACTCGACATTGCACTATACGACAGTGCAAAATTTTTTGTCGTCAATGGGCCAAAATCAGAGAAAGTGGATGGTGATGGCCGTGAACGTGAAGGCTCTGACGACAAAAATACCTCAGCCTCAAGCCTGGCAACAGCCTCAGCAATACCACGGTCGTCGGCGCGGGAGGGTTCGGAGGTGGACGGTCGAACGGCTTGTGAGACATTTCAGCCCCTGGTCATGGCGGTGCTCGCCTATCCACCGGAACCTTGGCGAGAACCGGAACGTGCGCGAAAATCACGTGTGGAACTGGCTATCGCCCTGGCCCAACAAGGCATGCCTGACCCAGCAGCATTAGCGGCGATCCTCGACCCCTGGCTGGTCGAAGAACGGTCGAGGCCTTTACGTGAAGAAATCGGACGAGCTCGACAGGCTTGCAAACGTGACTAACAAGTAGGAGTTTGTTTTGGCGTCATGCAGCAACCCAAGCGTTGGGGACCTTCTTCCCTTGGGGTCGCGGGTTTGAATTCCGACCCCGGCTTATGGCAATTCAATTTGCTGCTCCGGTGCCAGACTGTTGGGACAACGTCACACCGTTGATCTTGATGCTGCCATAGGGCTGATTCATGAGAGTGCACGGACCAGTAGTCGCGGTATGCCTCGGTGTCACAAATTGAACCCTCCTCTTCGTCGGCGTCCCAAATTCACGGGCAGATAGTATGCGGTCGAATTTGACACCGCCGTTTCCGGTGGAGGAGGCGCGGTGGTCGGTACCTGTCTCCCAGTTTACCATGTTTCTGTCTTGCGGCATCCATCGCCCCTGAGTTTCCACCGATCGGTGGATGCAGTCCAGCGGGGGTATTTAGCGTCTTTACAGACTCTTAAGGCTGGGGACCTCGGCCCTAATTGACTTCTCCACAAAAGGTAAATGTCGAATTCGACGACACATGGTTTTCAAGCTCGGTTCAGTGCTGGGTAGTATGGATTTTTAGCCCTGGCCGTGCATGTACTGGTGCCCGAGGGAAGGTAAGCGAGAAGTCAGATTACCTAGGTCCTAGGATGAGCGGACGGAGTGGCGTTCTCTGGGACCAAAGCCGATGAGCTTGTTCACCCCAGTAGCTCCTTTTCCTGTTCAGAGCAAAGTTGGGAAGACGGAAGATTTCAAGACTGGATTTTGAGGACGAGCTCGTGGACTCCGATGGGCGGATTTGACTCCCGGCTGGCCCCCACCAGACCATTGCGCTAGGAGAGGTTGTTCTGCCGGAGGAACAAAAATCCGCATTGGGAATTGTGAGAGTCGTCGACATTCGCACAGCAACAACCAAGAAGACAGGGTCGAAGTTCAAGCGGTCAGAAGAACAGTGGGAATGTACTATGTACCAGCCTGGTAAACAGAACCAGAAAACAGACTTGCAGATGCAAAGCAGGGACCAAAGACGCAGGTCGCCACCTTTACCACCACTTTTTTTTTTCCGGGTGGTCAAGGTGGTGCACTTCCTTGGCTTCCCACCCATTTGGCTCGTGCCGCAGTCGGCCATTGAAGGACCCAATCGCATCGAGGCCGGAGGATCTTTCGGGGTCTCTGTTTTTCCGTTCCGAGAAAGTTTTTCCGGAGGACCCGCTTCGCCCGCCCTACCACGGCTTACCAGGACACCATCTCCATTTCCTCCTCTCCACTCGATTGCATATCCCTTTCTTCCACGGCTCGAAACCCAATCTTCTGACCCTTGCCCACTGCCCATTGGGAACTTTGCTTCCGTGCAGTCACCGCAAATGCCTTTGCTGTCTCAAGCTTCGGGTCTTCTTCTTGCTAGGACCTCTTTTTTTTGTCTGGCAGATGGATCTATCCCTCGATGCCGGAAGCTCCCCTCCTGCATCTACTGTGGGACTCCAATCAGTCCCGATGACCAGGGCAGATGCTTTGCGCACAATGACATCGTGATTGCGTTCAACTAATAAACCCGGCCATACCATGACTCCTCAAGGGACCAGGGATGGACTGTTTCGTTCTTCAATCCAACGTCCTCCACTTCTCGACATCCTTTTCAAAGTCCCGTTCGCCTTCCTCTCAAGCATGGTATAGCGACAGGCCTGGAACCTCGACCTCTTCGTTTGCCAAGGTACCGTGGAGGACGTGCCTCGCTGCTGCTCCTGGTTTTGCCTTATTTCCTTCACTGAGCGACCCTCTTCTCTGTCGTCCTCTCCGCCGCCTCCAATCTACGGCCGCTCCTTGCCCTTCCCTTGTTGCCACACGGACTCCTCGAACCTGAGATTGAGGCACTAATGCATGCGGCCTGACATGCGTCTGTAGCCTTGAACAAATTGTGCGCCAGCTCCTCTCGATTATTTGCGCAACATTCTTCATGTTCACGACGACTACGCTGGTAATGCCAGTCGAAAAGCGAGAGGAGGCCTTGAGAAGACCGCCACTGCGCCTCCCTGTGATTGCGCCTAAAGAAGACCAGTCTTCCTCGGCTAGTTCCAGCCGCAGTGGCCCTAGTGTCCCTCCACGTTCCCGCCTACCTCCACGTTCAAGAAGCGGCTGCTGGACCTGTCGGTGAGTGGTGCACTCAAACTTGACCGTCTTCCGTGTTAATCGTGGAAACAGTCATCGCAAGGTCAAATGCGATGAAACCAGACCTCTCTGCGGTCCATGTTCTCGTCTGAACCTCAGCTGCGACTTCAACCCTCGCGTCGCGTTTCGAGATGATACCTCTCGAGTTCTAGGACGCAATGCGGATGTTACCATCGCCGCCAGTCCAGTATGGGATCGTGAGTCTCCTCCCCTCCCTTCGACCACACGTTCTGGAGAATTTGCTAATTTTTAATCTTTTGGGGCTGCAGCCAATTCTCCTGCGCTGACCGAAAATAGCGCTGGATCTGCCGTGGTGGACGACCTCCCGCCGTTCGCTAGCCTAACCACAGATGAGGACCGCGAGAAGAAGGCGGAGACGTCGAGTCCTGGAACGTACAACGTCGTTGTGGGTCCAGAGAGCTTTCAACACCTCCCAGAATACAACGACGAGCCCGAAATCAAACGAGAACTGTTGCCAACTCTACGCCGAGGCTCCATCGCAACCTCGCTTGCGAGCAGCCTTGGTCGCGAAGCCGGCGTCGAGGCCATTCCACTCTCGGGAGACCCCAACACTGTTGTGTTACCTAGATTTCAAGACGTTAAACGGCGCAGTACCTTCAGCTCTAATCGGGCTCATTCACCGATATCACCCATAGTCCGATCTGCAATCATTAAGAGCGAGGCAATCATCAAGATCGAGGACCAAGAGGAAGCTGTGCTCTCCGAAGAATCGGACTCATTGAGCGAGACAGCTGGGGTGGGCCAGGAAACCCGATACCTGCGACAGTTTCGCCAGGTGGTTTGGAAACATTTAGTTCCAGCAGAGCTCGACCAGAGAGATGGCATGGTACGGTCAAGTGTCCACATTCTGGAACACGCCGCGAATAGTTTTCCTCCGGTGCGTGACTCTGTTGCAAAAAAACCCCCGAGCCCTGCTGATCCTTGTCACAGTTGCACCATGCAATGATGGCCGTCGCAGCCCTCAGTGTGGCCGTCCAAGACGGCAAAGAATGGCTTGACGCTCTCCAGTATTATCAGCAAGCTTTGCCTGCATTACAGTCCACTCTTCGAGGCCCCGACGACTTGTCGTCCGATGGAGCGTTTCTGACTCACTTCCTTCTACTGGTCTACGAGGTACGTCGAGGTTCTGGCAGCACGATCCCATGTTAACACTGCAAACGACAGATCGCCGCCGCCGAAGCCGAGCACTCGAATTTGTGGTCGCAGCACCTGTTGACCCTTCTACAAATCTCACTTTTACGCCGTGATGAATCAGGTCGCGAAGTATTTCCGTTTGTTGTGTGGTGGATTTGCCACATCGACCTTGACGCCCTTCTCAGCGGTGCCGGCAGTGGTGGATACGTCGAGTCCTTGTTGAACAACGATTTCATCCCTCCCCCGAGCTTCCACTTGTACCCACTTGGTCATGACGGTTCGAGCGTTCTCTACGCCGAAGAGGTGGAGGTTCTCCCTACTATCCTACAACTCGATTATGAGGTGAGTATTCTTGCGATCCGGATGGCATTACTCGCACGCGAGTTTCGGAGTGATATCACGTTCGACGATACGGATGTATTACAGAGAGACCAGGCCGTCCGTATACGCCAAAGTCGGATTTTCGAGATCCAGGAAGCATTACGCCAATTGTGGATTACACCGGCCGTGGTGATGATCCACCAAGAGGTCGAAACGCTCCCGACGCGCCCGAAACAGTTGTACGAACATGCTGCCACGTTGTATCGAGCATGTATCATCTACTCACATACATCCATGTGGCCTGGCCAACGACTCGAAACATCTCCAGACTACGACACGGAAATTGCAGTAGCTTCCAGTCAGATTCTGCAAATGGCCAGCAAGGCGCTCGCGGAAGACCGATCATACTGTCGATATCTCGTATTCCCTGTGTTTATGGCCGGCTTCGTCGCGACAGATGGGGCGCATCGAATGCACGCGGTGGACCTGCTGCGCGAGATGGAGAAAAGTAGCATCGGCCGCAATACAATGACCACGCGCAAGGCTCTGGCGGCGGTATACGAAAAACAAAATGAGCGATTCATGAATACCGGACAGAGTCTTGATGTGGATTGGATGCACGTGATGGTCCAAGAGGGTCTCCTGGTTGTAAACTTTGGGCTTTGATATACCCCCGGAGGAGGAGAGTTTGCTCGCCTTTGCACAGTGCTCATGTATTCCCTTTGGTGACGACGAACAAAGCGCGGAGTTGGGAGCATTTTGTGCGGAGATGACCACAGATGTTGTGGAGAAGCAGCGAAGACAGCGAGGACAGTTAAGCGACTTTCATTGTCGATACGCCTTGACATACTCCGTCCTTGTCTACTTGCGCAAATCCATGTGAAGCTAGCGCCTGCCTTCGATCTCCATCCTTGACGGGCTTCGCCATTCGCCTCTTCCAGACTTCTTGCCGAGGAGACTTTCGAAGACCCAGAAGCATAGAATTTCAAGCGAAAAGGAAAGTGAAGCGTTCACCTGTTTGGTCTTGACCAGGATCAGCGAGAGCGATCTAAGATCCAACGAGAAGCGGCGGACAGGTTTGGATCCAAGGAGTTCAGCAGCTTCTTGAAAGAGAAAAAAAACCAGGCTTGACACTCTTGCATGCGGACGCAGGATTCGCTAGCGTCAGTCGATGTGATTCGTGGGCGTTAGACGTCGAGGGTGGGTGGAGAGGTGCGTAGCGTCCATACCTTGGCGTCCATTAAAACTCTAACCCACACCACTGTTACGAGTAACAAGTGCCTGCGAGGTATGTGCTCCCGTAAATACTCCGTGCATACATATGTAGGTACCTTGCGCAGCTGAGCTTTCGGGGCCTGCGAAGTCTGTATGCAGCATGCAGATTTGGCCGTCAGGACCACTCTCTGGGAATGCTCTATTCCTCGACGAATGGCCTCACCTACGGGACTTAGGAAGCAAGTTTGTATGCGGGAATCCTTGTATAACTCCCCCGTCTAGCTACCACTCCGTACTCGGTGCCCGTACGAGGATTTCTTTTCCTATCGTATGATCGGAATGTCAGTGCCATGGACTGTTTTCAGGACTTGTGACAGTAACAAAAGAACCCTCATTCCCAGTGGTCCGTGCACGAGGGAGGAGCCGAGTAATAATCATCTCATCAGACGTATTTTGAGGAGAGATCTTTACCTACAATGGTAATGGGCTGTTGTTGGGACCAGTCGGGTATCGACGCCCAATGGCGCCATTGGGATGGGGAAGGTTTTGGGGGGTTCGATTTAACGAGGACAACCATCCTGCGCAGCCGTGGGTTTGCGGGAGTTTCCGGCCCTTCTTCGCAAATGTCCCCAAGTTATAGGACGGGAGTATTCGCGGATCATCTGGAGGAGAAGCAAAAGACGGAGTCGGTCACAGAAGAGCAATAAAAGGGTTGAGATGGGAGAAGTTGGAAAGTTGGATGGGCAATTTGCCGTTCGCCTGTCCACACTGGGCCGGTGGGCCACTGCAATTCCGCATTCCGCAAACGGGAAATCGCGGATTTCTTCGGCTTTGACCGGAGTGGGGCAGTGTGCACGTGACAGATAGCCACCCCAGGCACTCTGGGCCCTCGCGTGCCTCCTGAACCTTCGACCTCAGCTCTGAACAGACCACCCAAGAACCGGGTACATGTCTCGATACTGCATAATACCAAAAAGACACCCCAAACCTGGCAGCCTCAGCTTCGGCTCGTCAATACTTTCGTCTGGTCTGCTACGCTAAGGGCCCGGGACCGTGTCGGACTGCTACTTTTTCCGCCAAAGCCATACGTCTTCGCCCGACCATCCTTTTCTGTCTTCCTGGTCGCGGATTTCTCAACCAGTCCAGCCGTTTCTCCAGAGCATCCACTACCCCCTTTCTGTTGCTTTTGCTGCAACCCGTGCCAGACCAGTGCAGTGACCTCGCCACCAAACAACTGTTGTGTTCCCAATCCTGTCGAGCTCCATTTCAGACCGGTAGTGAGACAACTGACGGGTAATAACGCCGGCAAGCAGATGCGGCGTGGCGGTCAACTTTGCGCCAAGGAAAGAACAGCGGAGGAGCCAGAGTAGGACGACAGGGAAAGGGGATCGGAAGACGAAATATTCCCAGAGTACTGATCGATACGGTTTCTGCTCTGGAAGCCTGTACCCGCTCCGACTGGACTAGGTCCTGCTTGAAGGGTATGTGCATGGGACAGCGGACGCGGGCAGCGGCAGAGACCGATCAACATGGCCATCTGCTCTTGCTGATCCTCACAGGTTCAACCCCCCGAGCTATCCTCCCATCCTGCTCGGGCCTGTTGCCGGAGATTGTACTCACAATTGTGTGCGAGATCTCCTCTCATGTAGGTGCAAGCCCCCGAAAGCACTTAACTCTGTGGTCGGATGCTCTTAAGCGCAAAGAAGGCCAGATGGAAGAAATTGTCGCCGTTTGGCTTCTTCGCCCAGTTGCCAGTTTCTGCATCACCCGCCCCAATCCCGAGAAGGCACGGATCGAAAGAATGGTCCTCGGCTGCCGTTGTGATACCGGCAAATAGGGCGATCGCGAAGAAAATAGAAATGGTAAGCAGTTGTAGGTTGAGACACCCAGCACCGTTTTCCAGTGAGCGGTAGCATATCGACGAGGAAATGGGCGCCGAAACCCGGTGCGACTTGTACACTAGTCCGACTCTTTGCTCGGCCCATCCCTGCCCATTACGCCCATGATGCCGCCAATGGTGGTGCATTGATTGGATGATGGACGTCATTGACATCAGAATCTATCAAATAGAAGACGCGGAGACTCACTGGCAGAAAGAGAGGGCGATTCGACGATGCTTTGGTGTGGCATTGTCTGAGAATTATCAGTGAGCCGTGACCACTTTTCCTTTATCGATTCCCAGAGAAGAGGTTAGTCTAAAACAACAGACGCCATAGACCATCTGATGAAAAACACAGCTCGGAGATTGGAGCAGGCTGACACCCAGGACCTGCCGAAAGCAGGTCTGGAGAAGTCATATGTGAAGCAAGGGCTTTGAAGGATATGCCTTGGTGCAGCGAAGAGGCCTTGTATGCAATGATTTACTTCACCCTCTTCCGCAAAAGGATGTATTTAACCACCCAGGATTCCTACCAAAATCGCAGACACAGATAGACTGATCATTCTCAGGCTTGTGGCTGCATGTGTGGTTGGAAGAGTTGTTGCTCGATCAATCATCCGAGTCCACAGATCCAAAACTCCGCCTAGGACTTATACGGCCGCACCTTCGTGAAGGCTGACTAGTACGGAAAGGTTTACTCCAATGCGTGGGATTTTTTGCTCCTTGAAAGAGAGGGAGGTAATGCTTCGTCTCTTTTTGGTGCGGACTGTGTCGTGGTAGGTCTGGGTCTGCGGCAGTCACAGGCAGGGACGTGAAGAGTGAAATGGGCGATGGGAGGAGCGGAAACGAACATGCCCGGCGCCAAGGTTGTGTTTCGACTCGTTGTTGGCAGCTTCACTGAGACCCAGGGAGCAGGTCAGCCAGACAGCGTCTTGTGGCGTGCTATACTGCGCTCTAACCTTTCCTCGCTGTCGTCGGTTTGTCACGCGAAGAACGCCTTGGGATCACTCACCAGACCTATAACCACGGTGACCATGTCTCGGATATTGAGACCACGGCTAGCTTGTGAGCTGGATTATGTCACAAGTAGGCGGATGTTGTCCACTTCGACAGCGTCCAATCAAGTTCCGTTCATGACAGAGCTCTCTTTGATGGCACCAGGACGAGCGCTGACGACTGTACTGGGTAGGCCCTGGGGAGCTGGAGTGGAGCGGAGTTGCACGTTTGTCGTCAATGCAGGATGCACAGGCGACAGGAGCTTGAGATTGGTCTTCGTCGGCTTGTTGGACGTCGCCATATGCTCTCGCCACAGCTCCAAGAGTAACCGCCAGCCGCGAGAACGAAAGGCGTTGATGGTTGAGAGGGCGGAAGAAGGCATGATGGGTGCGTTGCGCAGTAAAAAGCCCAGTGTCGAAGGTACTTTTTCCCTCCCTTTTCAGTTGTTGACGTTTTATGCGTCACTGCAACCCCTACCACTACCACCACCAACATGCCCTTATAATGCGAAAGTCAATACAAGCAGTTGTCCGAGCCGGTCGATGGACCTGACTAGGCAACCATCATTTCGCAATCATGCTCGTTTGATTGGTTGAGATGAATTACTGCGCTAGGGAGAATCATGGTCCGACTCGCACAAACACGGTCGAACTCCACCCATGTTCTATTTCACCCCATCACTTGCCCATAGAGGGAGACGTACAGGTAAATAAGGGAAGCACTGTCCAAGAAACAATGGTTACGGTCTCTCCTTCGCATTCTTTGTCAGGAGCACCTGGTTCGAAAAGTCCTGACAAATTCTAGTCTCCTTTCAAGTCATGCACCCTCTCGGCTTCCTCAATCCCTTGGACAATGTCCACAGCTTCGATCCGGACAAACACATCCCGGATCTTGCGGGCAAGGTCATCGTCGTGACAGGAGGAAACAGTGGCTGCGGCAAAGAAACCGTCTTGCAGGTAGCAAAGCACCACCCACAACGGATATACCTGGCTGCTCGATCGGAAGCCAAGTATGACGACGCCATGAAGGACATCTCGGCGGCAGCGCCCAATGCGAACGTTAAGTTCCTGCAATTGGATTTGTCTTCGTTGGCATCCGTCAAGAGTGCAGCAGACCAAATTCTCTCGGAAAACGACAGGCTCGACATCTTGGTCAACAACGCCGGCATCATGGCCCATCCGCACGGCCTCACGCAAGATGGCTACGAGATCGAGTTTGGGACCAATCATATGGGCCATGCGCTGCTAACCCGTCTTGTTCTCCCTTTGATGCAAGCGACGGCATCAAAACCGGGCTCAGACGTGCGCATTATCAACGTCTCGTCCGGCGCACATCAAATGGCCCCTGGCGCGGGGATTGTTTTCGCCCAACTGAAAACGCCCATGAAATCGTTCGTTCCCGCACGACTCTATGGGCAGTCGAAGCTCGCCAACATCCTGCACGCAAGGGAGCTCGCCAGACGGTATCCCGAGATCCTCTCGACGTCGATTCACCCTGGCCGCGTCGAGACGAACCTGACCAACGTAATGTTCGACCAGAACAGCTTCTTCGGCCGCTTTCAGAAATTCTTCGACTACATGGCGGGCGCTCTGCCCGTGCAGCAGGGCACGTTGACGCAACTCTGGGCGGCCACCTGGAGGAGGCAGGAGGTCAAGAACGGCGCGTATTACGTTCCGGTCGGCAAGGAGAGTCTTGGGTCTAAGAAGAGTCAAGACTCGGGGTTGGCCAAGAAACTGTGGGAGTGGACAGAGTCTGAGTTTGCCGCGAAGGGGTATTGAGTGCGAATGCTGGAGATTTCTCAATCAGCCTCACCGACAAGCGCACAATAAGGACCATGATGGTTTTACGTTCTTCAGCGCGACATCGACACTGTCCAGAACTGGGGTGATGATGTGAGGAAAAACCAGAAAAAATCCTTGTGTGGTCGAACGCGTATCAAATTGTCCTGTGCAGACGGTGTTGTTTCAGTATGTATCATTTTTTGCGTCGTTCCCGGCACGAAAAAACAGTGGTCAAAAAGGGCTTAGTCGTAAATGTATTTCGTACGTTCGTCCTATTGCTTTGTAGTAACTTTCGATAGTATGCGGTATGCTTGAGGTTTCGATGCGAAACTGGAGGCAAGAGACAGTGGCGATTTTCTCTCCACGCCAAGAGCGACCTTTATTCGCCCCCATAACCTGTTGAAGTTGAACAAAAAAATAAAAATTAATCGTTGTCACCCAGGGTCGAACTCGAAACAAAATCAACCGGCAAAAAAACTTGTAGCACTCTTTGAGAAGCGTGTCATCCTTAGTGCAGGGGCCATGCTAATCTTCTCTGTATCGTTTCAAATTGACCAACTGCAATATGATTAGCAAGCGTCGAAAAGAGGATTTTTGGTGGGCACTCACATGGGATAAAATCCCAGAGGGATTTTGGGGAGATGTAAAATATATTCAGCAAATTATCGCCTAGAGTGGGGCGCTATGGCTGCCTAGCGTTCGGCCTGTCGACCGCCGAACATGCCTGGACATAAGTTCTGAAAATAGACCGTATATCCATTTTTGATCCAAGCTGCACCTCCGCCACTTGTCCTCTGCAACACCAACACCAGAAGACGATTCATTACCTCAATTCTCGTTCCCGAGAAGAAAACTCTGGTTCAAACCCATTTATAGCCCTCCCTTCATCATGATCAACTCCTGTCAACCTGACATCTTCCGCGGTGGGACCAACAGACACTTTCACCCCTACAACCTTCTGCTTCTCTGAGCGCCCTCAAGAATCTAGGTGTTAGTGCTGGTCACAAGTGTATCTGTGAGATCCGCGGATGGCCAACTGCGCCCATAGAAGCACCTCCCTTCCCTGCACTGCTCCACAGAGGCGGTTCGCCTTTTCCTACACTGTGCCCTCGGCGCTCTTCACGTCACTCTCGTAAGGGTCGGTCTCATGAAGAGCCCATCTCACATAGTCCTCTGTCCAGGCTCTACTGAACGGAGATTGATCAAGGTTAACGAGTCCCTGCGAAACGGTTCAATGCAAACCTACAAACAATCATCCATGAGCGAGTCCCCTGTCAAGGTTCTGCCTACGTTGAACGAGGGTTGATCGAGCATAGAGTCCTCGCGAGTCGAGCGAAGTCGACATGATCAGCTCAGTGTGAGCCTGCAACATCAGTCAGGTTGATAGAGACCATCAAGCAACTGCTGAAGCGTCAACCACTAACGGCAGAGCCGACACCGACACGGCCAATCTGGCAGCCAAGACAAAAAAGGACTTTGAGGAGTCGCTGGCGAAGACCGAGGAGCTCGACGAGTTGAAATTTGCGCAAGAAGAGAGGTTTACGTCAGGGCTAGACAAGTCCAAACAAGTGATCGTCTTCTCAATATGATCACTTCTCTCTCCGCTTCATTCCCTCACGTAGAGCTTCCTTCTCTCCCGCCGCTACGTGAGGAGTCGAGCAAAAGGAGCTAGATCAAACTCCTGCCCATGCATTCGGTTGGCCTTGTCGGATTCATCAAAGTCTTTGATGGACACGGTAAAAGCCAGAGGTTTCCGACTCATTTAATAGGTAGTGAATGAAGAATATTGGCGCTAGTTGACAGGCCGCGTGCTCGAAGTTGTCATTCTACGTTGTCTTCTTTCGTTGATCTCTTCGTCGTCGTCGTCGCCATCGCCATCGCCTTCACTGTCATCTTTGTCATCGCAGTCAACTGTTCAAGGACATGAACCAAAATTATCTTCCATTTTCCTACCCTGCCGGATCATCCTACCTTGCTCTTTTTTGCTGTGGCAGATGGCATTTTTGAACCATCCTGCCCGGTGCGCCGTACACCTCGAGCACCGCCAACTGAACCCTGCCCAAAATCCATCAGCAAGGTCAAGCACAACAGCCATCAAACTTACCTCAACACATGCACCAAGCAATGTTTGTCCAAAACCTGGTGCCCAAAGAGCCCACCAGTCACAGAGGACACAACTCATGACAGAGTCTGGCGCGACCAAAACCAGGTGACGTCAATTTTCAAACAACATCCTCTGTAAATTCATTTATTCTTTCGATTCTAGACCTCACTGCGGCCTCGTTGTATAGGATTTCTCAGTGTTTTGACAGATCTCTCGCGGTCCATATAGATCTTCCATTTCTGCCTCTAGTGACCCAGGCAGAAACCCCATGTGGCCCCGACTCAACCATTCTAAGAGTCCGTTTGCGGACCCTTTGGGCTTTTTTCCAAGTTGGGGCAGCGCTGTTGAAGGTGGGAGAAGGTTTCGGACTTTTTTAGGAGGCCTCGGGCGAAGGATCACCGCGAGGTCGAGGTCAATTTGGCGTCGTTCGAAGAGGTCGTTGATATGGAGACAGGCGACGGCGAGGTCAGATATTCAGAACCTTGAATCACGTATGTATTGCATGTGTACGAAGCAGGACTAGTACATGGAAACCAACGCCAGCAAAATCTGGTGTTGGCCGTTCCTGACAAGCACTTCGCGAATTCGAGGTTGTACGAAGTCGAGGTCGAGGTTGCTGTCCGGAGGCAGTCCTCAGTATGGAAAGTAGGATGGAGTGGGAGATGCTTGAGAACCCATGACGGCGGGAATTTCCAGCTCATGGGGCGACTCGCGTACAGCGGAGATATTGTTAGGGCGAACAGGTCTAGTTGAATATTTCTCGTTGCCGCTTCTATGTATCTCTTCTTGTTTTCCCGATATGCTCCGTCCGAGCACATTTGGCAAGCGAAGGCGTGGCTGATGAACTGATTTTCCACCTAATCGTGCTGAGACTGACGAAGTGCTATCTACTAGCTGCCACTGCTATAATACCCAATCGGGCGCTTCTTCTATGACAAAACATTAGAACCAAGGAGCAACTAGAGGTTGTTTGCTTGGACTTCCCGGCAACGTGCCCTCCACAGCAGAAGTTGTACAAGAAGGACAAGAGTTTGCTTCTTCGCTAGAGGATCAGACTGTCGGACCAGATGCTAGTGGTCCTATAGGTGGCGGATTAACTGTGTGTCTAGTCGGACAAGTCGGCCATCAATCCAAACTTCGGGGAACGCGGCTGTTTATGAACTGCTCTGCTAAATGGAGCGCAAAGTTTTCCGGTTTCTAGCGATCCCCATCTCGTGAGGCTATCATCTTGGCCGTGTATTCGCTCAGGATCTTGGTTGTGAAGCTTTGGAATTCTTGCCCGAGCTGTGGTGCGATGACAGGCTCTGGACGATTGCCTTTCCGGACTCTTACCTGCATCAACGTACTGAGCTGGCTAACAATGAATTGTGGCTCCATCTGTGGTGCTGGGCGGCGATCCACATTGAGTGAATTGAGTGCGGTAGCCAATGTGTAGAATAATTGGGTAGCCGCATGCCTCGACACCCGGTGGAGATTCAAAACAAGAGCATGAGCTGGACAATCGCTGGAGGCAATAGCGAGCAGGAGGTCTCCCTTGTTCTGCGCAAAGTTTGCATGTCCCTCAGACGCGTGGTCAAAATTCTCGAGGAATCTTTGCTGTGCGTCATCGCGTTATACCACCCAGTTGACATAGGTCCCCAACTCTTGAGCAAACGACATTATGTCGAACTACACAGCTTCGATTGGAGCAGCAGGTATTTTCCGAATGTAATCACCTGGGGGCGAATCCAGGCATGTTAAATGGATCGCGAATGATTGGCATTCGATTTGCTTTGTTTCCGGTGTTCATTCGGGGAGAGAGGTGGTGATGGAAACACCATGCACAGCGTGATGGCTCTCGCTTGAGTCGGAATCTATAGATGCCAGTCTGAGTAAGGATTCACTGTAACGTTCCACATTGTCTCCACCTCGTTTACATCTTTACTGTCTGGCCATTTTGCGAGGAGGATGGCTGGCATTGGCTCCCTGTGACGCCGATGCCTGGTGCGCTTATTGACCGCACACCCTGTGACGAAGTTGGGGTTTGAGGTCCAATAATGCTTGAATCAGTGTTTTGCTGGTGAGGGTGGGAGGCAGCGTTTTTCTGGGAATGGTAGAATCCAGCGGTTCGCTGGGGATGGGGGCGAGGCGTACCACAGACGCAGTGAGTCCGAGAGCCAGTTGGCCATGTATGGGTACAATGAAGGTTGAGGCGGCATATAAGATCTGAGTAGGGTGTGGGTTGGAGAAACGAGTTTGGACATGCCCTGTCGACGCTCTGCTCGCTATCAGCTTGAAGGAGTTTCGATGATGGTGACGACGACGACGAGTATAATTTTGAATTCAAGATAGAGGGAACGAGGCCTGCAATCGCAACAGACAGAAAACACAAAAGAAAATCTCTATGTGGTCTTTCGCCAAGGTTTAATGGTGAGCTGTGCTGGGTGTATATGGTAGCTAGAACTGGTAGGAACTTGCTTGGCGACGTTCTCGGTTCATGGGCACCGGGCGCGGTCTCAAGTATCGGTACCCTTTGATCTACCCTGCAGCTGCTAGCGGGAGAGGCCGTCCTGACCGTTTCAGTCCAGTCAAACTCTGGGGATGTCGCAGGATGGGATTATCTATAAATCTCGAGAACCTATTCAGAATGCTTGGTGGAAAACCACTCTAACCAAAGCGGGCCGACCCTCCCTGCGAATCGGACTGGCCAACTGTACATGCTATGCCTACCTGGTACTCCGTGTAACGAGTGATACAAGTCCACAACAGACGGCGGTCTCACAATCTATCAACTTCTTGGGAGAGGACATGTTTTGATCACGATTGAAAGGTACACCTCGCTGACACCAGCTTCGCCTGCCACAACGTCTGCGCCACACTACCTATGCCTGTAGCACTCTTCCACTGACCACCACCTCCAGTCAGATGCCCGTGGATATGTTTTTGACACCCGGAAACATATCGAGATGTCAGAGGCAAGGGCATGAGAGAAATAACGATTGTTGGTCGCTAGTCCAGATTTGGCCATCTATCAAGGTCACGGATCCTATTAATAATCTACAGGAACAGCCTCAACAGGTACTGGGTAATGAATTGACGACTTGTATAAAGTATCATGGGTCATCTGGAAAGGTTGAGAGTGATTATGAGCGATGGACTGTGACTGCATGATCCTATGGGAATCCTGTGTCACAGATAGTCACAGATAGTCCAGAAAAGGCACCTCAAATGGCACCATTCGAGCGTCATTTGTCGTACAGTAGCACCGACTCGCCGAGCTATTCAAACACATCCACGACGGGTCATGTGACCGGGATGCCAAGAGATTGGCCCTGACACCGTAACCGGACCGAGGATGCACTATTTCGGGAACTATTTCAGCGGTGTAGCGCTGAGCCTGCTGTCGCCAAAGTCAATCTGGTCGGTAAGAGTTTAATATTATGTCTTTGGTGCATTGTGTTTCCATGTGCCCGGGGGTGAGAATCTGCCTCTTTATGTACACTTTGCACTGTGGCGACAGGATCTCTCCTCAATAGATCTGGCCAGCCTCGTTCCTTCTATTCCTTCTGTCGAGTGGCATGAACGAGACTCATTGAGACTCTCCCAAGGGTAGACTAGTGGCTTGGCTGGCGGTGAGGGCGAGGGCGAGGTCGAGGGTGTGCATTTGTCCACCTCAACGGGACCGGATTCGGGAGATTCAAATCCTAGCAACCGTGACGTTGGTCTGTTTCTTCTACCCTATTTTGAGCGTGCCGGACAAATAGCTTTGCTGGTGGGAGTGATTTGAAAAGCTGGCTGCCCGATTCGAGATTCGATGGTCGTCGAGATCGGGTGCTTGTGTCATGTCAATATCCCGAATGACGACGAGTGAAATATCACTGGCGGACACTGACGCCGTGGTGTTTTGAGCGGTGGGCGTGCCCCTGGTCTGTTGATCTGTTTCTGCTCGTGCAGATGGACTTGTTTTGGCCTCGTCGGTCCTGAGTGTAATACTAGCAGTTCCCGTAGAACTCACATTCGCTGGGATAGAATCTTCTGGCGAAGGCACGGAGGTGGAAATCGACTCGCCAAGCTGATGAGAAATGGGAGGAGGGAGGAGGCTTGCAGTGGTTGACGCTGCGGACCAATGTGGTCGAACGCAAAATGTTATCTCTGTCTTCGTCTAGATGCCGCCATCGTCTAGCCGTGAGGGAAAGGGGGGTCATTTGTTACCTGTACGAGTCTCTAGCGAGTTTTCCCCTGCTGGCTGTGGGTTGGAATCTGCTCCAATGCTTGTGTACGAGATCGCTATTATCACATTTGCCTCGTTCAGTGTGAATTCCTGGAACTGGGTCACTTTAGATATGCCAGCACACTTGGTCTGCTCTCTCAAGCCATCTTGGGCCTTCCCCTTCTGTTTTCGGAGACACAGATCTTCATAGCGTTGTGCGGTAGAATGATATATGTCTTGCGCGTTGGGTTAGGGTAGGTTAGGTACATTGAGTGTGGATTGTGGAGGTGGAGGCGAAGAGGAAGGCAAAGGCAGGGGCAGGGGCAGGGGCAGGGGGCTGAGGCTGGGGACTGGGCTTGTTGCCCTGGAACGGTTTTTGCTCTGTTTTGGGAGCTTACAGGGATGTGTGAGGGCGAGATGTCTCGCGCAGCTTGACTGCCCCTTGCAGGCGCTTCAATTTGGACATTGCTTGGGTTTGGAGCCTGAAAGTTGGTGTGGCTTTTGACCCCGGAGAGGGTTTTGTGTCGAGGCAGGGGTTTGAAGTCTGTTTTGGAGATCTGTTTCGGGTTCTCCCTGTCGCTGCTAGAGAGTAGGACGCCAATCATCGGGAGCAGGGTGCATCGGGTTTGGTGGGTGGTAACTTCGGCCTTGCCCCTGACGGGCATTCTGGTGCAGCTTGACTGCGGCCGCCACACTCGCCATACTTTATGCAGTCCATTCAGGGTCTCTGAACCTCGACTCCATTGAAACTTGACCTCCCAGGCTCGGAAGGGGAAAGCTTCACGCCCGTTGTTGTCGTTTGTGACGAAGACTAGACCCCAGCTCGCAAATATCTAGACTCGCCTATTCACACATGTGAATTTCAAGTGTCCTTGACGACTTACAGTCAAGTAAGTGGCGCCGGGTTACCACCCTATTCGGGCTAACTCAGGTAGTGATTGTTTACTCGGTACCGTTGGTCAATTCGAACCGATGGAGAGTCTGAGAAGGTTTTCTCAGGCTTTGCTTCTATGCACCCCACCTTGGAGGAGTTTCTGCTTCAAAGTAACGGAAGTACATATTTTCAAATAGAGATGTGCCAGGCATACGCGTCGACCTCATTGGCATGTGGTCCTGTAAGGACTAGTGAAGCTTCATCTACCTTGAACTCGTGTGGCACTTTGACGACGTTACTAAGATATTCAAGGGTACTTTTCGCTAGCACCGGGCAAATGGATGGTGGTTCCACACCCACTGATCCACGCTACCTAATTGAGCAACCACCCTGCCAGCCCCCTCGTGCCCCAGTCGCAAACAAGTAGAATATTTCGGATGACATGTGCTTACGACAGGTTACAGCCTGAGCGGTGGACGCGACACAGTCTTTTGAACGTACTTGGTAGAACTGTTACTATAGCACCCCATAACTAGCCCAATCCAGATTAGCACGATCGCACTACCAGGATCCTTTGAAGATTCCAGTTGCTACCAGTGGCCCGCCTCATCCATCCCGACGACGGGGTGCTAACGAAAAATAGGAGGGGGTACTTGAATATAGTTCATTTGGCTGATTGAGTCGATAAGCCACGGCTTGGCAGATGGTCTTTGAACAAATCACGGTGGTCAAGTGGTCCCCTCGTTGTGTTGGTGGTGGTCATTCGATCTGTCGCCACGACCGTGTTTTGGTCGCCGAGGTTGGAGCCCGGGCTTCTGGGCAGCTCCAATCACCATGGTGATTGGCCAACCGCGGAGATTCCACCAGCTGAGGGCAAATATCGATCGTGTTCAGTCCAGCACATCCCCCACAGCCTGGAGAACAGAGTCGAATTTGTCTTCAGCAAGGGGTTAAAGCCCGAACGGCTCGAATCCCGAAGCAATGCGCCTCGTCGCCGTTAGACTGTGCGTACCATCGGATTTTCTTCTTGTGTAAGCCTCGGCAATGTCGAGGACAAAACGGTAGCTGAAGTGCCAGAGAACAAGTCATTTTACCTCGTGGTGGCTAGATGACATGCGTGAGAGGTAAAGATGGCTTCTGCTGAGATTTGCAGATCCTGAATCGGCCCCAATGTGGGGTAGCCTCTTGGATCGGTACCTACAGTAGAGGAAAGACCGTCCTAGATACATAATGCTGCCATCAGGGGGGCAATACGCGTTGGACCTGCGGGAAGTGGATAATAGTCATGGCATTGATGATACCAATGACCCAAGATCCAAGGCGCATACTTTCATGGCGGTGGCCAATATGCAATGTTTCCCCTGATCCCACTCGACATGGGAATCATAAGGACATACCTACGCAGCCTAAACGAAGGGGTTGTTTCGATGGCTGCCGTGCTGCGTCATATCACGCAGGGTCTTCTCGTCTTTCCCTCTATCAACAGCAGCCGCGTCGTTGCAATCCTCCACGACTTGTTTCGGCTTCGTTTCATGTCTTGTTTCCTACATGCCATGTTTCGGGCTCGAAGAATCTGCGTCGATCTGGGGCGAGCACGCGACACCGCCTATGTAGCGCGAGGTGATGAGATTCGGTGCGGTCGAGTCGATTCTTTAACCTCGGATACTTGGGCCGGTTGCGTGGAATTTACAGGCAGTGGGTGCGACCTTGGGCGGTTCATGCAATACCTAGGGGTAGCTGAGACATGATACGGGAAGAGGCACAGGGGGGTGGTGGACCGAGTGACTACCTGGATCTGCATGCCTCTGGACCATCGAGGTTAATATTGACCTTCCAGCGAGGGTTAGTGTTGGTGGTGGTTGTGGGTGGTGTTTGGATCGAGATGGCGAGGGTCGAACAGGGGTTCCAGGGTTTGGCCGTGGTTGGACCATGCAAAAGAATGGCAGGCACTGGCAGCGAGCTCCTCAAGCTACTGTAGGTAATGGCTTAAAACTTCGTAGCGAACTTCGGAGAATTCTCTTCGTGCAGCACAAGCTGAAGCTGAAGCTGGTGGCGAATCAGACGGCGGGTCAGATCGAGTCAGAATAGTGAATGGGTGGCCGGGATGGAGGAGCCGAAGAATCTGGTTTACGAAGATCGAAGATTGCCTAAGGCCCAAGTACTGCCTAAAGTATTGCCTATTGCCTGTAGGCTGCAGGCTGCAGGCTACAGCCGAAGTTTCTGCGCCGGCTTCTTTTTCCGTTTCCAACCGCCCGCCTTGGTATTCTTTGGGTGTGGTACCTCTGGATGGATGGTTGGATGCAAACATGATTGGCCACACCTCTACCACCTCTACCACATCTACCACCTCTATCACCTCCAATGCCCCCCCCTCATGGTTCCACGATACCACAGCTGAGGGATGCGGAAGCAGCAGGCGGCGGATTCTGCCAAAGAACAGACAAGCACAAGCAGCTAAGACGCTTTGTTGTTATCGAGAAGCGATGCCGTCTTTCAGCCGAACATGGGTTTAACTTCCTCTAGAGGCTTAAAACGAGTTAATAGTAGCAGCAGGAGACTGCCAACTGGACCTGGCCAGCCTCCTTCCTGACCTCAACGCAGGGACCAAGACCCACTAACATCCCGTGGATGCAACCACCACCATACACATCATACACACCATACACCCCATCCGCACCATCCACCATCAGACACCACAGGACAGCACAAGGTAGGCACCGTCAGCGCTTGCTTCCATCCTCTATCCGAGTCCCGGTCGATCCCTTCAGCTTCGTTGTCTTGTCAGGCCACACATCCTGTCGGACTCTCTTCAGGCTTTTCACGAGGCGTCCCTTGCCCGAATCTCCCATGGCCTACCTTCCATTGGAAATGTGCTAGAGCTACAGCTACAACGAGCGAGGGTCAGCATCCCTCAGCAAGTCCGAATGCCCCCGCCATCTTCCCTGTTTGTGTATACTTTACACTTCAATAGCGGACCTTTAGTCATTTCTACGGTCGGAGGAGGCTTGTCCCACCCGACATCTATCCGGACTTTTCTACCCTGCCATTTGTCTGTTGTGCGTACGTTGGTGTTATGGGTCGTCGAAGCCACCGCAGATCACTGTTCGCTTGCCTGCGGGCTAGGGAGGCCCCGCACCTCGCCAATCAGACATATACATTGTGACACCTCCTCATGCTTTCAAGCGTGCCAACCGATTTCGATCCCCATTGTTCCCTACCTCGAGCCCCCCCTCCCATCCAAACAGACAATTCTATATACCTTCCGGTTGATCAATCGTGAATTCGATGTTGGCTGCCCATGGAGTCCGAAGGCAGCGAAGGAAGCACTAAAATCAATCCTGTCATATCCAAGCAGCAGCGAGTTCGCGATAACCAACGACGGAGCCGTGCTCGACGTCGGGAATATATCGCCGAGCTCGAGCACCAGTTGCAACAATGCCGCAACACCTGCCGTGAAGCCGATCTGCAACGGACAGCTTTCAGTGAAGTTCAAGCCGAAAATGCTCGTTTGCGACATCTTTTGAAGAATGCGGGCATCAATCCAGATCTGCTAGAAACTCCTCTGGGAGACACGACCCTTCAACGTCCTGGTGGTCTCACGGCAGCCTCTTTTCGAGAACTGAGACCAAAATTATCCATCCCCGAGGCCATCAATCCTTCGGCAACAGGAATGCAGAACCCTGTCGGTGCTGCATCTTGTTTGACCCCGTCGCCTTCGCCCTACTGCACGACACCACCTCTTGTGTCCGCTGGCAACTTCCCATTCTACGACACTCAGTATTGTTATGACCTTATGGGCCCTTCGACGGCTCCTGTTACCACAATGTCGGCAGCAGCGGCGGCGGCAAATCCCCTCGCAAGCACGTCCTGCGAGTGGTACTTCCCGCCGCACGGCGAAAAAGCACACGGACCCAACGACAACTCGTTTGTGCGTCAGGCGTTTCTTGTACCGTCGAACGGGCCACTTTGTACAGACGACGGCAACAGCATTTCCTGCTCGGTGGCGAAAGACATGATTGCACAGTACAATCCAACGCCAGAAGAGATGGACAACATCGTAGCTCGGCTTTCGACGGGCTTCAGTCCGCCCCTGTATCCAGGCGAGAGCTGTCGGGTCAACAGACAAGTTTTATTTCAGATACTCTACGAGTTGAATTCGAACCAAGTCCCGTCATTTGTCAATGGACACGTCATTGGCTCAGGGCAGAGCAAGTTGTGACGGCTTCAGGTCGCAGGGCGTTTGTTTCCGGCCGGTCTGTTTCGACGTGAAGGAGCCAATGTCGGAGCCGAAAAAGTGATGGGCCGTCCTTCGCCTGTCGTTTGAAGGGCAGAGCTGTCGCGAGCCCTCTCACAGTTGGAGCAGCGCAGAGGCAACAGTGCAAGAGGATATGGACGAAAAAGTGATATATTGGAGCTCTGGCAATTGGGGGGGGGGGGAAAATCATGCATGAGACCACGGCCCTATGGGGCAAAAAATTTCAGTAGGAAACAGAATACTGAGTCAAATGACTACCTAGGTAGCACTATGTAATATACGGGTGGCGTGATGAGCGATGCAATACGAAGAGTATGAATTGGTCAGAGTCATTTTCCCGCCTCATCAACGACCGTCTGGAGAACCCAGAGAATGGCATAGTAGGATGGCACAGAGGCTGACGGTAGGTGTCGGTGCACGGCCGATGCCGCTGTTAGCTTTGGCCGATTCCTGCACGGTTCTTCCAGAGTTTGGTCACGAGGCCACAAGGAAGGGAAAGATCACAGACGAAAGAAGAAGAAGGAAGGGAAGAAGTGACTAGAAACGGAAATGGGCAGGTGAATGAGCGGTTAGTAGTCGTGGGAGTTGCATCCCCAGGGTAATGTTCCTGCTGTGTGATTGTACCAACCTTGCTCTCGAGCTTGTCTCGTTGGGGCCAGTGGGGGGTATGGCGCGATCCACTCCTCTGTCGTGATCGGCGGGGCGCGCAAGAGTGGGTCTTCCGGCCGCCAGCTTCCAGCTCCCAAGCTTCCGAATAAAACTCTATTTACCAAAGTCTCTCTCTCTCTCTCTCTCTGTGCATCTGCCTGCCCTCTGCCTCCCTCGAGCAAAGCGGATGGGGATACGGATTGGGAATTTCAAGAGGTGAGTCTCGTCTGTTCTTTCCTCTTTTCCCATTTTTCCCCTCTCTTGTTTCTCTTCCTCCTCTCCCCTCCACTCCCTTCCTCTCCCTATATCGCACCAGACCGGATGAGACAACGGACAACCTCCGTCGTCGAGCTTCAACCCTGCAGCCGTACCCGTATACCTGGACCATCATCGACCAGGCCGAGCTGACCAGCTTCGTGGGCTTTTCCTTTCCCCATTTCACACAGCAGTTCCTGGAAAGAAATGGAGCGCGGTCGCCTGGTCCTCTTGTTGACCTAGACCCACTGGGTGCTGTTGTTTCCCCAGATGGGCCCTTGACCGCAGCCACACTGCGTTTCTTCCCAGAGCGCGCTCCATCAGGTCGCCAAGTGTCTGCGTCGACTTGGCCATTCGTCGACAGCATCTGGAACTCACGGGCAACCATCATTCGCCCACGCCCAGGGCTGCAAAAACTCTTCAGGCCGGACCTCCGGGTGCCCACAGCTCTGGTTGGGGAAAGAGATGTCGTCTGCACCCTTGTCTGGCTGACCGTACTGTACGCCCAGTACCGGACGATGCGTCCACCCCACTGTCTTTTTCTCGTTCCCCTTCATCATGATTCGTGGCAGCTGATCGCAGCACGATGCACACCGTCTTCTACCCTCGCAAAGACAGAGCTTCCATGACGCGATCTGTACTTGTAGGGGGATCAACGTACAAATCGGTCATATGATCTTGATCAGATGTCTGACAGGGTAGGACTGTCCGGGTACACGGAATTGGTGGCTTTTTTTTGGGGGAGGGGGAGGTGTAAATCCATTGGGTGGGAGATCTTGTGGATGCTAGGTACTACCTTGACCTCTTCCCTGCTGTTTGCTGACGAGTCGGCAGGGAGACAGACGACATTCGCAGAGTTGGAAGACCCAGCTACCAGTCCCTGCCCCTGCCCTGCCCCTGCCCCTTTCGCCAATCTCTCCACAAGATAACCTTCCTCGACCCAGCATTGTAAGCCTTACAAGGTGCCTTCGCTGGAAAGACATGGGCCCTCTCACCCAACGCCGGACAGCATACCGGGGTTGATTTGACAAAGGATATTGTGACGGCTTGGCAATACCGAGCAGTGTTGCGAAAGTTGATCGACCACGGAATTGTCGGACTCTGCGCTTATCTAGGGATCGAACAACTGATGTCCGGGAAACTTCAAAAACGGAACCACGTCAGTCACAGCACCGAGACCACCTTCGTTATGTGTTCAAGCCCAGTTCAAAGATTGCAGCGCCGCCGGCCACTCAGGAGTCTCCTACCGGAGGAGTTCAAGGCAAGTTTCTGTGACATGTGCTCACGGCCTCGACTAACGAGGCCGTGGAGCACGTTCGCTAACATGCAATACAAGTTTCAGCCCAACTGTCGCAGGACCCCACCTGCTCTTCAACAGGGGCATGTCGAAGTACCCGACCGTCGCACAAGCAACGGCTCCCACAGCCTTGTGCGACATGATTGTGCGACATGACATGACGACACTCCTTACCCTGCCGTCGCGGGTGGTTCAAGAATGGCTCTAATGTTTCGACGGGAAAAGGGACTTGTGTCTTCGAGATCAAAGATAACCCGACGCGCTAGACGTTCTCAGACGTTGGTGGGCACTAATACGCCCTTTCTCTTTTCTGTGGGTGTTTTGCTCTCCCCCTACTATCCCTCCTCCTCTCGCCATTCATCCGCGGCCTGTGCAGGCAGCTTTTTCGACATTCCAGCCGCGGCTGAGAAAGCCAAAACCGTAACCGATAGACGATAGACCTAGTATATCGCCTCTGCTATCCTGGCTTGATGCTCACCTGCAACAAGGCAAGAGGCAAGAGGCAAGAGGCAAGAACCATAAGGCAAAGAGAACAAAGGATGGCCAGACTTTGGGGGCCGAGCCAATCCTCAAAGCGGCTCCCCGCTACTTTTCGCAGCTAGCCTCGTATTCGTGTTTTGCCAAGCAGGAGGCGATTCGCGCGACAGGGACAGACCTACCCATTACCTAGCTCGCTGGGTACCCATGGTGAGTGAGGCTAGTGCGCTTCGTTTGCAGGTTCGCCCCTTGTTTGATAGGCTCGATAATAATAATACCCCTGCCTACATACCTAGCAATATGTATGTACTTTGTACCGGGTATGTAGGCTGGAGGTCTCGCTAGCCAATGGCTGCCCCGCTTGCTTGCTGCAAAGAGGCAGATGTTTGTTGGGGGGCCCAACTCATACATACACTCCCTCCTCGACTGCAGCACCCACAAGGCACGACTTGTCGCTTGGGTTGACACACCCTATCCGCTGGTGCACCATCAAGTTGAGCATCAGGGGATCAATGCCGCTGTTCATCGCCGATGCAGGAACGCCAGATAATTCTCATTAGTCAGCGGCAGCAGTAGCATGCTTGGGTTGTTTTTCGTCCTTGGACACACGGGTCACAGTCTCGACGTTGACGGTGACGTCGACGTTTACGGCTGCCCCGTGATCAGCATCCAACCGATAGCCCATCCACGCCGCCGTGTCCAAATCGACCGCCACCCAGAAGCACGAAGCGTTCCCGAGTTAGGACAACACAAGACTCGATGTGATATAATATCCAAGACGGGCACAGGGCAACATGTAGCTGACTTAGCAACAAGTTTGGGGCTTTTTCAACAAGAACAACGCTTCTTTCGCGCCATCGCTCTGAGATGCAGCTGACATAAGTTGCTTATGTAGTTAGATCATATCCATTGACTGTCTCTTTTCGTCGTCTTTCAGACACGTCGCGCATTGATTGTCCCCTGCCTCCCACAAATCATGGCCCTTCGAGTCTCCCGTTGTAACCGACTCCGTTGCTTCGTTGGCCGAGGGGACGGGTTTACTTGCAATGTGACAAGCCATTAGAGGTCGAGTGTCGAGATTATTTGTTTGATTTGCCACTCGTGCCAGGACATGCATTGCGGCCTGGGAAAGGGCATGGTATATATAAAAGTCTTGCTCCCCCAGCTGAAGTAGGGTATTGTGGCGACTTCCGTCTGGAGCAGCCAAAATCTTTCTTTTGGGGACAAGCTTCTGCGATCAAGCCTGACAAAGCGTGTCATCTTCAGGCCAATGCCTTCCCGGGAAAATCAAGATGCCTCGAGTTTTGGTCTTTGGCGCAACAGGATATCTTGGTCAAGCGGCCACTCAAGCGCTTGTGCGGAGCGGCCTGCACACGGTGTATGGCCTTTGCAGGTCTGCCTCCAAGGCCCAATCTCTGACAGCGTCTGAAATCATACTCGTCATGTGCGAGGACCCGGTGAATGCACCCGACTCTTAGCTGAACGCAGTTCGAAGTTTCAGGATCGACGCCGTGGTGGACTGCACTGCCACGTACGGCGACAGCGCCCAATTCCTCGCCGATATCAAAAAGGTCGGGTAAGAGTACCTGGAGACCTTCAGGACAAAAGAAGTTGCGGCACCTCCCAAGATCAGCTTCATATACATTTCCGGCGCATGGGTCCACGGGAATTCAGACGGCCCTGTCACCGACATGGATCCGGTCGGGGCCAAGTCAGCCCCGACACAGCCGCTGCATCTTGTGGCGTGGCGACCCGAGCTGGAGCGAAAGGTCTTGGCTGCCTGAGACGTGCTCGACGTGTTGATCTTCCGGCCCGCGTAGATGCATGGTCGCAGCAACTCTGACTGGACTGCTTTGTGGGGTCCGATTGCTCAGGCGGTAGCAGATGGCAAGAGCCACCTCCAAGTCCCCGTTGCGCCAACGTCACAATCGCCAGTCATTCATGTCGACGACGTGGCGTCGGCCGTGCGCTGTGGACTGGGCAAGATCTCCCTGCTAGGAGGTACGTCTGTGTATCCTGTCTTCGACCTAGTCTCGACAACCGAGAACATCCGCGACATCCTCTCGGCGTTTGCGCGGGCATTGAGCTCGATGAAAGGGCAGGGCGGTAAACTGGAATTGGAGCTTGTTGGACCGGGGGATCACCTTTTTCTACAACCACTGGGTGCAACTGTTCAATGTGACAGTGCCAGAGCGCGAGAATTGCTTGGTTGGGAACCAAAGAGGAACGGCCTCGTCAAGGAAATGGGCATCTATGCAAAGGCATGGGAAGCGAGTCAGGGAAAAGTGTGTGAGGACCATGGTGGCCCCGTGGGCCGGACAAATGAAGAGCGACTGGGATGATATTGGGACTTTTTGCAGAGCGATGGAGCTGCCAGTCCACCATGGTGAATACTTAGGGAAACAAATTTGACAACGACCTTTCAGACATCTTGTTCGTGTTTCGATGTCGGTACTGTACAACGGGAAAGTTGAGCTCGCAATTTCCCTCGATCCATCGTCGTTGCGATGGCTTCAAAGCCGGTCAACTGTCAGCTGGTGCAGAGTTTCGCCAGAACACGGCTTAAGATTACAATTTTGCGACAAGGCTTCTCTCCATGTTTAGTCCTACTGGTTGACTGACGGCGTGACTTTGTGGAGTGATTAGACGCTTTGCGTGCAAGTCCCTCGTGCTTTCACTGACGATCCATTGCTTGACACATTCGACAAACCGGTCGATCTGCTCTACGGTATTCCCCGCATGTAGGCACACCCTCACACGCTCTGTACCCTTGGGAACCGTAGGGGCCACGACCGGACGCACGATAAACCCCGCCGATTGACAGTACGCGGCCAATGACCGAGGATACGGGCTGAGGATGGCGAAAATGGGCGACTCTGGGCATGTTGTTGGAAGCGTGACAAGAGTCTGAGAAACTGGGCCACTCTCCCCGGCGACGCCTGCCAAGGTCTGCAATCTTGTGTAGAGATGATCGATCAGATGGTAGAGGTTGGCAGCAAGCTTCAAACAGGCATGTTAATTGAGACAGAGAAAACAGAGAGGGGGCCCCCCTTACCAGATTCGCTTTTCCCATTTTGAGCCATTCATATGCCGTCTTTATTGCAAGAAGCGAAGGGTAGGACATAAATGTTGTATAGATTAGCGGTCGCGCGTAGTTGATAAGGAAGAGTCGAATAATGGGAGAGCACAAGATGATTGCTTTTGATCCCGTCAGCCCAACGGTGTTCATTGACATTGCATGCTGGGACACTCACCGCCGTTGCAAGCAAGAGCTTTGCCGAACGTATGAAGACGGATTGACACGCGCTTTTCAAGTCCAAGTTCACAGACTCTCCCAGAGCCATTTGGCCCATAAACCCCTGTAGCGTGGGCCTCATCAACCACCAGGTGGGCGTTGTTGTGGGGTAGTATGGCTTCCATCAAATTGACAATCTCTGTCAGAGGGGCAAGGTCCCCTTCCATGCTGTACACTGTCTCCACGGCGACAAAAATGGTCTGACTCGGACTCGAGGAAGAAAATTGCTGTAATATCCGACTCAAGTCTTCAACATCATTGTGTTTGAAGGATATCTGTTGCTTCGCCCTGCATTGCCTCATACCATCGTGGACGCTCGCATGGATCAGTTCGTCGTAGATGATGACATCCCCCGGTTGAGGAAGAAATGTAAAGATGCTGACGTTGGCATCAAAGCCCGAGTTCGTCAGAAGGCCAGCCTCGGCGCCATGAAATGCAGCAATGTCACGCTCGAGGCTTTCGGCAACTTCAGAGTGGCCGTCTAAAAGCCTTGATCCTGTTGATCCAATGGGCGTGCGGCTGCGATTGAGAACCGCCAGATAATCATCCTGAAACCCCTTGTTTGTAGACAGGGACAAGAAATCGTTGGAAGAGAAGTCTACCGAGCCGGGCGGACTCGATTTCAGGTTCCGCAGCTTTGACTGCGATCGACGTTTTTCCAGGAGAGCGGAAAGGCGCTCTTCCAAAGGGGATGGCGGCATGGCTGACTGGTCTGATGCTTTCAAGTCGGATCACAGAAGTTGCTGTGGCGAAAATCACAGAAAAGGATCTCGTCGCGTCCTGCTTTGTAGTCGGAGCCAAGGCAACTGGATGGATTGGCCGAGGATGGAGAAATGTTGGGCTGGTTGGGTCAACAACTGGAGCTGATGGTCCCGGGCATTCGATGAGATGGCGATCCAAGCAGCATTTCAGCGTCCAATCGGAGGGTCGGAAATTCCCGGAGGACAGAAAAGCGGGTCTTTTCTTGGCAGGAACAAATCTGCCTCGCTGCCTCGGTCAGCGACGCACCAATTCTGCCCCCGAACGTCGGCCACGCCTCTTCCTCCGTGTTCCTCCCTCTCATCGGTGTGGGCGTGATGCTGTGGCGCGACCTGAAGGCATGGCAGGTCTTCGGAGCCAATACCAATGTTGGCAAGACCATTGTCTCGACGCTGCTGTGTCGGGCTCTACAGAACCCTGAGCGCCGGGTGCTGTATTTGAAGCCCGTTTCTACTGGTCCCAAGGGGGAGGCAGATGTAGGGTAAGCGTCATTCAACATCCGCTGTCCTGGCCGCTCCTGACGTATCTCCACAGACATGTTGACGCTTTTGTACCTGGAATTGTTTCAAAGTACATCTCGCAATTCTCGCGCCCGTTGAGCCCTCATCTGGCGGCTCAATTGGACCAAGATGAAACGGTGCGAGACCTTGGCCATCTGAACGCCTGGCCCTGTGACGACTGACAAGCTCCAGATACCCAGATCAGACGCCTCAATATTGGCCAGAGCCAAAGCTATTCTAACGGAGCACGTAGAGACAGGAGGCAGATATGCTTTCGTCGAGACTGCTGGTGGCGTCCTCTCACCTGGTCCTTCTGGCACTGTCCAAGCCGACCTATACAGACCACTGAGACTGCCAACGATTCTTGTCGGAGACAGCCAACTCGGAGGCATCGCGACCACCATATCAGCCTTTGAATCTTTGCATGTCCGGGGCTACAACGTTGACTCGGTCGTACTATTTGACGACCCAGAGTGGGGAAACTTCGACTATCTCAACACGTATTTCCGGAACCATGGCATCTCGACATTTGCCTTGCCTAAACCACCTCGGAGGCATCAAGACGTCGAAGAGGACAAGCGAGCACTTCTGACCTACTATGGTGGATGGTCGAAATCGGGCGCCGCCGGAAACCTGCTCGACCTACTCAACCAAAAGCACTTCTCACGGATCTCCAAGCTTACGTCGATGCCTTCCCAGGCAGAAGCAGTGATATGGCATCCGTTCCGTCAGCATGGAATACCCCACAACATCATCGCAATTGATTCGGCGTACAAAGACCATTTTCAAACCTATAACCAAGAGGCCGACCCGGCGCTCACGGAACGCCAGACCACTTCGACTTCTGGACTAACTCCACTGGCAGCACCGCCGACTCCGCGGTCCCTCCTTACACCCCTCTTCGATGCATCTGCGTCATGGTGGACGCAGGGCCTCGGCCACGGTAATCCAAATGTTGCGCTGACAGCGGCCCACGCAGCCGGTCGCTACGGGCACGTCATGTTCGCGCATGCCGTCCACGAACCCGCCCTCGATATATCCCACAACCTCCTGTCGACCCTGCAGAACCCACGCCTGAGCCGAGTCTTCTTCACTGACAACGGCAGCACAGGCATGGAGGTCGCCGTGAAAATGGCGTTGCGGGCCTCCAGCCAGCGGTACGGGTGGAGCAAAGACGACGGCAATGGCAAGAATCCCGTTGCGATCTTGGGCTTGAAAGGGAGTTATCACGGCGACACCATCGGCGTGATGAACTGCTCTGAGCCCAGTGTATTCAACGAGAAGGTGGACTGGCATCAGCCTTGGGGCCATTGGTTTGATCCGCCCTCTGTCCTTATGCGGAATGGCGTTTGGGAACTCACGATGCCGGATGAGATGCACGCCGCGACCAGGACGCAACAGTTTGACTCTCTAAACTCCATCTTCAACTTTGATGCTCGGACAACCGACGCGAAGCGGTACGAATCCCACATCACCACGACCCTTGAACGTCTCGTCCGCGACCAAGGCAGGCGTTTCGGCGCCCTCATACTTGAACCCATCATCATGGGCGCAGGAGGCATGATCTTCGTTGACCCGCTCTTCCAAAGAACACTCATCAAAACAATCAGAGCCAGCCCTCACCTGATCGCCGGCGGCGAGCCAACAAAGCAGTCCTCCGAAAACGCCGAGGAAGAGCAAGACCACGGTGGAATGACCGACTGGTCCGGCCTCCCCATCATCGCCGATGAGGTCTTCACGGGCCTCTATCGCCTCGGCCGCGCCAGTTCGTCGTCTTTCCTTTCTTGCCCATCCGACTTCAACCCGTCAGCAACATTGCCATCATCATCAACCCTTGAGACCTCCCAGCAGCCAGCTCTGCCCCCCTCCCTCGCACCCGACGTATCGGTGCACGCCAAGCTCTTGACTGCAGGACTCCTGCCCCTCGCCCTCACCACGGCGAGCGAATCAATCTTCAAGACGTTCCTCTCAGATTCTAAGACCGACGCCCTCCTACACGGCCATTCTTACACGGCACATCCGATCGGGTGCATGGTCGCCAACAAGGCGTTGGACGAGTATCGACGTATGGATATGGACCGGGACGGAGGCTGGAGCGGGTTCAAGCGAGCCTGGTCGGGTGACAAGATTTTGTCCCCTCCATCCTCGTCGTTGTCGTCCTTGCCATCCATGCCCGCCGACCGTCAGAAACAGAAACAGACGAATCCACAGATCTATTCCTTCTTCTCCCGGTCTCTTCTCCAAGAGCTATCCCACCATCCCCGGCTCGCCGGGTGTTTCGCACTGGGCACAATCCTCGTCCTCAAACTCGCCGAGCCTCAAGGTTCAGCGGGAGGCTACACTTCGACAGCCTCTGCGGAGCTGCAATCGCGGCTTTTGACGTTGCTTGACGAGGACGGCTGTGGGATCCATTCACGTGTCTTAGGGGATGTGATCTACTTCATGGCGAGTTTGACCACGACGGCGGAGCAAGTTGAACGGTTGGGAAGGACGCTGTTGAGGGCTTTGGATATGGAGCCCTGAGCATTGTTCTAGTCCAAGCCCATATATGTGCATTCTCTCGATGTAGTCGCACAAAGACGGCCCGGGAGCGCCCGGTACTGAAATTACTGTCACATTATAGCGAGAAGCAATATATAACGGGGTATTAATATTGTGGCTCTTGCAATCTCGCTTCGCTCAAAAAATATGCAGTACTGAAGGAACCCGTCCTCGAACAGGTAGGTGAACAACAGCAATCTCCAGGTGAAAATATAAATACGAAAGGGACACCAGCCCCCAGTCGGCCACAACTGGCTTATCCACAGCTACCAAATACGCTCATACACGGGTTGAAAAGAGCTCTACAGACGACACGGCCATGTCCGAGTCACAATCTCATAGAGTCAAATCTCGGCTCACTGTTTCATGATGCTTCCAGGTGTCTCTTTCGATAATCTTCCTAGCCTGCCCATCTGACGTGCTTGGCTTCCTCATCCGCTCTCTCTTTGCCCTTTGCCAGGGGGCTATCACTCTTAGCCTCAGCCGACATTTCTTTGTCACAGTCCCAGATGAAGCCGTTCTCCCCAACAAACCTTCTGCGCGCTTGCTGGCGCCGACGCGCATAGATGCTGTGCAGTGCAGCAAGCCCATTTCTGTAGAAAATCCAGACAGAAAGTCCGCCATTCTCGGATGAGACCGCAATGTCATCAACAACTTGATCGGTAACACGAGCAATGACAGAGCCAGCAACTTGCAGCGGCTCATTAGCAAAGTTGTCGTCGTTTTCGGGGGTTTCTTGGACTGCTGAGCCACTGGGCGTACCGCTTTCGTCACGATTCATCAGTGAGTCCATGATCAAATCGCTTTGCCCAAGCACTCCAGAATTCTCGTCCCAGACGTCGATCGAACTTCGCTGATCTTGAAGTTGCCCGAAAACGTCAGAAGGAATACTGTAGAGCACAACTTGATCATCATCGTAGACAACGACGAGTCTCAAACCCCATCCAAGGGCTTTGCCGACCGCATAGCGACGTGGAGTAGGCTTTTGATGGCCCTGCCCAGGAGGAGGAATAAACACTATCTTTGAAACAAGGTTCGTTGGGCCTCCCAGCGACGCGTCGCTACCCAGGCACAACGATCCATGCCCCGGATGGATGAAAATGAGATGAATCCCGTCACTCACTGGGATCGCATGAAAGTGATCACATTCAATGGTCCGCAGAACCCCTTGTACTTGATCTGGTCTTGGGGGACTGGCTGAACTGGACGATTCCCCTGAATCCCCTGCGGGTGTAGGGAATGGTAAGTTGCCAAAGAAGAGTCTTGTCAAGCTTTGTCGTCGGCCAAAGGCTGCTGGAGTAGGCCAGTACTTCCACTTGGCTGGCGTACTGTCGCTCCTTACCAGCTGCTGCGCAGCTGGTCCCGCGGCACTTGATATCAGTCTGAGCTTCCTCCCTGAGTCCACTCCACGTCGTCGAGGCAAAAAGTAGAGATAGTCACTCGGCGCGGCAAGTGGAAGCCAACGGCTGAAATGAACTCCAGCAAGAACATTGACCCAGTGAAGTTCCAGCCCCATCCGACATCCAAACGCAACAGAGTTGCCACTTGGGCAAATCGCTACGCTTCTTGGCTGATCATCCTCGCTTCCGAGATCGGTGAATACCGCCGTCGCCCTGGTCTCAATTGAGATCCCTAGGCGATCTTCAATCCCCTTCGGGCTCTCCGAGCTAGACATCTGCTCATTACACACGAATGGAGGAGCCAATGGAGGAGTGGGCAGAGATGTGTAATTCTCCGGCGTCGTTGGCGGCAGGTCCGAATCAGACACATCGCCAACATGCGTTTCTTGTGAACTGATGGGTAGATTGATACTAGCTACCCTGGAAGGTTGGCAGTCGACTGAGCTGTGGATGTACGAGTGCATTCCCAAACTCATCGTGTCGCCGGAACTGTTGCGATACCTTGTTTGGATGTGCCTGCCATTTAAGTCCCACAGCATGCCAACACGGCCTGCAAGAAGAGCGGCAACCGACCACCGCCCCGAACTAGTATCCATGCTGACCTTCAAGACATCAATCCCGGTTGCCAGCCTGACCACTGGGACAAGTGACTGCTCAGAATCAGACAAGCTGTAAACAGATATGTCGCTTCCAGAGACCACGAGGACAAACCTGCCACAGGCTGATACCGTGAACCTGGTCTTTTTCGGTAAAGCATGTGAGGTCATGATCTTGGAAAAATCAACTTCCTCAATGATTGAAAGTCGAGACGATGGAAAGGAGTCTCCGGATAGAGAAGAGCCTCGCCAATTGGGCGATAGTCGACTTTCCGTAGCCAATCTTTTGGAACACAGCCACTCTTTGTCGATGACATTTTCGGCGTCGGTTTGCCCTGGGCCGAGACGAGTCTCCCAACTTCGTCTCTTCGCAACGATGTGCCCCTGCGCTTGTTCAAGATCCATGGCCAACGCAGTCTGACAACCACTGGCTCTGAGCATCGGTCCCAGGACTTTGCGATCCAAGCTGGCTAAGAACCAAGATCTGCACGTGTGACGGGCTGCCTCAAAGTCAGAGGGCGACAAGTAAGAGAAGACTTCTTTTAGAATTTCTCTCGGAAGACGATACGCCCCGGGAAAGCTAGGTCGAGGCAGAGTTGCATGCCATTGGCGGCAAACTAGTCGCATAGCCTTATAATCATCAAAGGCCATATACTTGAGCACATTCTCCACAACCCGTTGAGGACAGAAAATGTCCAAGTTTGCCCCGGCATTGCTGGCCCGTCTAGAGATCCCAGCCATTGACGGCTGAGTGGTAAGAGCCGTCAAAAATGAGTCGGTATCGCAGTCTGAGATATCTTCGTCGTCACCAGAACCAGCAGCGGAATAGGTCAGCCTTGCCAGAGTGTCTCGATGACCAGCAAAAGCGTTGGGGCGGAGGTATTCCGTGGCTTCAGAGGAGGTGGATGTCTTTCTTGATGAGAGCTCTTCAGGAGAAAACGGATTCACAAAAGTAGCACGCTCCCTTTCCCTCCAGTTTAAATGGTCGTCAGACAAGAAGTGCACCATTGACGATCGGATTGGTTGTGCCCTAAGATCGGCAGAACTAGAGGTTCGGCTGATGGTGGCAGAGGTTGGGTCATCAGCCCCTTCACATGCACCATCCATTGTATTCAGCACGCTAGGCCAATGTCGTTGAGTTCCATAACCAGCTGGCTCGTGCATTTCCCGATTTGAAGCTGTAGTGCAATGCAGAATCTCAAAGCCTAGAATGGGAGGAACCGTACGAGGGCCGAGTGCACTGGACTGCTTCGTGAGACTCACTGTAGCAAATTCCGCAGGGAAAAGCTGCCTTGGGCAGAATTCAGGGGGGGGAACAGTAAGATTATGGGTGAGCTTGCCGCAAGCCTGTGTGGAAAGAAGGGTGACTGGTCCTCGATCTTGGCGTTGCGTTGACTGATAGTCATCTTGAGAGGCCCATCGATGTCTCGAGCCAGGATGAACTGTATTGGAGAGACCCACACAGCGGCAGGATTCAAAGCCTGTCGGCTGCTCAAGATAGTCTGCAAGTTGTATCAACCTTGGCGTGCTCCTTGTTGCCTTCGATTCATTATCTCAGCTCGATATCCGGTGGAGAAGAGTTCGTCACCAGTGTTGCCGAAGGGCGAAGGCCGGTAGAGCATGCTGAATTCGTGGTCGTGTAGGATGCAATCTCCTCGAGATACGAGGACCCAGGAGCCAGGGTGGCGAATAGCTAAACTGGTTATAAGCAGTGATAATGAGAAGGTGAGAAGGACAAATGAAGGGATTAAGAGTGTGTCGAGATAGAGATAGGTTTGGAAACAGGAAGTAAATGGACTTTGATGTCAAGGCCGGGAGAAACCAGAGTGAGGTGCTAACCTGGGCCGCAGTCAACTCGCGCCTGCAGGATAATTGACTGACGTGGCCGAAACGACGTGACTACAGCTGCCTCGACTTGAGCGGTCATGAGAATGCCTGATGACCGCGCCTGCACGACACGAAGGAGAGGCAGCAACCCTCTGAGATAGGCATCATGACGAGAAGAAGCATGTCGGGACCTGCTAAGTCAGCAATATTTCGCGTGATCGCCAATGTTGGTTGAAACATTACATTAGAACCAGAGGCATGGAAATGGCCTGGGTGACAATTGTGTACATGGGTATCTCTGGGACGGACGATAAACTTCAATACTTCGCTTGCTATGCTCCAATGAATGACCCAGGACGAATATCCCCTCCCAACCTCAATCATTCTGGCGACGTCCATGCCCGGGCCTTTTAATCCACAGGGTCTCCAGAGGCTGGACGAGATTCGGGTTGATATAGCGAAGACCCGTTTCCGGATCTGTGTCGACAGCTCGCCCATACTCAGTATCTCTGTCCCAAGCAGACTCTGGCGGTGTGGGAAGCTGGGGCGTGCCTGGACGATCGATGCTTCGAAGCGCGATAAATCGCATCAGAGGAACATATGTCCGTTGGAAATATACAGTAAACCAAATAGTACCCGCCAACAAAGGGGCCAGGAATAACGAGGCCGTCAGAGCGCCTCGAAGTGCCAGGATACCCGTCATCGCCACTTGAAAGAGGATTAATCCGGTAATAACTCGGTTGCAGATCATTGGCCAAGCTCGACCAGTTGAATGCTGGCGGTGCTCCATGGCGTAAAGCAGTTGATATTTGTAGATGAAGCCACCAATAAGGAAATACACCAATCCGAATAAAGTGATCATCCACGATGCAGGGAGGACGCTGTAAACAATACAGATGATAAATATAAGCATAGTTTGTGGCAGATAGAAGCCGTAACTGAAGATAGGAGGCTGAGACAGCTCTGCATAGTCCCGGGGTGTCTTTGCGCTGATGAGGTAGAAGGGGTACAACGCCACCGAGCCGAATTCGAGTAGCCTGAAAGGAAGGAGGCCGAGGCCTTGGAGGACGATAAGATTGACATAGAAAGGTGAGAGTTGTTCGAGAGCTTTGGCTACTGCATAGGCGATTCCTGCAGTGTCTCGAAGGATGTCTCGCAGATCTTGCCAGAAGTCGTAGAACGTGGTGGCAGAACCCCAGATTGTGAAGACGATAAAAAGATTAAAGAAGATGAAGAAGAAGTTTTTGGATATCACCGACATCTCAACATCGCCTTGGGAGGTCATGCCTTGCTGATTGGCGAGCCAATCGTACAAGTAGGGCACTGCCAATGCCAACACCGAGAACAACAAGGTTGGCAGACCTGTCTGGACCAATGAACGGATAATCTGATGGTGTTCGAGGGCTGCCGCAAGGCCAGGAAGGACTTTGTCAATGACCTCAATACTGAGCAGGCCGGCAAGAGGAGCAACAAGGGCAGCCCACAAAATGGTAAGGAAGCCAATGAAGACCATTATGCTCCAAGAGCGTACCATGCGGTGATTCCTGGAAAGATATGTGTTCTTCCAGACGACGTCGGCCGGTGGCGGCGCCAGACTAGCAAGGAGCTGTCCGGGCTTGGGATCAAGAATTGCTTGTACAGCCATTTGGCATGCGGCAGTCGATTCCATTGTGACAAAAGCCAAAGGCGTCGGTTTGAATACAGTGGCTCTCAGTGCGTGTATCCTCTCGTCCATGACGCGCAACTTCTCTTCGTAATAGTTGATTGCGTCAATCTTCTTGCTGTATAGTTTGAGTGGTCCATATCGAAGGCTGAGCGTGGGACGTCTTCTACCCACAGGCGTGGTATGAGCTTCTTCCATCTCTGATCTTGAAAGAAGAGCTCCGCTTTCGTCCCCATCAAGAAGATCACGTTCCTGGTGGGCTCGGCGAGAATGGCGCAGCGAATGGCTATGACCCAGATACGTTGCCCATGATTGTTCGAGTTTGCGCAAGCACGTCATGCGCTTCGACACGAGTTCATCCAAAGTTCGCCAGTTTCGACACAGCATGACGCTATCCACTTTCCCAATCTGTAGATCTTCAATGAAATTCTTGATTGCCTCCTCCGACCTCATTTCCTTAGGGATGCCTGACAGGCGCAAGGTTCTGTCGGTAATGGTGGACTGGGTGCCGAGATAAGCTTGTCTGATTCGAATAATAGTCGAGGTCTCGATGATCAAGAGATATATGGCCACACAAGTGAAAAAGTACGCGAATACGACGTACATCCACAGGTAGCTGTCATCCTTCTCGATCTTGGGCTTCTTGGGTTTCTTCTCGTCGTCCGCAAATAGAAATGGAGGCTGGATAAAGGGCGCCGTGCCATTGATCGGAGGGTAGGGCAGTTCGCCAGTGTACCGGTAATTGACGGGTAGGATGATGGTGAGAGAAAAGAACAAGGTGATTGAGAGGTACTTTATGGCATATCGGAAGAAGGAGAGAAAAGCGTAGGCGTCAAGACCGGCAGAGGCCAGAACCTCTGCGTCCGAAATCCTCAGCAGTACTGGAATCCATCCGAAGAGTGACTTGGGCAGCTCAGGCAAACGCGAGGCTGCGCCCGAGGTTTTCTTGCGCGCATGATACAGGCTGGTCCACTTGGGGCGGAGGACCTGCAGGTGGTCAGTATCGGGACGAAAGTAGCGTGGAAGTTAACATACGCAGAAGGAGAGGAACGCACTCAGCCCGAAGACGACTGAGATGATGACTTGGGTGTTGAAGTCGCGCTGGTTCGTGCTCTTGAACTGGTCATTCCAAGATGGATTCTTGTTTTCACGCAGCGACATCACGCGCCGCAGCAGTGAGTGCCGCAGAGGACGGAAGGAAGTGTCGGTCTGCGCTTCAAACCAGGGCCGTCTTCACAGCAAGTCCAAGGAAGAGTGACGAACTCTACAATCTTCATCACGCTGGCAGATCACGTGTGGCCTTTTTGCGGTTCCTGCCGCCGCCGCAGCCAGGATTTGTAGATGGAGAGTCAGCCAATCATAGAGAGCGTAATGAACCCCCGGAAAATGTAGCTTCAAGCTTCAACCCTAGACATCGTCTCTCCTCCACGACCTGTGCCAAGTCACTCTTTTTCTCTTCCACCCTCCGCAACTTGCCCTCCTCTCTTCGTCTTCGCACGGCTAGCCCACCATCTGTCAAGAGCGTACGGCTTCTGGACATGATGTTGGCCACGTCGGCCGTCCGCGGTGCCCCATTGAGGGTCGCTGCCCGAACCATTGTTCGAAAAACCACAACTGTCGGTCCACCATCTTTGCGATTCCTTGCAGTAGCGCGCAAACATGTATCGATTGGACCTATTGCTAATGTTGCATCCCAGCGTGCCGCATCTTCGAGCTCCTCCGAAGCCGCCTCTTCTCCCTTTTACCTTACACTGGGTGCTTCTGCTGCGACCGCAGCTACAGTAGGCTCAATTGCCTGGTACTACCATCTGTTCGGACAAGATGTCTATGCTATGACTCCAGCGGAAGAGGGGTAAGCTCCCTAGAAATGATCGAGAGCTACAGGCGACTGACGGCAGGTTCAAGTTTACATCCAACCCAGTATCCGTGGGAACATACAAAATGGACAAAAACATTCGATCACGCTGCGTAAGAGCTATCCAAACAACAGTGTCGAGCATGTCGAGTTGACATTTTGCAGTCTCCGAAGAGGGTTCCAGGTTTACCGTGAAGTCTGCGCCGCTTGCCATTCCCTCAAGCGAATCCCATATCGGTCACTGGTCGGTACAATAATGACTGTCGACGAAGCCAAGGCCTTAGCGGAAGAAAATGAGTACGACACTGAGCCGAATGATGAGGGAGAGATTGAGAAACGACCCGGCAAGCTGTCAGACTACATCCCGGCCCCATACAAGAACGACGAAGCTGCCCGTGCCGCCAACAATGGTGCTCTCCCTCCGGATCTATCCCTCATCGTTAAAGCCCGTCACGGCGGCTGCAACTATATCTTCAGCTTACTGACCGGGTACCCCGACGAACCACCCGCGGGTGCGGCTGTCCAGTCAGGCCTGAACTTCAATCCATATTTCCCCGGTACAGGTATCGCGATGGCTCGTGTTCTTTATGATGGACTGGTTGAATATGAAGACGGCACACCCGCTACCAGCTCACAAATGGCCAAGGACGTGGTTGAGTTCTTGAACTGGACTGCAGAGCCGGAAATGGATGAGCGCAAAAAGATGGGAATCAAAGTTTTGATCATTGGCACTGCCTTGTTGGCTCTGAGTGGCTGGATCAAACGATACAAGTGGGCACCTATCAAGACGAGGAAGATCATCTACAACCCTCCTGGACAAAAACCCGGGTTTAGAATGTAAGAGGAGAAGAGAGATAGATCAGGGGGTGACGGGAGAATTCAATACTCTTTTTATCGTCTGGGAAAACGCCGATTAGGATCCCCAGACGGATGGCTGGGAAGGGTCGTGGTTGCTTGTAACAATCCAGAATTATACAGAATTCACCGAATAAAAAATAACTGCACATATTTCATTAGTATCCAATATGACACTTAAATCGTGGGTATCACTCAAGTCTTCGTCCTGTCGTCTCTATGCACCCAGCCACAAAATATTGCCGCAACGAATCCATCATCGTGTTCAAAGCAACAGCGATCTTTGACGAACTCAATGCTTCCACACCTTGACAAGCTTGTCCTTTCCACCACTCGCCACGCAGGTCCCGTCAACCGACCAGTCCAGGGCGAAAACCTCGTCCATATGTCCCGGCAAGTCCATCTTCAACTTGGCCGTCCTCACGTCCCACACTTTGACAGTGGTATCTTTACTCGAACTTGCCAGCAATCTGCTGTCACTCGACCACGCGCACATATACACGGAACTCACGTGACCTCGTAAGGTGCAGATGAATTTCCCGTCTCGGCCGTTCCACAGTTTGACGCTGTTGTCGAAACTGGCTGAGGCAATGTAGTGGCCGTCGGGGGAGAAAGAGACATGGAGAACCTGCTGCTGATGGCCCAATAAGCGCGCAATAGGCTTGGGCGTCGCCTTCGAATCCGGGTCGAAGGACGAGGGTTCCCACAGGAAGATGGTGTTGTCATCCGATGCAGAGATGAGTCTTTCGACCAACTCGCCTCCGTGGCGTGCTGCTTCTTCGAATTGCTTCTTCGCTTTCTCGATCTTGTCTTGAGTTGATGACGGGCCTTTACCCGTGTGGTCGTAATAGGATGTTCTTAGGGCGAAGTCTGTAGAAAGCGAAAGGTGATTGACCCAGTGGGTGTGTGAGGATAATGTATGCAAACAATTCCACGTTCGTGAGTTCCATACTTTGATCGTTTTGTCTTGGGAGGCGGTGAATACGCGATGAAGCCCGCCCCATCGCACACAAGTCACCGATCCCTTGTGCCCGGAAAGAGTTTGCTCACACCTGCGTAGCGGTATGTCCCATATTCTGATCGTGCCATCTTTTGAGGCTGACGCCAATCGCGGTTTACCAGGTGCCTGGTTGTGGTATGGCTCCCACGAAAGGCTTGTGATCCATTTTGTGTGCCCTTTCAGAGGCCCGCCGAGAGCTGCTCCCGATTTTGGGTCCCATAGCCGCACGGTGTTATCCATGCTTCCTGTGGCAAGAAGTTTGCCGTCGGGAGACCATGAAACGGCAAGAACCCAGCTTGTATGTCCTTTCAAGGTATGTAATGGTGTTCCGGTATCGCAGTCCCATATTCGTGCGGTATTGTCCCCACTACCCGTGGCCATCCTAGAAGATGTTTCTGGCGAGAATGCAGTTGCAAGTATAGGTTCCCCATGCCCTGCTATTGACGCGGAACATCGTGAAACGGCACGGACTCGAAATACCGCCTGAGGAGTGAACTGGAGGATGATATGGTCTTCAGTGGTTTTAAAGCCGGGCTTGAGGATGGAGTTGTACAAGTCCGTTTCCACCTCGGAAATGGAATGCGCGGCGTCGTTGATAATCCGATTTCGATCATTTTGGAAGAAGAAGCGATAAGGCAATTTCTCGGTGGGCTCCTGAGAGAAAGAAATTCAGCATTCCACGCCACTCTCTGGTTCACGTTGATTTTCCTACATGGCCTTGTATTGTATTCAACAGTGTCTCCAGGTTCTTGACCGTGGCATCTTTCACAGGAACTGAGACCACCGGTCCCGTCAACTTTCCCGTGCTCTGGTCGACAAATTGTACCCTCACGCCGCCCAGGTTATCTGGTATTTTTGATTCTTCGAGTGCCTTTTCTGCCTTCTCTTCCGCAGCGATCTTTTGGCGTTTGCTGGGAGGCGGTGCCAGGGTGGCCATTCTGGGCTTACGTTCGAAAATGATCTTGACCTCGTCGAGTTGGTTCAGGGCTGGCAGTCCTCGAAAATAAAATTATCGACGTCGGTGGGCTTCAGCCTCGTGAGGGGGAGCGTGCGCGGCAAAGCTTCCTCTTCCAACCACTCCTCACACCCCAACCCGAGCCTGGTCAGGGCCGGTGACAGCAGCCTTCACTTTCACTTCACCCTTTGGCTATTGTTCATCCTCTTGCCATCGTGGCCCGGCGTTAGAGTCAAATCTATGGCTATGGCTTTCGAGCCACAATCGATCTCTACTAGTAGCAGAAACACTACGGCCGCAAGGCGAACAACAACTACTTCAAGGCCACAGACTCGCAGCAGGTCGCGCCCCAGGACTGCGGCAACCTCCACCAGCTACAGTGACAATGAAATCATCTGTGCAGTCAGCGAATCACGCGGTGTATCTCCTACCATTGGCCTCTCCTTTGTTAACGTTTCCACTTCTGAAGCTGTCCTTTGCCAATTTACCGACACTCAAACCTATGCTCGTACATGCCACAAAATCAAAGTCTTTGCTCCCTCTGAAATTATCTACATGAAGACTGCCAACGATTCGAATCTCATTTCGATTGTTGCCGAGAACCTCGAGGTGCAAAGGACTAATATTGCCATGACCGGGATCGAGCGTAAATACTGGTCTGAAACCAGCGGTCACGATTATGTCCATTATCTGGCCTTTCCCGACGATCTGGAATCGTTGAAGTTGTCTATCACAGGAAATTACTTTGCAACATGCTGTTTTTCGGCAGTATGTTCGGCAGTCGACGCCCTATCTTTTACGTCACCCTGACAGGGACAGGCTTTGAAATACATCGATCTGACCATGGAGTTGACATTCGCTCCGCAAACGCTGCGGATTAGGTTCGAGCCTTCGGAAGGGTCGACAATGATAGATCTCTCCACAATGGCTTCCCTTGAACTGATCCAGAATCTCCAGAACGGCCAGTCCCGAGACTGTCTCTTCGGGTTGTTGAACCAGACTTTGACGCCAATGGGCGCTCGCTTCCTTCGAAGCAACGTTCTGCAACCGTCGACCGATGCGGAAAAGATCAGAAAGAGACAGCAAGCTCTCAGCGAACTTACATCGAAGGAAGACATGTTCTTTACAGTCCGATCCGGTACTAGGTTCTTTGAATTAGAAGAACCTGCTAACGGGGAACAGCACTCAAATCTTTTATTGACGCCGATCGTGTGCTAGCCGCGGTTCGTGATTGAAATCCCCCATTGTCCTGTCGAATACTGAGTCGTGCAGCTTGTTATCATTTCAACAAGGCAAGATTTTCATTTCATGGAACAATCAATCAACAATGTTCTCATGCTCAAGATGCTTGTGGATGGCGTCAAACCAATCTGGCAGGCTCTTGCTGGAGCAAGCAGTGAAGAGCTCCAGATGATACGTCAAGTGAGCTAGAATCCTCGCTGCCTAGTTATCTCGACTAATTGACATATAGCTTTGCGATCAAGAGAATTACATGGAAGTGGAAAGTTTGCTCGGACGTTGTCTCAATGCTGACGTGTGCTATTCATCTAAACCACTCGAGCTACGAAACCAGAGGGTCTATGGCATTCAGGTATGTTTTCAAGGGGCTCTTGCCAGTCATGCTAAGAAAGAGGAGGCCGGGGTCAATAGTTTCCTGGACGTCGCTCGTCAGGCATACAAGGAGCTCAACGCAGATGTCTACGATATGTTCAATCAGCTCAAAGGTATGGAGCAGTCTGAGCTTCAAGAACAACATATGATAACCTGTTGTAGAAGAGGGTGAAATTGCCATCGAACTCAAATACGATTCCAACAGACAATACTACCTCCGTTTCCCAGCTAGCGAGATCGAAGACAAATCCATCCCCGAAATATTCATCAATACCTACTAAAGGAACAAATATATCGAATGCCAGACATTAGATCTCATCAAGATGAACCAGAAGCTCAAGGACGCCCATAATGAAGTAATCTGCCTATCCGACGCCACCGTGCAAGAGCTCATCGACCAAGTGCGCCGCACCATTCACCCACTCTTCAAGATCAGTGAGTCCATCGCGATGCTCGACATGCTCGCGAGTTTCGCCCAACTCGTCACGACATCCATCAACGAGTATGTCCAGCCCGAGATCCACTTAGACTCCTTGATGATCAAGTCTGGCCGACACCCCATCCGCGAAAAGGTGCAGCACCAGCTCGACAGATTTGTACCAAACGACGTATACGCCACACCACAAAACCGCTTCCACGTCATCACTGGATGCAACATGAGCGGGAAGTCGACCTACATCCGCTCTGTTGCACTGATGGCCATAATGGCACAGATCGGCTGCTTTGTGCCGGCCGAGTATGCCTCCTTCCCTATCTCGCACGAACTCTTTGCTCGCATCTCCACAGACGACAACATCGAAGCAAACGTCTCCACATTTGCTTCTGAGATGCGTGAAATGGCATTTATATTGCGCAACATGTCTCCGCGCAGCCTGGTCATTGTCGACGAGTTGGGGCGTGGCACCAGCACGGTAGATGGATTGGCGATTGCGATCGCCATTGCCGAAGCACTGATTGAGTCCAAGGCCTATGGCTGGTTCGTGACGCACTTTCGCGATTTGCCGCGCATACTGGCCGATCGCGCTGGCGTCGCGAATCTGCACTTATCAGCGGACATCAGCGAAGATTACTCGAGGATGACCATGCGGTACAAGATTACAGACGGGTACGAGGAGGAAAAGTTCTACGGCTTAGCCCTTGCGAGGGCGATCGGGCTGCCTGACGACGTGGTCGAGGTGGGTACGCGTGTTTCCGAGGCTTTGCATGAGCGTAATGAAGCGAGGAAGAGAAATCCTCGCGCCACGGCGGTGGCCAGAAAGAGGAAGTTGATCCTGAATGTCAGAGAGCAATTGAGCCAAGCAAGGGAGACTGCAGTCACAAGTGAAGTCGGTGCGGAGGCCTTGAGAGATTGGCTAAGGCGGTTGCAGCTGGAGTTTACAGTGAGGATGAGGGCGATTGACGCGGATGCCGAGGCAGCGGTGGGTGCAGATTGAGATCGGGCGAGTGAGTTTGAAGGAAAAGAGGGAAGAGAAGAAGATGACGATGACGATGACGATGATGCTGAAGCAATAGAAGGGCAGAATGAGGACAGTCCAGGGTGATAATGACGCTAGTAACCGAGCAGATCTGTGCCATCATACCACCACTCCCAGCGTATCGAAAAAGGGGCGACGCAGGACGGGAAAATGGATGTAACAAGAAGAATGGGAGCTATCGCAAAGGGGCTGTTCTCCTGTTAGAATCTAGATTCTATGCTGCGATAGGTCTTTCTCATCTGACAATCAGACGTGTCCAGCGGTTCATTGAACACTATAGCATTGAGCCCAAGTTATTGATGCTCGCAGCCCCTCAAAGCGTCCAGATGACAACTCGCCCGTCAACACCACTTGTGCTGAACTTCCTCACGCCCCCCGGACCTCCTTCGAAGGCCCTTATTGTGTTGATCGTGTTCTGATGCGTGGTGCTTAGCTGAGTATCATCCTTGACCTTGCCCTTCAAGTCCATTTGCCGAAACATGTTCAATGCAGACTCCTCTCTCATCGCACCCATACCCGGGCGCTTGTGCATCTCTACGCTGCCGACCAACTCCCAGCCTTGCTCACCGCCTCGAAACCGGAAGCACTCGCAATCATACCCCGCGGTGATGATCTCGGCTTCACCATTCCAGATCAACGAGGTGAAGGGAAGGGTTTGCATCGAGACGTTCAACATAGCCCTAGGCGGCTGGTCCGGTCCACTCGGGTACACGACCGTAATGCTGCTGTCGTGCGCGGCGAACGCCAAGGCGTCACCGCTGGGCGAGAAGGACACGGCGTGAACCCACCCCGCCGCATCGTTTAAATACTCTCCGCACACGGTATTAAAGGGCAATCTCTCCCCCCACACGCTCGGCTCAGGGCGTTCGTCGATGCCCTTGATGAAACCGGAAAAGACCCGGGCATGACTATCCGTAGAGCCAGCCGCCAGAAGAACGCTGTTCGGGTGCCACGCCACTGTAGTGATGGTGCTCCGAATGGGTTTTTTCAAGTGTTTTGAGACCCACCAGTCATTCTCTTCCTCAAAGTAGCAGACTGCGATGACACGGGCACCGGAGCCAACAGCGAACTTCTTCTCCGAAGGTGACCAGCGCACGAAGGTGGCGGCGCGGTTGATACGCAGGAGCACGAGGGTTGGTTTCCATTCGCCGGACGGGGAGGGTTCCCAGACGTAGGCGTTACGGTCTGTCGTCGTAACATGAGGCATCAGTGATATGTATCGAACAGGCGCAGGGAGTCAGATTCACCTTGAGAACAAGTCACGATCATCCCACTGTTGGGGGCGATGTCCACGCCCGTGACCGTCTTGTCGTGGCCCTTCAATTCATCTTTCAGCGTGAACTTGGAGCCGGATCTGTGGTACAGCTCGACATTATTTTCTCGGGCGACGGCAAGAGTTTGGCGGTCAGCAGAGAAGGAGTGGTCGGCGATGGGATGATGGAAGAGATGATGGACTTCTGGACCGGACATTGTGGACTGAGCGATAGGAGTAGCTCTCTACTATCGCCTTGAAGAGGAGGGCTGAAAGAGGAGGGGTTGTGATTGAGTGTTGTGCGAGAGGTACTTGTAGGTTGAATTGGAAGTGGGATAGTGAGGGATGACGCGGAGCGGCTAATTTTCGGCGATGCAGTCATGAACAGCCTTGGGGGTTTGTGAAGTGCGGAGGAGTGTTTGGATCAGTTCAACGGGGGGTATTTTGACTCTATCTTCTATGGTCTGGCATCGAGCCACTGCCTTCTCCACGCATCTCATTTTTTAATCCAGGACCTCCGGTGATTTAGAATGTCCAACTCCGGGGCCATGAAAATGACCATTCGGTCATAACCTATCCAGACGATGCAGTCTAGTAACTCATCTCCTCGGCCAGCTGGCGTTTGAACGACTCGGCATGTTTGGTCAAGGCTCTGCGCCGGATGAAGCTCGTCTTAACAATAAACGAATATCGATACCTCGACCACTCCCATTCCTTGACCTTCCCACCAAATTGTTCATGCATCACCTCCAACACAGTCTCGGCGTACCACCAGCACATTTCTCTCCGAAACTTATAGGCAGGATGCTTTTCCGTCGTCGCAGACAGCACGTAAGCCAGCGCTCGCAAGTCCGGTTTCTTGTTGGGATCATCGAAAGTGACTGACAGGAGTGGCAGCGGGAGCTTATAATGATCGGATGGCGTGTCCCCCGAGGCCCAATTCCAGCCGACGAGGACCCAGTCACCAGTTTCTTCTCGGCCAGCGGCAATACGCGTCTGTTGGCGGCTAACAGAGTCCTCGACAATGAACTGGATGAATTCATGGGAGAACGGGGAGGCGAGAGCCTTGATCCACGTGATTGAGTTGACCTTGAGGTTCTTGAAATCAGAGGGGTCTTGGAGCAGCGTCTCCAACCATTCTTTCGTCGAGAAGCGTTTGAAAGTCTTGAACAAGTCTGGAAGCCCTTGATTTGCAGGGGTGATGAGGGGCTTTTCTTCCCTGGCTTCTTCAGGAGGCTTCGACATTGTCTCGGAGAAAAGTGGCAAGTAGAGCCTTTTGGGGTAACCGGTGTGGGCGACTTCGAAGGAAGATGCATGGTAGAATAGTCGGAACAACAACAAGAAGACGGTATTGAATCGACTAGAGCCGAACCTGTGCCGGGGGAAGAGAAGGCACAGATCAAAATTTCGAGAATGTGGTTTCCCACAACTGCACTGTTGGCGTATACCTCCCAAGAAGCCGCCTCCGGCGATCCACCTCTGTCGCCTGAGATTCCGCGGCCGGCGGATTGCCATCCACGGGTGGGTAAGATGGGCCATTCCTAGTTGTAAAAGAGTGTTGTGCTACTCGCTTGTCTTTGTAGCTCGATAACAGATCTGTAAAGAGAGACATGTTGAAGCAGAAATCAACAGCGCCAAAGCCTGCGGAAGCCCAGGTGGGCGGTATAAGTCGACTGCCCTCGTTGCTGGCGTGCCAGATGGCACGGGATTTTGATACTCAACGTCAGGGGCCTGTTTGGTTCTGACCACTCAGAGCTTCGAACGTAGTCTCGTGCAGTGGCCTCATTCGCTCGCATTTCACGGCGGTCAACATCCCTCTAGAAGTGTGGTTGCTCATAATATTCGAATTCCCTGTTGGTGCAGAGTACCGAGTACAAGGAGATCAGAGGCCTGCAACGTGGCGTGGCGGCTATGTCTCGAGCGCTCTCATCGCAGCCTGCTGTCACGGGATGCAGCTGATGCCATCTAAACGGTCACAGTCTGCTTGCGCTCAGTCATTCTTACAACCCAATCAGCAATCCGTAGCACAGAAACTGGGTCTCTCATGATTTAAAGGTGGCAGAAGTAAGTTCATGCGCATGAATTGGTTCTCGCAAAGTCGTTAGTTTAATAACAGATTGATTTCTCCAAAGGCAGTCAAGGGCAGTAGGAAGAGTTGGCTCACGAAACGCCAAGCCGGAAATGGAAAAACGTCCGTTCCGTAATTATCTCAGCCTTGCACCGTGAGCTCAAGGTGGGCATGTGGCTGTACGGAGTCCATCTCGTCAGCTCTAGAACACTCCGTACGCACAACAATATGCCTCGTATATTATGGAGATTACGACGACCCGAAAGATCCTTGGAACAATCTGGCTTAACATTCAAGCCGGTCAGGGCCTTGTTCCTATGTAACAAGAATTTTCCGCTCCAGAGAAACTCCTTGGGTATCATACTTTTTCCCTGGTCATGCCATCATGGACTTATTTATAATACAGTCTAAACCGTCAAAGCATTGTTAGTCCTCCAACACCAAGCTACCGTATCGCTAAAAACTAGCCATCTCCAACCAAGTGCCCACAAATGCCAGCCTGCCTAGATCAGCACTGCTCTCCCACGTATCTCGATCCTTGCCACTGCCTTTGCTCTTGTCTCTGTCCCCTAAAGCCTTGGTCGTCTCATCTTCAGACACCATTTTGCGTGCAAATTCCGTAAAGCTGAGCTTTCCCGGGCCGCCTCGGCGGTCTGCTTCGTCATCGATCTCATCATGCCGGAGCCAGAGGTAATAAGTTTTGAGAGCCTTCTCTGGATCGTCTTCAAATGGATTTGGAGGTCCAAATTCCGAAAACAAGGGCGGCGCCTGGGGCGGATCCGGGTACACATTTGGAACTGGACTTGCTGGTTCCGATTCGTCAGGCCGAAACTGCGGTAGCGTCGGGTCACGGTAAGAACCGTTTGTTTCAGTGGCAGGACTCTGGGTTACCCTTTGACCGGACAGACCTTGAGAGCCGAACATCAGTCCTATATGATCTTCGGAATCTTGCGGGATTGAGCTTTCATTGCCCAGTTTCGGCACGGAGGCAGCATCAATTATAGCCAACTGCTTCTGCTCCTCTTCCTTCTTTCTCCTCCGTCTTATTTTCTCAATCGCAGTTTCTTCTGCCTCATCGATTGTAATATCCAATTCATCAAGCATTTCCTCGAATTGTTGTCTTTCGTACTCGAAGCGATGTCGATCAACAGCTGTCTGCTTTGCAGCCATGTGCTCGTCTTCCGCGTCCTTGAATAGCACATCAAGCAACTCGTTGAACCCTTGCTGGACAGCTTGGTAGAGGATGTCTTTGCCAATGTCTGCTTCGGCCTGGCCAAGCTCGTAACCGCCCCATCTTTCATTGACAGGAATGCTACGAGACGATGCATTTGAACGCGTCTCATAGTCTCCGTCGATGGCACTATCATCAAAACGAACTTTGGATGAGGATCTTGATGCCATAGATGCTCTCCGAGGACTGGCGTCGTTCCGACCATTCTTTTTGTGTTCCGATAAGTCGTCCTCCTCGTCTGAACTGTCGGGTTCAGTGTAGCCTGGTGGTCTCGTCAAGCCTTCCTCTCGATCAAGATAGAATTGTCTTCGCCGCCATCTTTCCTCAACAGCTCTCGCACGTGAAATTTCCTCTGCTCGGTCCCCTTCGGCATCGAGACGCTGCGACTGGGCAAAGAGGACCCTGGTCCTGTCAACCGGATCTGTTATTTCATCTAGAGGTACCTCTTGTCCAAGTGCCTCGGTAATATCCTGAGGTTCTGGTGTCCGAATTGGGGGCCACGTATATGTCTGCAACGGGGCATCGGGACCAGTAAGTTCTTCCTCGGTCACCTCATCCTGCTCCATGCCCGACTGCATGAAATTGCTTCCTATTGGGAGTAACATCAGCGGCTCATCCTCCGGAGGCTCCTGTCTGAACGATCTGAAGGGGTGGTTCCGGGTCCGACCACCAAGTGCAGCATTTCCGATAGCTCGGGCACGATCTCCGCTCATATCCCCATCAGGTTGCAGGACGCCACTTGTGCCGTTCGAAAGTTGCAGATCTCCATCCGCTTGACGTTCCTTACCCTGGCCTGTTCGAGATTCGTGGCCGTAAAGAGTGCCTCCGCCAAAAGCAGCACTGATGGGCTGGCTACCATGGACGACTTCTCGGATCTCTTCTTCGTTATACCCAAAATCTTCTTGGGTGTTGATCATTTCCCGACTCAGCTCTTTGCTCAATGCGTAATACGCTCGGAACATACGAAGAAAGTCCTTGCGATCAACGTATCCATCTGAATCCAAATCGTAACCCTCGAAAATGCGTTTCAGCCTCGCATATCGGCTCTTGTCCTGCAGGCGCGCAAGGCCGCGTATGTATTCGTCGAAGGTAATTAGGCCATTTTGATCCGTGTCATAGAACGCAAAGATTCGATCGTATATCAAATTCGCCGGCGAAGGTTTGTCTCCGGTTGAAGGGATGAAGTATGCATCAAATCCCTTCCGATCAATAGCACACCCCAAACCAGTCGGATCTGCGGGAAAGTAATGGCCAGCAAGACATTTGAATTGCTCATAAAGTGCATCCATCTCGGTGCGCTCCATTCTGGTCTCTTCAAGCAATGGCTTAGACACACTCGTTGGCAGAGAAGAGAGAAATGCGCTGGGGGTGCCGGGATACCACTCAGGCGTGACCTGCTTAATGTTTCCGCGCGATGGTGCCGGGATGCGGATCTTGTAAAAGACATGACCTTTCCCATGTGAAGAGCTAGCCTCGCAGCTTTCGCAGAGATCCATATCAAAACAATTTGCGCAATGATAGCGAATGCCTCGAATGGGATGTATACCGCAGCTGTTACACTCGACACCACGGTGGATATAGCCTTCTCGTCGTGCCTGCTCGCCAGCGATATGGTAAAGGAGATCAAGCATGTTTTGGCTTCCTTCGGGATCCTCCCCGTTGTTACCTGATGAAATGTCGCTATGCGCATCGTCGGGATCCGCCAACGCCTGGAGCGCCTCGCGAGGAGCCAAGCCACCATGATCCATGGCGCCATCGGTCTGTATAGGGGGAATTCTGCCACTGGGACTGGGGCTAGCAGGAAATGATGGGGTCCATTCAGGGGCGTAAATGAGCGTTCCCTCGTCATGTGCTTTCGCTATTTGGAAGACACTCTCTGGAGCAACTCCAAGGCGCTCCATGGCCTGTGCGAGCATCCAAACATCATCCCCGATGATATAACCCTCTGGATATTCCTCCAGCAGAAAGTTCTGGACAAAGGTGCCGTGGAGATGCCAGAGGATGACCTCTTGTCGATCGGGTAGCAGCTGCGGCGGGGACTGCAGGAGGTAGTCGTTGATAGAGCTCAAGTTACACGGGATTAGCGTCAAATCCACTCCTTGTGTCTGCTCTGGTGTAGAAAAGAACCATTTGTTCTCGTATTCTCCGTATCCTTGTCTGTTTGCATTTCGCAGTTCCAGATGTTCGAGTGCTCGCTCAGTTGGATCGTGATCGAGGCTCGTTTGTTCGAAGCCACGACGCCAGCGCCTTCTATTCCTCGGTCTGCGAATGGCATTGCTGCGGTGGAGAGAGGAGGGTTCTCTTCGGGAGCGCTTCGCATATTGCGTGTAGGTATAATAGGCCGCAGTGAGGGCGACGGCCCCAGCTAAGGCCAGGAATAAAGGCTTCCGATAATTCTGATCCGACATGTTGATGTCATGGTCAAAGTGCGTCTAAGCAAAGAGAAGGCAGGTTTGGAAGAATTGACCGAGGGCTGCAGCTTGCAACTGCGCAGTTCCATGTGCCAGATTGTGATGGGCAAGGATGGGCCAAGTGACATCGAAATATTGAGTGGCGAGTGTGGCAAGTGCCGCCCAGAGCCAAGCTGTGGCTCGTGGGGTTCATCTCGTCAAACCCCTGTTTTGCCCAGCCTCGTCACACGGGTCCGTACCCTGTAGTCCTGGCTCGTGATTAATTGTACATGATGGATCCATGTGAGAGGATGTATACATGAGTCTTCGATGACCGCAGCTATCACCGTAGCCTTTCATAGTCACACCGAGGTAAGGTGTACAGAAATGGCAATATCCCGCATCCTGTCTCGCTCGGCAAAACAGAGAACAGGAATAGCATTCTAGCTAACACTCGTGTGGACATCAGAAAAAAGATACTCTACCAGACATGTCTCTCCAACAGCTGTTTTTCCTAGGTCAGGCGACAGATGTTCTGCAATCTGGAGGCTCTAGATCTGTTTTTGTGTTCTTGCACGCCACCGAGGATGTCATGGAACCTATGAACATCCACCTGGTTGTTGAAGTCTCTGGGCATCCTTGACTGTCTCGGGACCTGTATCATGAGCACCGACCGTATTTGACTCCGCACCAAGTCGTCGAAACAGTAGCGCATTCCCCCACTACCAGTCTCAACTGGTAGCGTCAAGCCGCCGCTGCATCCCCAGTAACTTCTCCATTCGTCGCTTCGGAACCTGGCGTAGGGACTGGACCACCTGGCGAATCTGGTAACCGGGCAGTCAGGACCTCGACTCCATCCTCCGTGACCAATAATGTATGCTCAAACTGGGCAGAGCGACTTCCGTCACTCGTGACCGCGGTCCAGTCATCCGGCCATGTCTTGTCCTTGTAACTGCCCAAGCAGATCATCGGCTCGATCGTAAAGGTCATGCCCGCCTTGCATTTCCCAACCGCCTTGTTCTTCGCATAGTGCGGCACATTTGGAGCGCAGTGGAACAGGGAGTTGATGCCGTGGCCACAATAGGTCTTGACTACACTGAGATTTTGGCTTTTGGCGTGTTTCTCGATGATGTCTCCGAAGTCGCCGATTTTGACGCCAGGTTTGACGTGCTCAATGGCCTTTTCCAGACATTGGCGTGTGGTTTCTACAAGGCGGACGTTGTCTGGATCAGCTTTGGCCTTGTCGCCAATATAGTATGTCTCGTTCAGATCGCCGTGATAACCTTCGTGATAAAGCGTGACGTCAATGTTAAGGATGTCGCCATCTTGGAGAACTCGCTGGTCGGGAATGCCGTGACAGATGACTTCGTTCGGGGATGTGCAGACGGATTTCGGGAAGTGGTTGTAGTTCAGTGGCGAGGGGTATGACTATACATAAGTGTCAGCCTGTGTCGGACAGTCGGTAGGGCCTAACCCACGTTGCGCTCTATGCAAGCATTGTGAACAATCTCATCAATGTGATCTGTCGTCACTCCGGGCTTTGCAGCAGCAGCAGCGATATCAAGCACTTCTCTAGCTAGTCTGCAGACCTTGCGCATGCCCGCGATGCCCTTTTCGTCAAGGATCTGGACGTTATTTTTGCGAACATATGGGTATCTGGGTATTCCATCCTGCGACCATTCCGGGTGCGGTATTGACTTTGGAATCTCCCGCTTCGGAGACAAAGGATATACAGGCCTCAAAGGACCGGTAAATGGGTAGGTAGGAAATGGGTTAAAGTGACCGCTTTCTGGATCAACCTTAGCCACAACCTTTGGGGGAATGAAATTTCGGAAAGGGTTCGTACTTTTGTGGAGGACTTTGTGTTCGGCCTGGCAGGAAAATCAGCAACCTCTATTCTTTTCATAGGTCATAGTCTTTCTTACAAAAGACCAGAGGTCAGCCTACCCAACTCCGCTTGAAGCAGTCTTGTGAGCAGAAGAAACTGTCAACGCCCATCTCTTTGCACTTGGGACACTGTAGGGATGATGCATCATTTTCGCAATTTAGACCGGGGCATTTCCGAGGCTGTGTAGCCGCTTGATCCATCTTGACGCTGCTAACTTTGAGATCTGTCCCCTGCTCTTCTCAATGTGCGAGAGACTCGGCTCAGAGAGGGATTTTCAAAAAGGAACCCAACGCAAGCGCTGGAAAAGATGCGGCTGGTTGGGGGTCAAAGGACAGTTTCTCCTTTGATGTGTCAAGGGGTGGCTTTCCAGGAAATAGTTTGTTTGGAGAACCGGGATTAGGTAGATGTGTTGACAGAACATTTCATGTGATCCAAGTTTGCGGAGTGACAAACTCACGACCGCGAGGTGGAAGGCCAAGCACCACAGCGGCTAGTAGTAACAAGGTAACCGAGCCTGCGGCTAATTAGGCCTATCGGTGCCTAGGCTTCGGGAAACAGACGGGACAGAATCCTTGCTGCTTTTAGAACAATACTAATCTTAATGTCGAGATCCTTCAGTTGACATCTGCAACAACAGAGCTGCGGCTCCCTTACGGGTGGCTTGGGCTAGACGAGATGCGCGGCAAGCTCAAGCGGGTGCCGTCGCGCCTGAAATCCTCTTCTGAGCACATATTAGAATAAAGAAAGCCGAATTCAGTGCTTCTGCAAGAGTCATACTAAATGTAACAATAGAGAGGTAACGCGACAGACACGGGCGCCTTTTCTAGCTCGCCAGTATCGAATTATTGAATACCGTCTCAAGGTCGCCTGCCGTTTGCTGTGACAGAAGACCCAGCCACGAAGGGAGGTCTGCTCTGTGCAAGCAAATCGAGGTCGTCGGTGTGGATTAACTTGACCTGTTACCTTGACAAGACAGTCCTTCCGCTTGTCGTCGAGCACATTTTATGCCCATCCCATGATCGGCGGGTTGTGTTTGCGGTCAACAAGGACACAGGCTCCGGTTCTGTAGGAGCTTTTAAGGCTCGACTCAAGTAAAATACTTTGGCGCGACTGAAGCGTCCTAACGTGTGTTGCGCCGAGAGAGCAGTTCAGTGTTGAGATAATGATGTTCCATTCAACCATCAAATACCCGTCTCGTTTCGAAGAGGGCATCTTTGGAATCGGTTGTTGCGTTCATGTCGTCTCTGCCGTCGTCGCCGCCTGTTGACCATTGCCGTCCTTCCATTCGAATTCTGCGAGGATTAGCATTTGGAGTGTGTTAGCAGGTTGACCAGTGCTTACTCTGACGGCACATTGGGCAGAGACCCTTTGCAGACTCTTGTTGTATCCAGGTCAACAAACAGTGCTGTCCAGGTGAGCTGGATTTTGAAAGCTATAGATCGGCCGACATACCATGTGGAATGAGTGACCGCATTTCCCCATGAGAAGGGTGCATTCGTCACCAGGAAACTTGCACGCAGGACAAGTGCCGTCAAACTGCACTCTGCAGATGCCACAGACCTCGTCCTCGGGCATGTCCCATCGCCATGTGGCCACAGCGTGCCATGTCTTGATCTTGACCTTCATGGCGGGTTGAGTTTCGGCGCGCGTCTGAAGGTAATGGTCTGTTTCAGGGTGATATGTAGGTGCCCAGTAGTATTGTGCAGGACTGCGTCTAGGGAGTTAAGCGCAATATTTGTGTAGCGATTATCCCATCAATCCGGGGCTTGTCACATGCTTGTCGCAAGGAGAGTGTCGCGTCAAAATTCTCCTGTCCGCCGACGCGGGTCTTGGGTTTTCTGGCTTCGGGTCGAGAAGGCCCACATTAAGCTACTACGTCAGATGCGGAGTAGCAAAGGAAAAGCTCGGAGCTTAGATATGAAACCATCCAGCAACGACTCAGGCTTGTTACTCATGCTCATTATCTCTCTCTCTACTCGGTACAGTCTACTCTGTCCTCTTCCCTGCTCACCGACATGGTCCAATTTCCAGTTGGCCCTCACGCAAGGATGATATGATCCATAGACCCCGAACAGAATGACCGCGTCGTTAGGCTCCCTGCCTCTTTGGCGGTGCGGACTTCGTCGCACTCGGTATCCAGGTCATCTCCATCGCATGTCCATCATGCGGCCCCGTGGCTTCTCCTCCTACCTTGTCACACCCAAAGAGCTTGACGAAGCTCTCAAGAAGAATGCTCCTACTGCCATATCTACGGCGCCTAAAGTCATCCCCATCTGTGCCGCTTGGTTCATGCCCAACGATCCCGAGAAGAGGACTGGTCTCCAGGTTTTTCTTGAGAAGAGAATACCCACTGCTCGTTTCTTCGACATTGATGAGATAAAAGACCAAGAATCGGAATGGCCACACATGCTCCCAACCTGCGATTCTTTTGCCGACGCAATGTCCAAGATGGGAGTCAGACGGGAGGATGAAGTGGTCGTTTACGACACTGAAGAGCTTGGGCTGTTCTCTGCTCCACGCGTGGCATGGACAATGCGGGTCTACGGTCACCCCAAAGTCAACGTCCTCAACAACTTCCGTCTCTGGGTGAAGGAAGGTTACCCTATCGAGACTGGCCCTCCAGAGGTTCCCAACATCACCAAATATCCGATCCCGGCGTACAATACGGACATGGTGGTGAAATTTGCAGAGATGAAAACAATAGGCTACGACTATGGAAAGGAGGGCGCAGAAGACATTCAAATACTTGACGCTCGGTCCAAAGGGAGATGGGAGGGTACCGAACCAGAACCCAGACCCGGGATCAGAAGTGGACACATGCCTGGGTCAACTAGCCTACCCTTCCAGGAATTGCTGGATCCTGAGACGAAGACGATGCTTCCTCCAGAGGAGTTAAAAAAGGTTTTTGAGAGCAAGAAACTCAACCCCAAAACACCGTTCATCACCACTTGCGGCACTGGTGTGACCGCAGCCATCATCGAGGCCGCTCTCAAGGAAGCCGACTACGGCTCAGAGCAAGATCGGAGACTGTACGATGGCAGTTGGACGTACGTGTCGTAGAAAACTATTGACCCCAAGTATATCTGCTAACTTCGATCAGGGAATGGGCCTCGAGGGTATCTCCGACCAGCGGTCTGATTCAATCGAAAGCATCGAGTTCAGAGAAATCATGATCAAGACCCGATTGTCTTTCATGTCTGCAAGGGGAAATCCAAGGGGGTGCATTGTGGTGGCATTACTTTTAGCGAGGGCGTTTGGTGTTGGATTCTGCATTCGATCCGCCGGGTGTGGTCCGAGTCTAAGCATCTTCCTTGTGTTGTTGAACTGTGTGATGTTATTGCCGAGCTCTCAATCTCTCTTTCTCAATCCAAAGCACGTTGCGATATACCTGCAGAATCGTTCGGGGTCCGCTATCTACCCAAGCGTGATTGAAATGAGCAGCCCGATTCAAAAGCTGAAAAAGCCGCCGTGTAGCGAGATGAGATTACTCAAGAACGACCAATGATGCACAAAACTTTTGTGTAGTCTCAAGAGATGGATGCAAAGTCAAGAGATTGTGAGCATTGCATAGTTGCCGCGGGCTGGACTGCACTCCGTGAGAATATACTCCACCCTGTTTCCGGCTGCGCATCTTCATGCCAATGATCCCAACCGCGTTTTCGTGCTAGGCACTGGTTTCTATCGAGCTGCCCTCCAAAGGACTAGATTGTCTCGTCCCTTCCATCAGTCCTTCGTCCCGAGTTGTTTTGCAGACCCGCGGGTGGCTGGTTGCGCTTTTATCACGGTCCTGGTTTGTTGGTATGGTATCTAAGTGATATGCCAGCACCTTTGAAAGATGCAGCCAAACATCTGAAGAGCACTCTGCATCTTCCCTCTTCGACGTTTCCGCCACGACCAAGGCCCTCCGACCTTGCCAAATATCTTCCGAGATGTTCAGATGACCTTTATTCCTGGCAGCGCCAGGAACGGCCTGCCTCGGACACCTTTACCCTCCATGATGGGCCGCCCTATGCGAATGGAGACCTCCATGTTGGACATGCTCTCAACAAGATCATCAAGGATATTATCTGTCGCTCCAGGCTTGCTGAAGGCCGAAGGGTGGACTATGTACCCGGCTGGGACTGTCATGGCCTGCCAATTGAGCTGAAAGCTTTGGAAAAGCACGGCTGGGAGCGAGGACAAGGTGTCGATCCCGTCTCGATACGAAATGCCGCAAGAAAGTTTGCATACAAGACTGTGGAAAAGCAGATGGCCGGTTTCCGATCCTGGGCTGTGATGGGCGACTGGGCCAATCATTGGAAGACAATGCAAAAAGATTTTGAGCTGCGGCAGTTGAGTGTGTTCCAAGCCATGGCTCAGTATGGGTTGATATTCCGCAAGCATAAACCTGTCTATTGGTCTCCCTCCTCGGGGACTGCTCTCGCGGAGGCCGAGTTGGAGTATCGCGATGACCATGTCTCTACTGCAGCCTTGGTCAAGTTCCGCTTGGACAAGGTTGAACGCGTCACTGATGGCCCTGTTCATGCGCTGATTTGGACCACCACGCCTTGGACTCTTCCAGCAAACCAAGCAATCGCAGTCAACACATCCTTATCGTACTGTCTGGTCAAGTCAGACACTCATGGAACGCTGCTCGTGGCCCAGTCGAGGTTGAAGTACCTTCAAGAGTGCATTGGCGAGAGCGTGGAAGTCGTCATGGAGACCTTCCCTCTGGATCTGCTCTTGCAGAGCACCTACTCTGGCCTGCAGCAATTTGGGAGAGAAGCAGCAAACCGGCCTATCGTCCATGCAGACTTTGTTTCTGCAGACAGTGGTACGGGTCTCGTGCACTGCGCTCCAGGCCATGGTATGGAGGATTACGACGCTTTACAGCCCTTGATCAAAGCCTCTGTTGTGTCCGTCAAAGCCCCTGTTGACAATCTTGGGCGCTTTGACGATACAGCGTCACCCGAAGATCCCGGTCTCCTCGCTGGACGAGACGTGTTTAAAAAAGGCAACGACACCATTCTCCAACTTCTGCGCGCTAATGACCTTCTTGTCCACCAGCACAGTTACATGCATAAATATCCCATTGACTGGCGGACCAAAGAGCCAGTCATCATCCGTGCGACCGCCCAATGGTTTGCGGACGTTTCCAAGATCAGAAACGACGCCCTCGATTCTCTTGACGCTGTTACGTTTCTTCCGGAGACGGGCAAAGCACGCTTGCGGAGCTTTGTTGAGAACCGGAGTGAGTGGTGTATCTCCAGGCAGAGGGCATGGGGCGTTCCGATTCCAGCCATTTACCACAAGAACTCGGGCGAAGCAATCCTCACATCCCACAGTATCGAGCACATCATCAAGACCGTCAACGAGCGCGGGATTGATGCTTGGTGGTCTGATGCTCAAGATGACAGCGGTTGGATTGTTCCAGGATTGCCAGGGAGCGCTTCAGACTACGTTCGAGGCACTGATACGATGGATGTTTGGTTTGACAGTGGAACAAGCTGGACCTTGATGCTCAAGGAAGATCTTGCATCTGGCGGCTCTCGGTCACAACCAACGCCAGTGGCGGATGTCTATGTCGAAGGCACTGATCAGCATAGAGGGTGGTTTCAGTCAAGCTTACTCACGAATATTGCGTACCAGAAATCTCTCCAATCAACCTCTGATTCCGGGTCTCTTTCGTCACATCCAGTACACGCTCCATTCCGCATTTTAGCAACCCATGGCTTCACTTTAGACGCCGAAGGCAAGAAGATGAGCAAATCGCTAGGCAACGTGATTGCCCCCAACCAAATCATGTCGGGGTTCGGGGCTGCTGTGAAACAAACAAAGCAGAAGCGCGAAGTTCATCCGCTTGGGCCAGACGCCTTGAGGTTGTGGGTTGCGTCCAGTGAGTGGACAAAGGACGTGGTGATCAGCGAGAAGGTTGTGTCGTCGGTCCACAATATGCTCGACAAGTACCGCCTGACCTTGAAGATGCTGCTAGGCATGCTGGCGGATTTCGACCCTCAGATGGCTGTCCCGTACGAGCGCATGTCTCGGTTGGATCAAGTAGCAATGCACCACCTTCATCTGACCTTCACGTCTGTGCGCAAAGCCTACGCAGACATGGAATTCCACAAAGCCTCGGGCTCTATATACCGATGGGTGGCGACTGATCTCTCGAGCTTCTACTTTGAGGCCATCAAGGATGTACTGTACTGCGATATGCCTATGACCTCGAGGCGCTTGAGTGCGCAGACTGCACTCCATCACATTCTATGTCAACTCCAGCACATGCTTGGGCCAATTACACCGTTGCTGGTCGAAGAAAGCTGGGATCATAGCCCAGAAAGATACAAGAAGACGGTCGAGCACCCGTTGAGACGAATATGGTCTCATCTGCCAGAGGAGTGGCACGACCAGTCACTCGAGACTTTGTTGCCATATATCTCGTCTATCAACTCGAGCGTCAAGGCGGCACAAGAGACAGCACGAACGCAGAAACTCATGGGTCAGTCGCTCGCGTCGGATGTTTCGATATATTTGCAGAAGAGGATTGACCTTTCAAGCATCCCGAAAGATACTTGGAAGGAACTCCTGGTTGTGTCATCTGTCGAGATTATCCCAACAGAAGCGGGCGAAACAACTCAACCAGATGCGAACACAGAACCTCGCCCGGACTGGTCATTCTCAAGTGATGTCATCTCGCCTGAAGGCGAGCAAATAGGGACGGTGATTGTCAAGAGTCCTCATGGTTTAAAATGCGACCGCTGCTGGAGATATGTGGTTGAACCGCAGGAACAGACGACGAAGCCAGAAGCAAACGAGGCTCTCATACTTTGTGACCGGTGTACCCATGCCGTTACACAATCTCAGACAGGAAGGCTATAGATGTGCAAGTTATCGGGGCAGATATCCACTCACCAACCACTGTACCAATAATCCAATCAATCTTGAATTGCTCCGCCAGATGCTCCCCCTTCACATCGCCGTGCTAAGACAAGTACGTACAGAGAAGTGCGCAGAAGACGGTAAATGCAAGCACCACCTCAGATGGACACTTTTTTTAATTGGCGTGGGGGAGACTTGACAAGTCGAAGCACGAGATCGCCATCATGCAGGTTGTTCGTGTTCTGGTCCGATCCCAGCGCCCATTCTGGGGGAATTTATTTGCTGGGTGCTGGCTGGGAGTGACAAGGGGGTGTCATGGGATCTTGCGAGACTTGTAAGCCGGCTAGAGCTTGACGTGCAGCGCCATCAACGCCGCACCTGCTGGGGCCGCTCATTGGTGGACGTTCAATGCCTCCTTGTTTGCGGGGTAGAGACATGGTTGCGGGCTGTCTGAATGACTAAGAGGAACTCGGGTTGGGACATCGAGGACATGTCGAACACGGCACCAACGGCTCCGGCACCAACCAGGTCGTCTGGAGATTTGATATTAATTTGGAGACAAAAGAAGAGTAGGTACAAAATGATGATGTCGAGTCACATTGTCGACATGGCAGTGGCAGCAGTTTTACAGTAGACGTACCAAACTTGGTCACGGAGCTCCTCAAACATGGACCATCATCCCATCGACGTCATCAACTACCAGCGGATCCATCAGAGGCACCCACAACGTCTCCTCGACGCTTCCTCGTCCAACAAGGAAGTGCCGCAAGTTTCCGGCAGCTTTCAATGCACGCCGTATTATCTTTCTCACACAACCTCCAGCTAAGCCTCTGGGTTCAAGGGGCTCGATGGAGCAATGGCATGATGTTGCCAGCCTCTCGTGCTGCAACTTTTGCTCACCGTTGGATGCCAGAAGCCTGTGCGGCATGTCATTGGCGGCGGGTGGAGCCGCAGCTAGAGAGCTCTAGGGTTCCAAGTATGGCTAGTCCGGCCAAGTGCCAGGGTGCCTTGGGTGTCCTACCGAGTACTACTGCTGCTAGAGGTACGCCTGGTGAGTCTACCCCGCAACACCTGCACAACTCAGTTGCACACAATGTCCTCACTGACCACCTCATTCCCTCACTCACTCACTCCACAGTTCAATCAGGGCATCAAACTTCTGGACCCCATGTGGTCACACGGCAGCTTGTCCTCCTCACAGAGTCCAGCTGTGGTGGTATGACACTAAAAACAAAGATGTCGCCCCGCTTCCAATGAGTGCTGCTGGGCAGTGGGCGGCAAGGTACCTTTTCGTCATTGATGCTTCCTTTCTCACCATTCCATCACTTTGCTTTGCATCCACCAATCCCTACCCCCTGCTCCCCCAGCTGCGCCTGGACACAGCATCCTTTTGACGTCTTTGACTGCTGCCTTGAAAAATCAAATCTTGTCTTTCCATCTCTCATCTCACCAACGTTTCTCAAAAGCAATTGTAGTCTTCGGGTCTCTCTTCGACTTTCTTCACATTCACTGCCAGCCTCACAGTTTGGCACTCCAGCATACCCTTCAGTAACGCTACATCTGCCGCCAGCAATATGATTGTCCATCCAGACATGCTGAAGACCACCGCCGCTACGGCTTCCACTTCGGTGGCTCCCATCCCGACCGTCATCCCGACTCCTCCCACCTACGTCGAGGCCGGTGATGTGGGCAAGAGAACTCTGTGGTATGGTCCAATCTCACTCTTAGGGGGATTTGCATTGTTCACACTCTTCCAGGGTTGTCGTTGTGCTCATGGCCATTTCGTCCATTGCCCTCTATGCCATGGCTTTCCGTGTCACAGTGGTGAGTCTCCCTGTCCGTCACTTCAACTTCAGATCTAGTCTAACAAGCATGGACGCAGCAAAAACGGCTCTTCCACATCTTGACCTCTTTCATCACCACTGTTGCCTTCCTGTCCTACTTTGCTATGGCTACGGGTGACGGCACCACATTTATCTCATACACTATTACCGAACAGCACAAGAAAATCCCAGACACCCATCGAGAGTACCAACGTGAAGTCTACTGGGCAAGATATGTGGACTGGACCATCACAACCCCTCTCCTGCTTCTGGACCTCGCCCTCCTTGCCGGTCTCAGTGGTGCCAATATCCTGGTCGCCGTCTTTGCCGATGTCGTCATGATTCTGTGCGGACTATTCGCGGCCTTTGGCCAGGCCCACGACAGCAAGAAATGGGGCTGGTTTGTCTGGGCTTGCATTGCCTTCCTCGTCATTGTCTATCAACTTGCTGTTAACGGTCGTGAGGCCGTTGCCAACAAGGACAGCAAGACCAAGGCTTTCTATGCTTCAATTGCGGGGTACACCTTGATTATTTGGGTCCTCTACCCAATGTGAGTCTACCACCGCTATGTCATAACCACATACTTACAAATGACAGTGTCTGGGGTCTTGCTGAGGGTGGCCACGTCATTAATGTCAACTCTGAGATCATCGCTTATGCGGTCCTCGATATTCTTGCCAAGCCAGTGAGTTCTCTCGACTTCTTTCCCGAGGCACTCGCTAATGTACAACAGGTCTTCGGTTTTTGGCTTCTCTTCACCCACGACAGCATGTCAAGCACGTATGTTTAATTCACAAGTTGAGTTCGGAACATTGCTAATCGATGTAGATCTCCTTCACTTGAAGGTTTCTGGTCTCAAGGCTTTGGTAGCCAAGGAACTCTCCGAGTTGGTGATGACAGTGAAGCCTAAAAGCACGTGCTGACTTGGTCAGGTCGGCGAAGAGGACTAAACGTAACACCGACCAGGTCCTTTCTGGATTCACCTCAATGCCTGAAATTGGAACGCGAATTTGAACAAATCGATATGAATGGAGACGAATGGAGATGAATGGAATTTCATTGAGGAAGGACGGAGAATAGCGGAGGAGAACGGGAGCCGTAATGAATATTGCTGCATTTAATTACTGGTTCACACTGACGAACGAGACGCAAACGACTTTCTTTCTCTGGGCTGGCTTATATCACTAGGCGCAGCATTTCCGAGCTCACAGTGAATGCTCGATGGACGCATTTGTACAGTAACACCTCTCTTTCTGGCATGACTAAAAGCTGGGGTCAAAGGCCACATGATACAAATGACAATTTAATGCAAAACACATGGAAACCTGATTGTTGAACATTGGTCGGGTTTAGCTGAGAAGTCATCTGCTGATCTTTCCTCTGCGACTCGGCGACATCAACCATCACAACCTAACTGCGCCCTCAACATCTTGAACCGGACCATCGGACGCAATTGGAGCGCCAAAATCAGGACTGGCGTCCCTCCATCTATCTTTAACAACTCTTCAACTTACTCTTACCGCTGCCTAGAAAGGTGTTGCCGTCAGGCCTTGCCCTTCTGGGTGTTATGAATATTCTCATCTAACTAACCTCTTCTCCTCTCTGCATCCGATTCTTTTCTGCTTGGAGATATTTCCACGTATCCAGCAATCGACTTGCTCAAGAATTACCCTTCGACTCTAACCTTGGGACAAGCACAGTGAAAATGGTGTTCGGACTGTTGGCGGTGCTCGCTTGGTCGACGTCCACCATCACCCAAGCTCAAGCACCGGGGATGCCCATCCTCAGGTACGCAAAACAAGCGTGTGTGCCTATGTATGTCGATGTTGGAGCTCACTGACTTTGACAGCACGCACACAAGCGCCTTGACAAAAGCTGCGCACTGCACCACCACTGCTTACACCGCACCAGTCATCCAAGGTGGCCCCACAAGCACTTACTATTCCCTTACCACCTACACATCCCGCGTCTATGATTGCCATGGCTGCGACACCGTCGTGGTCATTCCATATGGTCACGTCTTCGTGGTATGCCCCCCAACACTGGAGCATCTCGCTTTGACATGTCATCCGAGTCATCCCCTACCGAGTTTCTAGTTAACGTCTCGGTCCAGGAGATGACATTTACCACCACTGTGACTGCGGACCTCGCGACCACTGTCACGGTCCCAAGATGCAGTCCGACACCAGGCCCAGCGACCATGACTGGTCTCAGTTGAGGCTATCGGCCACGGACGACGTGCTGGAAATCTACAAGCGAGGAGAAGCAACAACACTGCCACATCATATGGCTGGCCTCGGCAAACCGAGATCCTTTCCATAACAGAACATGACTTGGGATTCGGAGTCCTTCGTAAAGATCGGCAAAAAGAAGAATTGGTGAGCTTGGGCTTACATCCTTCACCGACTGGAGCAGAGCCGGCGCAGCACAGATACAAAGCACCCAGCATCTCTGGTTTCGAGAGGAACAACACGTTGAGCTGGTGAAATGAGGTGACCGCCGACGCGCGTTTGTCATCTTGGGCTGACGTTGTTCATCTATTTGCTGCAGAATAGCAGTCTGACCAACAACAAGGAGAAGAGTTACGACTTTTGTCTATCACAACAACATCCGCATTGAGCCTTGGGCTTGACTGGTCTGCTCCTCGCATTTTTGCCACGTGCTTCTAACTCCGAGTCGATTCCAGAACCTAGGCAGAACTCACTGCTCTCTTTTCGAAACGTGATAGCCCGAGACATGAGCTTGCTGCCAGTGCAGCGGCTTGAAGACCTCAAAGGTGATTCGAGAGTTGGGCACGTAGATGGCCTGTGGCCTGCTCATGTCGAAATTAACATTGCAGCAGCGCAAAATGTCGTCGTGTTCGGTGCATCAATAGTCGAGGGGCGATCAGCCTTAACGGGCAACACTCTCCCGAGACTGGAGCAAGTGCCAGCCTCTTGCACCGCAACACATCAAAAATAGTCCATGTTACCGTCCCATCAGGCTAAATACTGCAGATCAGTTCGGCTTTATCTTGCCGTCGGCCACTGGAGAATGACTTCCAAGCCTCTTCTCTCGCGCTCAAAAGCAGAAGAGCCAGGTATCCTTCGCTATATCTCGGCAGCTATTAGGCCGAATGGTCTCCACTACCGTCCACTAACCTCATTCCACCATACCTCTCTCCCAACATCCCACAAACCTCCCCAGGTTTGCGGAGTCTCCAGTTCCAGCATCGCCTTCTACGGTTCAATGTTTCTCTCGTGATGTCGAGCAGGGCTAGATTGTGGAAGGGTGCTTGAAAGTTCTCGCCACATACCTTTTCTCGTTTCGGCGTATATTAAACCAGTGACCCAGCCCCCGACTGCATGCTTTTATCTCTTACCAATTTCCCTTCTCGGTGCCCGAGCCCCCCCCCCTGCAACAATATCGTCAATCCTTCGAGGACGGCAAAATGGGGTTCTACAAGCGCAAAATCACTGTCTCCGACGGCGAGATCACAAATGCTGCTCATCTTACATTGAGGCAGTCATTCTTGCCAAACTGTTTGGGTATGTGGATTTGCCGAACGGTTGATAATGATGAGCGACGATGACAACACAAACTTGTCACCATTACGCCCACTACACCATTTCCTTTTTTCCGATGTCAGGTTCGAGACCAAGACAGTCTGCGGCAGGTACTAACAGTGAATCAGTCACCATCCTCTTCTTTCTCTGGGGCTTTGCGTATGGACTTCTCGATGTGTTGAACAGCCACTTCCAGACCACGCTCAATATCACCGCATCTCGATCTTCCGGTCTCCAAGCCGCTTACTTTGGAGCATATTTCCTCTGCCCTCTTACAATCTCGGGATGGATTCTGCGGAGGTTTGGTTTTCGGTAAGAGCGGAATACCCAGGACTACCGAGGTCAACCCGTTGATTCCTTACTTTTTATCAGAATCACATTCATGACTGGCTTGGCCGTGCTGGCAGTTGGATGTCTCCTCTTCTGGCCGAGCGGCGTTAAAAAATCATTTGGTGGCTTTTGCGGCTCCATGTTCGTGGTCGGTGCCGGGTTGAGCACGCTCGAGACCGCTGCCGATCCATTCCTCTCCATCTGTGGGCCACCAAGATACAGCGAGATCCGACTGAACTTAGCTCAGGCGGTGCAAGGTGTCGGTAGTTTCGTCGCCCCTTTGCTGGCGAGCAGGGTGTTTTTTGCGCACACTGGTAAGACCACCTCCCTTGCGATACTCTTTCGAGGCAAGTAACTCACTCAATGGCCTGCAGTCGACACCGACCAAGGCTTGAGGAATGTCCAGTGGACATATCTGGGCGTCGCTGGATTCGTCGGCGTCTTAATCGTTCTCTTCTTCCTGGCTCCTATGCCTGAGATTACGGTATGTACTTCGAAGGGACTGCCTCGCACGCCTTGTCTGACTCGTTGTGCCCAGGACGCAGACATGCATCATCAAGAACACGTCATTGCGGAATATAACCCTGGACCGCTGCACAAGCAGTACACTCTGTTCCTGGGTGTGTGGTGTCAATTCTGTTACGTCGGCGCCCAGGTTGCCGTTGCTGGATATTTCATGTAAGCGGAGCCTTGTTTTCCTTTTCCCTTGAATCTACATGTCGTAGAAAGGAAAGTCAAAGTCAGCTAACGCATTTACTCTCAGCAACTTCGTCAAAGAAACCGGCCGTTCGGCCGCTACAGCCTCGGACCTCCTTGCCGCTGCCCAAGGCATCTACGCGGCCAACCGCTTCATCGCAGGCTTCCTCATGATGATCCCCGCCGTGAAGCCGCGGTACATGCTCATGCTGTACCTGGGAATGTGCTGCATCATCTCTTTGATCGCGGGCCTCACGCGGGGCACGACCTCCGTGGCGTTTTTGATGCTCGTCTTCGTGTTCGAGAGCTGCTGCTTCGCGACCATCTTCACCATGTCGCTGCGCGGGCTGGGCAAGTACACCAAGCGCGGCGGGTCATGGCTCGTGGCCGCCATCTCGGGCGGCACCGTGTGGCCGTCCATGACGGGCGCCGTCGTCACCCGCTACAACGCCCATGTCGCCATGTTCATCCCCATGACCGGATACATCGTGGGCATGGTCTTCCCGATCTACGTCAACCTGCGCCAGCGTGAGAGGATGGACATGCACCGCGCCACGGAGGTCGGTATCGTTGTTCCTACTGAGAAGGAGCTCGAGCTTGAGAGGCAGCAGAGCGTCATCGAGGACGGCGGGAAGCCCCAGGCCGTTGAGATCCGCGAGGAGGCAGATCTCAAGTGATGATGCCCCCCTCGAGGACGGCGATTGGGCTGGGATGCGTAAGCGAACGAAAACGCAAATGGGCAAGCATGGATAATGGCATCTGGCCCCAGTAAATGTATATCCGGTAATGCAAAGACTGAAGTCATGACGAATGAGTATCTAAATGTCAGCGGGGTGCGGATAGACTGCTTCCGCCGCCTAGACCATTATGGACTTCTACATACCTGCCTGTGGATATAAAAGAGGGTGATGCCTCCAGCGTCTTCCCCCGTAGCCTTCCTGCCGTGTCTCGTTTGTTCCACGATCAAACCGTGCGTCCTCTCGCCCTTCCCCTTCTTGTGCCGAGCAGATACGACTGTGAGAGGAGAGTCCCAGCTGGCCTGGCTCTTTGAGCTATTCGAGCACAATCCCAACGACATTCCTTGGAATTCCGCGTCATTCCCCCAACGGCCTCGCCATGCATGACGCCGTGAAGGCATGTTTCGCGTACTAGGGCGTACTTGTGCGTGGGCGTGCGTGTCTTGGACTGTTCCCGCGATAGCGAGAAGAAGAGCTGGTCTAGCTGTCGTTGCACTCCTGGGGGCAGGTGGAGCGGGACGAAGTCCGATTTTGTGCCGCTCTTCGTGGTCGGCTCTGGTACTGGTGTCGTAGCTTGTGCCTGAGATTGTTGAGAGGCGGTGCTGGCGGCGTCGCTGGGGCTGTTGGTAGACCTTTGTCGTCGCTCTGCATTTTCTTCCTCTTCGGGTTTTGATGTTTCGTGCTTCCTTGGCTGTTGGAGCTGTGATCTCGATCACCGTCAAGGCTTAGACTGGCGTCAAGGATGGCGCGGAAGGGGCGCCGCAAGTCGGACCGCCGTCGTCGTTATTGTCTGCCTCTTCGTCAGTCCGGTCTTCGCATGCCTCCATTTCTGCGGCTTCCGCCGGCTCGGCATCATTGATCGCGTTGCCATCGCCTTCTCCGCTAACGGCAGTACTAGACTCTACTCTCTTATTCTCAGTTGTATTTTCTGGTCCGCCTTTGTCTTCTGACCTTTCCTTCCCTCTCGTCTCCTCGTCCACTATGGCCTGCCCCTCAGCCCTTGGCAAAATCATAGGTGTCTTCGCCCGGCCCAATATCCACACTTCGTCCTCCCGCTTAAGACTCTGTGCTCCGATACCCAAATGTACGGCCTTAGAGTTCGATGTATACCTCAACTCTCTTTCGAAATCGCTATAGGCATGGTGGTGTTCAGCGAGGGATGCTAGTCGAGACTGACCAGTCAGAGACTGATATCTTTGGGTCTCCAAGTCCCATGAGCGGAGGACTCTCACTTCATGCTCATTACGTTGCAAAGGAGATCTGAAGATTTCTTGGGTGCGAATGGCGATGTTGGAGGTTCATGCAAAAGAGAGAGCGGAAAGGGACCTGTCAAGGTCTCGAACCGATTCCAATTTGTGAAGCTGTTGCTGCCAATCTGCACGGGAATGGCGCTGGCGTAACGACCCCGACAAGAGCAAGATAGAGACTTTATACATAGTGTACGTCTGATCTGAGGCGTACATCCGAGCAAATGCACGGATGAAGGATGCAAAGACGGAAGACCAGCGGAATCCGGAGCTGGATGAATGTTTCTGTACGTGCCCGATAATATCGTTCAACAGAAGACCTCGAAGCCGCTGGCTGTAATTGTTTGAGTGCTGCGCAGAGGATAGCTTTAACCAGTATAGAATAATCTACATTAGAGTCTTGCATTCCATCTAGGGAAATACCATTCAACCGGGTACCTCTCATTGAGCCCTGCCGCAAGAGTCCATACGCTTATCCAAAACCTGTTGTTCTTGGGAGACTCACGGAAGTCGTAGTGGCTTAGTTGTTCGTCAACAATATCGCTGGTTGTGTCCAGGTAGATTCCATTCGCACGAAGCCGACCTCCTCTGACGCCGTCTGGATTCAGCGTAGCATTGAGTTTAACATCTGCATCTTCCCAACTTCGATCTCCACTAGCTTTCTAAGGATCGTTCCCTCTCCATGACAACGGTGCAGGTTTCAGGTCAACCGGTAACCAGCTTGGCAAGTGAGGAGTTTTTGTCCACTACGCATCTTAAGCATGGACTAAAATCGCAAGTCCTTGTAAGGCCGCAGCATCGTCCTTGCAACACGGGGTTAATGGCAGGCCGTTGATTCACTTACACAGTAGCTCGGGATCACAATCGGGCTCCTAGTTGTAGAAGATCCTGAACCAGCTCTAAGGAGGCTTAAATATGCTCATGTGCGTAATTGTAAGTAAGAGGCGTGCTGGGTTGTTAAAAGATCTTTTAGGCTTTAAGAAACGATCTGCTAACTACGCCAATCCAACCACCTCAGAGAATGGAGATTGAAACCTTGAGCATCTGCAGCATCTACTTATACTTTAAAATAATATTGAAAACGTTGAATTGTAGGAAAGCCGGGACAGTCATAAAATAAGAAATACCGATTGACCATCGTCTACACCCGTAGCAGCCCGAAAACAGCATTGGAGACATTCATTCGCAAAATACAGCGCGCCTTTGATTCCGACAGTCGGTTCGTCTCGAGAGACAGCAATGTGAAGCGAAATTGCTCGCCGCCTCTTCCGACAATGATCTCCTTTCCATGAATAGAATGACACTCAACTTTCTCGGCTGTGTCGGCACTGTGTGCGAACGAGACGATTTTGTTACTCTGTCGGTTCCCATAACTCACCAACATGAACGGCTGCATCCTTTTTATCCTTAGAGAGCGAATATACTCTTGTGTAAGTATTGAGATCTCAGTGAAGTCAGGTACTCCATCTGTTAGGTCGGTGTAATATCCATTAGGATGCCCGCGATCTAATACGAAGTCAAATGGCTTCCCATCCCGTTCAATTTTATTAGGCACGACATACGCTCTTCCAACTAAGTTTCAATTAAGTGATAACTCCCGTGGCATATCGAGGTAAAGGTAAAGACCATCTATAGTGACGATCGAGACATCGAGTAGATGACTTAGACCGAATATATCTTGACCTACGAAGAGTTTCGTCGCATCTAAAAGCTTAGTTTTTTTGCAACTAAAATCTCCGAATTAATACTGCGGGTTGTTGTTTTAAGAACCCGATATATGTGACCCATGCGTTTCGCCTTTCTCAGCAAGTCATCGTCTGTGTCCGTCCTCATTCGTCGCTGCCTGACGTAGAACTGTTTAAAGCCGACTCGTGAAGGTAGAATGTCATTCGCGATCGTTATACTAGCTATCGCCGTAGATATTGTAACAACGCAAAGTGGCTGTGCAGTGCTGTGCAGGGCTGGTAGAGTGGTAGCAAAAGGGGGAGAAGTTGTCTAGTCACATGTCAAACCAAAATGGGCTGGCAGAGTGCCATTCTTTACAGTCGAACAGAGTATCATGAATTCCATAGCCTTTAAGTGCCGTCTACCTAATTCCTGAGTGTTTGACCAATCCTGTCCTGTTTCTCGATGCTGCCGCTGTACTAGGTGTTCGCAGCCCTAGCCACCGCTCCTCTGGGTGGTGTTGGTGGTGTTGTCTTGTCAGTGCCAACCAGAAACGCGTTCTCGATTCCCGACCTGCTGGACAGGCCTCTGCGCGTTGTTGCACGTGAACGCCGAACCCTGAAGTGCTCTGTTACAATATATACACGTTCATTACCCTAGATAGCTGACACTCCCTTCGTAGCCAATTCATGTTAGCTATAGAACCGTACCGTTCTTTGTAACAACGACCACTCATATCTTGCGTCTCCTACTCCCAGTTCATACTATCATGGATCTGTTACTGAGAAGCTTAACATAGTTAGGTGATACGGCAGCAGCTCTAACAGGAGTCCAAATGGGATCGCCATTCACATAGAAGCTTTCGGTCAATGCTCGAATCACCATATGCGAACGTCTTGAAGATACGTGCTGCACAACACATAGTGGTGCCGACGATGTTAGAAGTTTTCATAAGTCTCAGGAAATCGCGACTAAATGCTCCAAAGACGCAATTGCCCTAGCGAAGTCTTCTACTTATGGTTATCATTTATAAACCCTTAGCTTCTAGATGTAGAAATTCAGCACTGTTTCTTAAGTAACAGGTATTCGTAAATGATTGCATTTCCAGTGGATTTGCATCGAAACCGCTTTTCAGAGATGGTCAGGCATAGTATGAAGTTGGAAGTGGACATGTAGCCAGCGAAAACTACCTCAATTAGAGGGGATAGGGGGTGATTCAGGGATGGCCACCCCGTATTCATAAGGCTGGAATATCCCAACCAAGTCACTCTCACTGTAGGGCATGAATCCAAGGGACACGCAGACGGTTAACATGGCGATGTGGCTGATAATGGATGATGGATGATGGATGATGGCCTCCAGTTTTGGCCGAGAGATGAGCCGCTTGCGTCTCCACTTCTTGGCACTTCTAAAACTGCCGCCTTAAGGTCCCAAACCTCTTCGTCTCCTGAGCGATTGAGCCCCTTTTGATATCTCCCTCCTCTCAACTGTGCTCTCAGCAAAATCAATGTCCATGTCAGCTGGTATCATTCATGCCACGACTCGATATTTCATCCATTCTTCAAACGAGGAAAATAATCCGATCAGGTATTGTGCTGTCGTAGACGCTTCAGCACCTCAAGGGCTTCCTCTACCTGCTCTGAAGTCGAATCAGCATCAGACTTCTCGCGGTCGGGGCGAAACAAACTTACGGGTCATGCCATTCAGAGCCTCAAACGCGATTGCATAATTTTGCAGCGCCCTCAGAACTCGGCCAACCCCGGCATACAAATCCTCAAGGCCCTTGTCGGCAGCGGAACTCCTTTGGTTGACGCACCGCATTTCTAGGCTTTTGTAGCACAGGGTGAGCAAGGTATAACAGCTCTGCATGGCGCAGCAGGCAAATGAAGGCATAGTTCGTGGAGTCGGAGTGGAGGAGACAGATGACAGCATTGGTGAAGAAAGCATAGGGAGTGGCAACTGCATTGGATTGGGGTAAGGGAACGATTCAAATGCCCGACCGATGGCCAGGGCGGCTTTGAGACAAGTCTTTGCTGCTGGCAGGTCAGTAATCGATATTCCCTTGGTCAGCGCGTCGGCGTGGTCGCTAGATGCATCTAAAGAGGCCCCGTTGGGCGACTGCGACCAAGGCCCAGGAAAGCTGCCGGACTGAAAGCCTCTGGGTGAAGTGTTGGAGAATGCAGATGGTAACATGGCATGACAGGAACATCCAAGCGGGCGCGGAGAAGATGTGTCGGCTTGATCTAGATCGCAGTGACGACGAGTAAATATTGGGACATCTTGAAAAGCGCGATATCGGTGGAGTTTGATCCTTGCACTGTTCAGCTTGATCAGCGCCTGCAACCGCAGCGATTTGGCCAGAGTGTGTTCTTCGGCATCTGTAGGCGACAGGGCGGACGGTTCGGTCGAGGAGGACGCATATCTAACAAGCACTGAGTCCATGCCACTCTCAAGTATGGCTTTCCTCTGATCCAGCGTACTGTCCCCCAGACCGGTTTCGAGGGCCTTCTTCAGCGCTACAGTGTACTGGGTACACCTTAGGATGCACTGCTGGGCTTCGATGAAGAACGGCCACGCGTCAGGGTCCGCTGGCGCTGTGGGCAAAGGAGTCTTGAACTGATGAAAATCAATCGAGATGATTGGAGGCTGGTTCAACCGGATTAGACAGTGGTTGCCATCGATCCGTAATGATAAAACTTACCGTGCTGCTAACAATGGAGGCCTGCAGAACGACGATATACTAGGATCCAGTTCAGCGGGTATTCTTCACCAGACATGGCTCATCGACTTACCGTCATCCACCAGGCGCGTCGGCGCGCTTCTGTGTATTCGTCCAAAGACAGATCAGAGATGTCGTGCAGGCAGAGTCTGATAGCAGCATCATATGCTTGGCTGGCTCGATTTCTCATTTTCGCCAGATTCCCCCGCTGAGCATATTCATAGATACTCAGCAATAAGTGCGCCAGAACACCTTCCAGCTCCACTGGCACACATGGATGGAGCTTTTCGCGATCGACCGATGGTCGACGATGATCCAAGGCTTCGGACGGGTTTGTGATAGATTCGAGCAGCTCGGTCTCAATCTCGATGCTCTCCATGGCCATCTGGGAGAATGAGTGCGCTCGCTGCCTTCTGAGACACACAGATTCATCACTGTCCGGGTACTCGTCTTCAGGATGGGGGATCAGAACAAGAATCGCCATTAATGCCATTACCAGAGAGGATGCTGGCTCGAAGAATTTCGATTCGCTTGCCGGGTCATCAACTTGCAATGTCGTCACTGGCGGCGGCAGGATTGGGAAGTACGGATGGATGAAGATGTAGTAGGCATTGAGAATGGCTTCGTTGTCTTGATAGCTCCGAGTGATTGGCGTGTAGGGTTTTCCGTGTGGATCGTCGTCCAAGGTATTGATTGTGTCGTCGCCTTCGGAGGGCGGCATGAAAATACTGTCAAAAATTTGATCGCAGTCATCCTCATCATCGACGTCGATCAACCCGGCTCCGGGGGCAATCATGGTGGCAATGAGGTCGTTATGTATCTCTTCAGACGACAGGATCAGTGCATCCCAATCAATATTAATGTCTGGGGCAATTTCTTGAGTCTGAAATGCTGCTTCGTCGGCCCGCCGTTGCCTTTCTACTGCCATAAAGGCCTTTTTGCGCGACACCCGAGGCCCGCCACGATTGCTTTTGACATAGCGGCATTCTTTGCCCCTGATCAGACACTGAAAACAATATCAGGCACGGTCCAAATCAATCACAGCACCACCCACCACATACATTGTTACATGTAGCCTTGGCATCACATCGTGTTCGAGACGCACGGCTTGATCGCAGTTATAAGAGGAATTCGCAAGTAGACGCTCGATCCAGCAGCGCTTACCAAGATGTACACGCCACCTTCACCGGCGGCATGATATTTTTCCTTCGGCGGCTTTGACTGGGCGCCCTGGGCCCGTTATCCATGACGGCAGAAGTAGACATGAGGCATGCAGGGGAGATTCGGGGCCCTGACTTCCCAGAGTCTCATACGTATTAAAGAGCGTGAGGCTTTTGAAGTGCTCTTATGGCGCTTCCCAACTTGCAAGACTCGGCGTCAACTAGGGTGTTGTGAGCGGGGGAATTTGGGCGACGAGATGGACGCGCACATCAGAAGGGAGACTCCAGGTGATATATTAATCAGGAGAAAGTTGCTGTTGACTTGGGGCCCCCGGACTTGGCACCCTTTGTTACCCAGTGCGTGTGGTTATGTGGTGAGCAATCCTTCGTAGAGATAAGCAACTCTTCTTATCACCCAATTAGAGGGGTACGCTAGCCTAGTCGCCCAAAGGTTCTAACTACACTAGGTAAACATACCTAGATTGCTCGTGGCGGGAGGGGGTCTTCTGGAGCTATGTATGATATTCCATGTATCTACTTGGTAGGTATCTGGCAACTAGTCACGCCACATAACAGGTAGCGAGGCTCTGGATCGGAAGACTACGCCTTGCTCACTCGCTGAAAACGACATGGTCTCCAGGCCTTCTATTAACGGTTAGCGTGAAAATATCAGGCCTCGCATAGCTGCCGACCGGATCGAAGTCCATTCTGGCCTGTATGAGATCGTCCATCCGTAGTTGCCCATAGATGATCTCTTCCCGATCCCAGACGGGTTCGGCAATAAATGTGCCCAATGGTCCGACGATACAAGAGCCGCCGTGGCTGAGAATGGCGTCGGGGGTCCAAGGAGAGCCATCTCGTTGTCTGTCATGATGTCCAGGTGAGAAGGGTGGATAGTCAGACGGAAAATCGGCCACCTGGCAGAACTGGTTGCATGAAATAACGAAACAACGGCCTTCTTTGGCGATGTGTTGCATCGATGCCACCCATGCAGGCAAGTCATCCGCGTTCGGTGCAATGTAGACCTCGATCCCTTGTTGATATAAAGACAGTCTCGCAGCAGGCATATAGTTCTCCCAGCAGATGAGTCCGCCTACACGGCCAATCTCCGTATCCACAACCTGAAGGCCATCTCCTGCTCCTCTTCCCCACACGAGTCTTTCGGCTGCCTGTGAGAAACAATCATCAGTTGCTGCAATCTTAATATCCAAGGAAGGAAAACATACTGTGGGGATGAGTTTTCGATGGGCGTACAGCAAGTCGCCAGTTCTCGAGAGGAGTACTGCTGTGCAATACAGGGTTCCTCGTTCTTTCTCGATTATCCCAAGTGACAGAAACACGTTGTAGTCTCGTGCAATCATCCGGAGCTCCTCAAATGCGGGAGACGGAATCGCCACTGCCGAATTGTAGTATTTTGAATACCATTGGCGGCCGCGAGGCTCTCGTGCTCCTATCGTGGCATCAAAGGCGTAACGCCACGGATATGCGCTGAGGAACCCCTCTGGAAAGACAACGAGATCAGCGCATTCTTGCGCAGCGGCCTTGGTGAAGTGTCTGACTTTCTGTAACGACGCAGGGAGATCGAATGCGACCGGAGCTGCTTGTACGGCGGCAACCTTAAAACTTGCCGATGTAGACATAACTGTTACCGAAGGCTGTGCTTTGTGCAACCAGCAGGACTTTGGCCAGAACACGACATCCTTTTGCGCTTCAGAGATTGACCTCCGCGTCTGGCTCTGACCAGATATCCAACTTTAATTTCATATTTTTCAGCCTATCACGGACACTTGAGAATTTCAATATCGCAGTGGTGTACAAGTGCAAGGTACTCCGTGGTGGTTTCCGGTGTCTGACCCACTTTCCGGACTCTGGGGGAACCGTTTCAAAGCAAAGCCCGAAAAGCAAACACCGAAAGATACTTGTCCTCGCCTAAGCCTTATGGGTTGCTCCACACGTTCAATAACGGGTGGACCCGATGAAGTGCCTCTGGTCTATCGATATAGCACACAAACAATACCTCGTAACAATCAGGAAGAGCAGTTCGAGAAAGCATGGCTTTTACGAGACACGAAATCCTACGCGTCTCTCTAGGCGACCCCGAAAGAAAAGGCGCAATGAACGTCGGTATGTTGAACTTTTCCAAGGGTCTTCAATGTCATTCTCTAATCCTCGGGTAGAACTCAACTCTCAGCCAGAATGCAATTATTACACGAGCCTAGTGCGAAACTTGAAAACTGCTATCATACCCACGTTTACTTTAGAATCGGGTCAACAGCTCCACCGAGTACCTATAGCCTACAACGCCTGGGGCACCTTGAATGAGGAGGGAGACAATGTTCTCTTAATCTGCCATGCACTCACTGGAAGCAGTGACGTGGAGGATTGGTGGAAACCTTTGATCGGCCGAGGAAAGGCTATTGATACAAGCCGATTCTTTGCCATTTGCTTCAATTCACTCGGGTCGCCGTACGGCTCTGCATCACCATTAAGCACAAACCCAATCACCGGGAAACCCTATGGGCCAAGCTTTCCAGATACAACTTTTAGAGACGATGTGAGGATACAGAAAATGGTTCTTGACACGCTGGGAGTCAAACGGATTGCATCGGTCATCGGTGGATCGATGGGCGGCATGATTGCCCTTGAGTGGCCTTTGTGTACACCTCCAGGTTACGTTAAGACAATCATCCCCGTATCGACCTCAGCTTATCAGACCGCATGGGGGATTTCTTGGAACACATCGCAAATACGGTGTATCCAAGCCGATTCACAATTTCGCGGAGGGTACTATGCTCCGCATCCTCAAAGTCAGCCCGCACAAGGCTTGGGGGCCGCAAGAATGATCGGAATGCTCACCTACCGATCATACACTTCTTTTGAATCACGATTCGGTCGACGCAAGTCTGGGTCAAAACAGCCGTCGCAGTCTTTCTCAAGACCGATGACCTCCTTACCTTCTCCACCACCAACTGAGGCAGGAGACGACATCCCCGAGACAGCCGCCTCGAAAAGAGAGGCGCAAAATTTCGGACCGATTACAATATACTCAGCCCAAAGCTATATGCAGTACCAAGCGGACAAGTTTTTGAAGCGTTTTGACGCCAATTGCTACATCCACCTTTTGCGAAAGATGGACTCTCACGATATTACAAGAGGGCGGACTGCAACAATGCTATTGTCGTCTGAAGAGCATCCCAGCACTGAAAGCGTGGCCGCCGTTCTGGCAACATGTACAGCACCTGCACTTGTGGTAAGCATAGATTCAGACCTGTTGTTTCCGTCTGAACAGCAGACACTCTTGGCAAATTCTCTACCTCGAGCAAAACTTATGAAGCTTGATTCTTCCGATGGACATGACGGCTTTCTGCTAGAAATGTCGGCCATGGAAGAATCGATCAGTACATTCCTTAGGGGCCACAATGCCAACATCTTCGAAGGTCCTGTTTTCGGCGGTGACGAAGACGATAACGGAGAAGTTGTAACGGATAGCGTGTTTGGCGAGTTGGAATCTTTTTAATGATTGTATGTTCTTGTGGGATGCTTGATAGATCATTTTTTCTTCTGTTGTTACATAATGGCCAAAAGAATGTTCCACATTGTCTCAATAGCTCAGCCTTTGGGCTGTGATCCTTTCCTCAGGTTAACTTGCACAATGGCCAAATTCATGGCTTGCTAGCTAGGAAGCCTCGTCCGTTTCGGAATCCCATATGATGGACTCGCATTTGAAGGCCATCGGTCAATCCCGATCTAGTCTGCCCGGAGTTTGAGGATAGACTATGTCGAAATCGAAAAATTTTGGGCCGAAATCAGGTCAATCCCCGTCGGAGTGTGGTTCTGCCCTTATCTACTCGCTTGGTTGATGTTCGGGGACTGCAGGTTCCAGACTTGTCGTCCTGGCCCCCATCTCCGTCATCCACTAGGCCATCTGAAAGGAGCATTATCTGTATAACATTGTCCGGTTATAGTCCTTTTGGATGTGGCCTTTGTATTATTTTCTCTCATTGCGGCGCTATACCTTGCAAACAAAACAGGGCAAGAGGGAACAAAATGATTGCACGAACAGAGGAATATCGACCATGGCTTGTTCAGAAATATGGCGGCACCAGTGTTGGCAAGCTGCTGGACACGATTACAGCATCTATTATTCCACAATACCTGAAAGACTACAACGTCGCAGTGATTTGCTCGGCGCGATCTAGCGCAAGCAAGTCAGCCGGTACAACGAGTCTTCTCCTAAAGGCGCTAGCTTGCGCTGTGTCAGAGGATGCAAGTACGGTTGATTTCGACGAAGTTGTCGATATCATTCAGAGTGAGCATCTTTTGGTTGCAGCATCTCTACCCAATGAGAGTGCCCTGCAATCCGCCTCGAAGATCATTCAGCTGTTAAGACAGAAGATTATCAAAGAATGTGAAGCCTTGAGAAGATTCTTACGGGCCACCCAGGTCATCGGCGAAGCTTCTGACAGAGCGCAAGACAAGGTGCTTGGTGTTGGAGAGAAACTATCCTGCCTGGTGGTTGCTGCCGCGTTGTCACTCAGAGGTGTTGAAGCAGAGATGGTGAATCTAGAAAATATTGTCCAAACAGCGGACAAGCGTTCAACTCGTGAACAGCAAGCAGCCTACAAACAAAACCCTATTCTATACCTCCAGGGACTTCGAGACGCTGTCAAAGATGCAATCCTCCGGTGCTCTGCAACGGGGAAAATACCAGTCGTTACAGGTTTTTTTGGCTCCATGCCACATTCGCTACTGCATACCATCGGCCGTGGATATTCGGATCTATGTGCCGCGCTGTGTGCGGTCTCATTAGATGCTGAGGAGCTCCAGATATGGAAGGAGGTTGCTGGTATCTTCACAGCCGATCCTACGAAAGTATCAACAGCCAGAGTTCTGCCGATGATAACGCTGGAGGAGGCGGTCGAGTTGACATATTACGGCAGCGAGGTGATCCACCCTCTGACAATGTCACTTCTGAACAAGGAAGACATAAACCTGCGCTTGAAGAATGTGAAGGATCCTGCCGGGGCCGGCACTGTCGTCTACTCGACAACGCCTAGCCCGAGTCCAGTGCAAGCACCCAATTCTACGGAGATGGAGATCAGTCGTTCATTATTCATGACTTCAAACGGGTACTACGGCAAAGACCAGGCCAAACGAGTTCCTACCGCCATTACAGCAAAAGATTTAATCACTCTCGTCAATATAACTTCGAACGGCAAGCTCCCTCCACCAGCTTTCCTTGGTCAGATTATCGGCATCCTTGGACAGCATCAGCTTTCTGTCGACTTGGCAAGCAGCAGCCGTCAGTCGCTCAGCCTGGCTGTATCGGCTTATGGATTGGTGAATGTCTCCGATTCAATTGAAGAAGCCCTGTCAGAACTCGAAGAGTTCGGCTCAGCCAGCATCGTGCCGAAAATGTCAATCATCTCGGTGGTCGGTCATAAAATGAAAAACATGGTAGGGATAGCAGCTGAAATCTTCTCCGCTTTGGCAAGCGCTCGGATCAATATTCATTTGATTTCGCAAGGAGCGAGTGAGATCAATATTTCGTTTGTTGTAAGGACGCAAGACGCGCTCTTGGCCATGGAGGTCATCCATTCGCAAGTCATGCGAATTCCCGGACACGCAGAGCGCGAGATTTCTCTCATAAGAGGTGAGCCATAAACATCACCATTTCCCTCCTCCAGCATACTGATCTAACATCTCTAGGTCCATGGCTTTACTGAACATGATTCGTGCGCCTCCCTTCCACATACCTTCAGGAATCGGGTTTGGCGTCTCCTGAAAATACCTTTTCTAGCTTCCAGATAGAACGTAAAAAAATCTTTGACAACCCTGTGCCTCTGCCATCTGCGACAGTCGTCCGAATTCCTGGCCAGAATACTTTCTCCTCTTCCCCCTCCAATTGACTCCAACCCCTGAGTCTTGTTGGACTAGCCTTATTAGGCAAGATAGGGTACTCTTGGCACTGCATCAACTTGGCACGTGCTGGGCTGGTATTTAAGCCTCTTCTGTCACGGATGGAACTTCTCTTTCTTCTTAATCAGTCAATCAACTTATGGCCCGAGATTAGTTCAACAATGATATCCAACGATGCCCTATCAATATGAGCGCGGAAGAATCTCCCATATGCAGAATCGTCTGTGAGGAACAGGTCAGGGCTCAATGTCATCTGATGTCCTTCCCGGACCGCGGGCTTTGCTTTTGATAAGCGGCGTTCGCCACACTTCTTTAAAGGGACCAATCAGCAAACGACATCTTTCTTCGGCCTTTGGAGAGAAAACTAGATGATGCAGGCATGCACTTCATCCTGGTCACCAGGGAGCAAACACTTGTTAATTAGAGATCCAAAGCAAGTTGTCACGCTTGAGTGGCAAGCGTGTTCTTCTTTCCCGGGTTTGCTATCCTCCATTCGCCGGTATTTGTCGAGATAAGCAGCTGCGTTATCTTTATTCGTAGCAAAGGCCGCGATACAGTATACGTTTCGACGACGTTGGTTGTCTGAGAGTAGTACGTTGAATATACAATATGTCGAGATAGACACCTGTCGTTACCGCCACTGAATGTGTCTATATCTTCATAACCTCAGTTAATCCACGGTTTCTGTCTCACCACACATTCATTGCCCCTTTCTACCCACGACAACAGATACAACGAAATATGGTTTCCGGGCACCTGGGGGAGGTGAGCAAAGCTCCAGAATATGAGACTGTCGCTCTGCACGGTGGACAGCAGCCAGACCCCATCAACGGTTCAAGGGCTGTGCCCCTGTATCAAACATGCGCCTACAACTTCACCGACGCCTCGGATGGTGCAAGTAAATTCGCATGGTCAAAGGACGGCTATGTGTATACTAGAATGGGTAATCCCACAAACTCGGTGTTCGAGACCAGGATGGCGATGCTCGAAGGGGGTGTGGGGGCCGTCGCTACCGCCAGCGGCCATGCCGCCCAATTTATGGCCATTACCTCAGTGTGCGAGCCAGGTCACAACTATATCAGCACCATGAACCTATACGGCGGCACACACAATCAATTCAGAGTTTACATGAAGAAGTTCAACATCATTTGCAAGTTCATGCAGGGACAAGACCCGCAAGGGATCAAAAAACTGATCGATGACAAGACCAGGGCCGTGTACATTGAAACCATCGGAAATCCCCAATTCAATGTACCCGATATCAACGCTATCGCTAATGTCTGCCACGAGGCGGGTATCCCGCTGATCGTGGACAACACTTTCGGCATGGGCGGATATCTTGCGCAGCCAATCAAGCAAGGCGCCGACATCGTCACGGCCTCATGCACCAAATGGATCGGCGGCCATGGGACATCGATGGGCGGAATTGTGATTGACGGAGGCCACTTTGACTGGTCTGCCTCGGGCAAGTTCCCCGGTTTCACTGAACCGTCCGAGGGTTACCACGGCATGCGGTTTTGGGAGACTTATGGCTACAAGGCTCTGGCAGCTAAGCTTCGCATGGATGCCATGAGAGATCTGGGTCCCTGCATGTCGCCTTTCAACGCCTGGCTCTTTCTCCAGGGCCTCGAATCACTTCCAGTTCGCGCCGACAGACACGTCGCCAACACGCTTGCATTTGCACAGTGGCTTGAGAAGCACCCCTGTGTTGCATGGGTAAACTATCCAGGTCTGAAATCGCATCCCGACTACGAGCTCGCTCAGCGTGTTCTACCGAAGGGAGCCGGAGCCGTCCTCACCTTCGGCGTGGCAGGAAATATAGATGAAGTCGAAGCCGTTGTCAACAATCTCAAACTCTGCTCTCACCTGGCTAACGTCGGTGATGCTAAGACATTAATCATTCATCCCTGGCGAACCACCCACCAGCAGATTCCTGACCAAGAGAAGATCAAGGGAGGTGTCACGCCCGACATGATTCGCATCAGTCTCGGCTTGGAGCACATCAACGACATCATTCACGACTTCGAGCAAGCTTTCCAGGCCGCGGGTCTGAAGGGCGCCAAGGACTGGATCCCGACGTGGAAGAAAGGAATGGAGGGCGAGGAATGGTCCAAGGGTACATTATACGCACCAAATCCCAATGGCGTCAAGAAGGAGGCGGTCACGAGTGTCTAAGAGACACGGATGAATGAATTGCTCACCTGGCAAGCAGGGCCCCGAGACGCCATCCAGTCACTGCTCCAGAGCTCTGTTGGCTTGCCCGGCGCGAAAATTCCATCATCCTAGACGCTCTGGGCAAATTTCTAAATCGTGAAGAATGGTTTGAATTATCTCGGCGGCCGCCGGGTGGGACGAATCTCACGCGTCGACTCGGAACCACGGTGCCTGCACATCCTAGCCACAAATCGCCTGGAAAAAGACATCAAAGATGAGCTATTTCGAGTTTCAAACTATAATCTCTTATTATATTGATTCAATCCGTAAGGCAAGCATTACTATTCCGACTTATTCGAAATCTTGTCCCCGCAAAAATTCCCCTAATATCACCGCCTGTAGCTCTTCAATTTGTTATATCCTCAATCGGGCTAACTGCCACATCTCGTCTTCCCCATTTTGCAAGGCGATCGCAAAGACAGACTTTCAACGCTCAGTCTCCCTGTGGTGATTTATCATCTGGCCTCCTATTTTGGGAAGATATTGCAGTTCGGATAGATCCGAGTCATCGAGCCCGTCCATTACGAGGAGTCGAGGATCCTTGAAGTTCCTGCGGGCTTCTAATTCTTCCCTGATCGCATTTACGCCTTAGCACAGGGTCCAAGCTCTTGATATCCGCCGAATATTCGACTTAGAGATATTCGGTGGGGAAGGAGCTGGCAGTAGCCCAGACACAGAATATCTGTCTTGCGCCAAGGTCTTTCATCATGTGGCAATATTCCAGGATAACCTCTATTTTGCTATGCACACTTATTCAGTCCAGACATGAACACGCCAAAAGGAAAGCCACTTCCCCCTGAGCCGCCGAGTCCGTCAGGTGCAATTGGATCTTCCCATTCCCTTCCAAACAAGTCGGGCCGAGGCGGGAGAATCGATCGGGCGGCTCGTCCGACAAAATCCTTGTTCATTCCATGCGGTACGAGCCTACCACACTGCGCAACGATTTTGGAGGTCATATAACCACCTGGACGGAGAACAGGTCAGAAAGTCTGTTTAATTGCTCAGCAAACGTGAGGAGGTCGGAATAACAGACTGGCAGTTGCCAATGAAATTGAATCCTGAGAGACGTGTCTGCGACTCTTTAACGACATCTCTACCAGATCGTCCATCTCTTTATCCATCTCCGAATGGAGCAATAGTCCGTGGTATCTGCCTGCATTTGATCGAACTTCTTTCATTCAATCTTTGCCAATTTGGTAAGCGCCGTCTCCAAACGTTGTGCATGACCAGATGACTTACCCGCATGTGCTGGTGCCTTCAATGAAAGTAATGGTTGGGTTGGGGTAGATCGGGAAGACTGTCCTTGATTTGTGGCCTTTTCATTGCCCCATAGAGGATTAGGAGCTCGGATAGCTCCTCCACTGCTCCGCCATCTGAGGTAGTTGTCAGATCGTTCGATGCTAATCAAGGGAGACCTACCAAGAGTCGGCAGAACGAGCGGTTCTTCGCTCGATTGACGACAGCTGTTCTGTGTTATTGGTACGATGCAACAACTGTACAGTGTCCTCGCTGAATCCCAGATAAGTTGGAAATGTGCCACATGCCTCACATCAAGCATCCTACAATATATCATGTCTATTCCCCAGCAGGTCACTCCACTGTTGCAGAAGCTGCTGCGACATACAACACCCATCACCACCAGAGCTGAAAATACCGGTGGCGAAAGGTGGTATGCATGCAGCGACAGAACTTGGCCCGGAACTTGAAGCCAACACCGTTACCTGTTGTCAACTCCCATTGATTTCGGCAATGTCTATCAGGTGAGAGAGATGGGTCTCAGTGAGCACGACAACCCCAGCCCACCACGTTCACGAAGGCCGAATCATCGTATGTTAGTTTCGAGGAACCTCGCACCCCAGTAGGACAATCTGTTGACCAAGTTGCATATACAAGCAGCAGTTTAACATGGGGGAAAAATGGGAAAGAATATTTAGGGTCGTGCGTATCAGGTGATAGAATAGACCGGTCGCTTTAAATGTCGCATGGGCTAGGTGTTTCAGAGCCCAAAGGAGTGCTGAGGGCCGGGCCATCGACACCATTTAAATTTTAGACAAGCTACCGGGAAATGTTGTGAGAGCAGGACAGCTACCGCCGCTGTCACCACTAGTCTTGCCTGCTGCATGTTATGTTTCGTATTGCGCGCGATATAACGCGGGGATAGGTTCCCTACAATCCACAATAGGAATACCATGTCGAATTTGCAACCCCGAAGCGAGTCCAATACAAGCAAACAAAAACACGGCGAGGCAGAGATTTTAGCTGCTCCGCAACTGACGTCCGACGGCACCCCCACCTTTCTCCAACCTTGGTTCAACATCTCTCTTGACATGATGTGCTTGCAGATCGATTTGCACCAAGAGATGCCTTCTTTCCAGTGGTGTAATTGCGAGATCAGGGCGAAGAACGCGAGGTCTGCTAAAGACTTCTCCATTTGCGCCGCTTCCATCCTGCTCCGGGCTCCTCCACTGCCGGTCTCTCAACGCCTGTGGTCCTATGCAAGTGACCAAATGGTAGATATAGGAGGCGTATGCAGGATGGATAATATACGAAATCATTTTCACTACTATGGCCGACTATTTATCCGTCAAATCTTGGAAGCCTGCTCGCGATTCGTGTCTCCAGGCGCCGTATAGAATATTGTCTCCAATGAGGCCATCTTATTCAGTTCAGTAGAGCGACTAGCAGGACCAAATATCTCCCATTTTACTGGGCTCTGCAAGATCAAGAAGAGAGCCGACTTGGAAGATCCAGAACTCACAATGCACTTCTTTGGTCATGGCGTTCATGATCAGTGCTCTATTGACCTTGGGGGAAGTTGCCTAATCGGTTCTTGGCTTGTGATAGGTCTAGGATGATAGGCGATTCAATATCTTTCCCCTGCGAGCGTCTGTCTCCTCTTACTTGATGATACGTTTCCTGTCATCCTCTTTCGAGGCCCCAGCTGACTTCCACACCGCCTTCAGTTCAATGTTCTCGTCTGCCACTGGTCGCACCTGGGCTAAAGTCAGTGATTTGAGTGGAGTAGAGGTAGATGGACAGCACTATAATCTGTTCACGTCTGCGATCCGGATACTTGTGGCAACTGGAAATGACGCTAACTCCTTCTGCCACAGTATCCAGCAGGAGCTAAGTGGGCAATGAGTAATCTACTAAGTTCGATTTAGTGTCTCCAGACTCAAATTATAATGTACCAAAAAATATATAAAAATTAAGGAAGAGTTGCGACGGAGAGGTAAATGTTAGCGTTGCATTCCCCCTGGTGAATTCCTCGATCCCTTTTTTCTCTGAAACCCTTTCCTAGGTAGGAGATTGACTCTGGATGGAACTGCTGTCTCTCTGAGAGCTTGCTGAATGAGTGCGACTAGGACATGCGAGAAAACGCTAGGAGGCTGGGGAAATGGTCATAGATACCTTCGGCGGCGCGCCTTCTGCCGCTCTCGCTTTAATCAGAACACGTTCGGGCGTTATGGATGGTAAGCGAGTTCAAGAGCAAGAGTCCGGCGAGAATCCTGGACCCATGGGTGCTGGATTTGGGAGTGCTCTGCTACAGCCTGCGGCTCACACAGGGGAATCAATTCGATGAGTCTGAAACATGGAAGACGAAGGGGATGTTCTTCACGAGCAGATGTTGACTTTGGTTGCCTCAGGTCCACATGACATACAACGGTTACAGCCTCCGATTGGCTTGAGTGCTATCATCGTGGAGGACGCCCATAAATACAGCCGAACCTCTTTCGCGTTCGACACGGCAACAACCCGACTATATTGCGTCCTGGTCCATAGTCTTCTTCGGTCATGGGAGTTCAACAAGTCGCTCCTAAGGAGAGGGTCGCGGAAGACGGCGGTGGCGGATTCGACCGGTCTGTTGCATGGTCAAGAAGTGGCCAGGCACCCAATCAGTGGAAAAGGAAAGCATGATGGACCTAAAGAGGTGGTATAAAGGTGCTTAAACTGAACATGGCGGCCTGGGTCAAAGAGAGCCCAGTATTGGGGATTGCGGCATTCTCTCCGACGACAGTTGACCTGTATGTGTACCTAGTATTGGCGGAAGTGGTCATCGAGTACTTCGTCCCGTCTGTGGCGTTGGGCTCTCATGATTCTTGGATGCTTCATGCGGAATAGCGGGAACTTACGACAATTGCTGCCCGTCTTCACGTTGACGTGGCACTCTCTTTTACAGCGTAGCATATATTTCCCCTCCAGGCTCACTCCTTTTGTCAAGGCGTTCAGGTGGCTGATCCCTGAGTTCCCTCGAGATCAACCTCATTCTCGGCCATCATCGTACTTGGACAAGTAGGGGAGTTCCTCGCGGGTGTGGAATTCTACAGCCCTTGGCAAGGCTGAGACACGCGTGGTGGTGGCAGTGCATTCTCCATCACTTGTGGCTGTGTCCTGCGCAATTAAATTCAGCCGCCTGATAATCAAAAGGACAACATTATTGACCCAGCCTCCCTTTGCTTGACTGCGTTCCTCTCATTCCTCATTCTGGGACGTACACATCAATTCGAACTAGCCAGACAGCACGACCTCGCCGCCCCCAGAATTACATCCTTGCAGCGACGCCTGCTAACCGCGGAACCAAAGACATTTCTCGCCCGAGTCCTTCAGCTGCCCATCCCACGTTTGATTCTCAGCTACCCTGAGGGTAACTTTCTCGGGCGCACCACCACGGTTCCTTTCCCGTTCTTTCCATTGCACACACCGACCAAAGAGCGGACGCTTATAGAACCCCCGGCGTCTGAGGCCGGTACAATCGCCGGCCAAGATGCTGTTGCAAGAGATGGTCATGGACAGCGACTCGAACCAGCCGCAAGATGTACACGAACGGCATTCGGTCCCGCCCACGAAATTTTGCAGATCAGATGTCGTATTTCCTCTAGTAACACCTCGGAAGCGTGCTCCTTCAGTGGCTTCGGTCGCGGACCTCGGCGGGGAGTCTGCGCAGCAGGATGGCCAGATAATAGGAATGGTAGCCGTCCGCGCGACAAACTCGCCGTGTCTGGAAGACGGTGACTCGTGTCGAGAAGATGAGAATCAACTGTCCGAGTCTCAAGGAAGCAGTCTGAAACCTCAGTTATCGCTGAATGACTTGCCGCTCGAAGTACAAGGTAAAGTCCTCGACTTCATCTTCGGGGACATGCATTCAGTCTATGCCGGTTCAACGTCGTTGCGAGGCAAGAGCGTCTCGTCACTGATGCGACATCCGCGGAGGAAGGCTGTCTCAGATTTTGCACTGGTGTCACCTACCTGGCGCGACCTGGTTCAGGAGCGGATATATCGACATATCAAGATTAAGGGCACCCGGGCCGGGCTGGAAGAATCCAAGGACTTTTTCTGTTCTCATTCCCATTTGACGAGGCTTGTTCGACATATTGAATTTTGGGTACCTGTCTGGGGAGACAAGGCGCCCTTCCATGATCTCTCTGTCAACCCGCTCCTGCCCAGGCCGGCGGCAGAACGCAACGATGGTTATTATCAGCTCGCACATCAAGCAAACGAGCGAGATCTGATCCCAGCCACCGACCTGCTAAGCTTCAGCTTCAAGCTATGTGCCTATTCCGCCACTCTCTCAGAGATTTTTGCCCATATAAGCTGTTTCTTTCCCCACTCGCGTGTCTTTACCCTCGAAGGGGGTCACTGCAAGAAGTCCAACATGATTCGGCAATTTCCAAAAACCCTCTTCCCGGACCCAAACCGGCGTCTGGAGAAATTACCAAATATTCGCACCTTCGCCATGCGCGGTGCCTGGAATGTAATGCGCAATTATCAACACTGGAAGACAATCGAAGATGCTCTCCCGAACGTCGAGGAGTGGCATTGTGGCTACGCGAAACCTCGTGCCGAAGCGGATGCCACGATCAATGACATCCTCACATACCTCCCCTCTAGACTTCGGCATGTGAATATATCTCTCGATGGAATGTACAGCAAAGATCCCACAACACTCGGCTCGAGTTTCGTCCCCGGGTCGGGAGGCCTACAGACGCATCTCTGTGACCACTTGGGTCGGGTCTTGCCGCAACTCGAATCCCTCTCCTTTACGGGAAAGATCTGCGAGTGTCTGTGGACGAGTGCATTCTCGGCCCTCTCGTCGCAAGTAGGGAAAGCAGAGGAACCCAGGCTCAAACATCTCGAAATCGTGGTAAAATCATGTTGCCGCCAACGAGTCACCGAAACCGACCCCTACACGGGAGAAACAGTCACCCATGAACTAGGAGGAATCATCGCCGATGGCGCTGGAATCACGAATCTCGTCTTTATAAAGGCCTTTGAACGTCTTGTCCTCAAGACTGTTGAAGCCCTGCCTCTCTTCCCGAATCTAGAGTACGTGAGAATCAGATTCATTGATTTGGATTCTCCCTGTACGTTGTTAAATCCGTATTGGCTGTTGGAAAGGGGCAGGGTGTATGGCATTTGGAACGAGGAGATCGTGGAGCGGTTGGGCGAGTTGATGCCTGACATCGGGTACGTCGAGTTGGGCGAGGGGATTGAGTGTGCAGGGAGCTACCACAAGCGATCGTCTTCCGGGTCGAGCTCTTCCAATCCTCCCTCGACTGGCATCGGTGGCCCGTCCCCTGCCGATGGCGGCCTTGGATCCGCAACGTCTTCGACAGGAGGTATTGGAGTCGGATCAAGTTGCAGCCTTTATCCGAAGTGGAAGCCGCGGAGTATCAAAACGAGTAGCTACAAGATCATCGCTGAGGCGAGGGGCAGTTGAACTGTATGTTTGAGCGGTTTCATATGCCGAAACACAGGACTTCTCTGAAACCCAAATGGTCTTTCAGCCAGCGACATTGAAAGCATTGCATGGGCGTTGACGAGAATGGGTCCTTTGCATGGTCATTTATTGTCGATCACGAGGTCTAATTTTGTATATCTTGAACGAACGGCCGGCCAGCACGACACTGATGGATGCATGGCATGGCATGGCGTGGCATGGCATGAGAGCAAGGAAAGGAAAGGAGCCGTGCGTGTTATGTATTGATGTGACGAGGAAATTTGCAATGTCAGAAGCGACAGGACAGGGGCCAGGCGCGCAAAAGTTTATTGAATGTGTTTGGAGTGTTGACTTAGTATTTTCTGTGCCATTTTCTCCCCAGTTTTGCCAATCAATGTCTTTTCTGTTTCCGCTTCGTCGCGATGTGTTGTGATATGTGGCGTCGCATCGCGCCCTGCTGTACCATGTCGCGTCGCGGTGCGGTGCGGCAATGTGCGGTGCGTTTAATGTCCACCGCTCCATGGGCTGAGGGTCAAATCCCAGATTGACCGGAAAGGGAAAAGTGAGGAAATGTGCCGAGTATGTATGTATGGGAAGCATGCGGAATATGATCGTCAAAACGAAAAGTTCACCTCTGGTTTTTATCCTGGCACTTCATACTTGAACGATTCTTTATGTGTCTCTGATGACCGTCAAGACCAGTAGAGTCCCTGGATATCTCAGAGCGAACGGTGATATGGTCCACCCGGTCAACATAACCTAAATGCTCACATGATTATTGACTCAATTGCTTTTCAGCACCCGATCCCTCGGCCCCAAATGTACGTTGGCAATACTGCTCGTGTCAATACTCGAATTCCCACGTCGCTTGCCGCGGACTGGCCTCGCCTTAAGCTCAGAGACGCTCGCGGTTGACCCTCCTTCGGAGGCCGTTGTCGATGAGGATGCGAGTTTGCCCCCTGCTTTCAGACTGGCGGCCATCTTCGAGTCCATAGACTTGTCAACAACATCACCCACCACAATCCCCAATATCCAGCAGTTAATCGCAAAGAAAGCCAGACTTGCTGCAAAAAGGCCGGGTACGAAGGTACTCTTCCCCAAAAACTCAAGTTGATAGCCTTGCTGCAGCCACACCGCTTGCCCGAGGACCCAGAGCACCAATGCCGTTACTCCCAGTGAGGGCCTCGCGAGTAGTGGCGAATTGGGCAGGTAGAGTGGTAGAAAGACGAGATACCAGAGAAAGTACTGTGAAGTGCAGACTTTATTGAAAGTCACGAAAGCAAGGGTTTGGGCTAGCATTGTGGTTGGAAGATCGCGCTTAGCCAGGCCGATGGGGATCAGAATTGTGGAGAGAAGGAGCTGAGGGATGAAAGCGAGAGACTCGAAAGAGATGGATGATCGCAGATTCGCATACGTCGGGTTTGCTGCCTGCGCTGAGGAGAGGTATAAGAGGGTATTGTATGGGGAGAAATTGTGCCGATGATCGATTCGAGTCAGGTGATGGAAAAACGTGTGTTGGAGGAATGGGAAGCCGTAAGTATTGTACATGAGGAAGTTGAGAGCTGCAAAGGTTGATATCGAGGTCAAGAGCAGCAGAAAGCGGCTCCTGTTGATGAATTGAAGGGCGACTTGCAGCATCGTTGCCGCCGACGGTTTTGAGGAAGGCGTCTCCAGCGCCCACAGCATGCTCGCTCCGTAAATGAAAGGGTATATCTTGAAATGAACACATAGTCCGAGCAGCAGTCCTGACAAAATGACTTTCTTGGTCTCAAAGGCCCAGAGAAGGGACATGACCAGAACGCAGAGGAGACCTTCACTACTTCCGCGTGTACTGATGTTCGCAACCATCGGATTCAAAAGCCACACGGCGGCATATTTCAGAGCCCGTTGCTCTTCCAAGCGCTGCCTCTTCAAAAGCCTGAGAATGAGCCATCCCGCAATCAAATCAGACAGAGCAAACAGCGCCTTGCCGAAATGAAACCACAGTCCTCCCCAGCTGGTAGGTAGCAGAATCCATGCTAGAAGGGGAGTGTATCGGTATGTGGCACGATCATAGGGAGACGAATGCCTGGATACGGCTCGCGCAGCGTCTGTGAAGACATAGTAATCGATGTCTGTGTATTTCAGGGCGGAAACCGAGTCCTGATATATGCCATAGACGAGGAGGGCGGCACGAAGGAGGAAGGCTGAGATGAAGACAAAGGTGCGGGATGAGAGGAGGGATTTGAGGGGTGAAGCCATGAGGGTCGCAGCATGCCTCGAGCTGCTCCCTGAGCGCGAGGCAGGATCCGAGTCAGGTTTTCGTTTGCCGGAGTGAGTCGCAAGCTGTTTGAACGGCTGGCTGACGGTTCAGTCAATGCGATTTTGAAGCGCAATTTGATGTCCGCTGGGGGAACTGTTTAAGGCTCGGCGGGCAGCTGCATTAGTGCCTAGAGGTTGGAGGAGGAGAACTGCTTTATATCAGGCCTGGGCTGGTGGACTTAAACACAGCTCCAACATCCGACGAGAACCAATTATAAATATCAATATTCACAGGGAGACCGGCTGTCGAAAAGTGACTTGACGACACGAAACCCTCAAATACCCTGTTCACCCTTGTTCAGCCTTGTTGCTCTTAAAGCAGCGAGAGAAATTGGCAACTTCCATCGACACCCATCAACGACATTGGCATTTTGTCTCTCTTCTTTAGCAGGTGTGTATCACCCTTGGCCTTCACAGCCTCAAAGATTCATCATGGCAGGAATAAAGAGAAAGCGCGACGAGGGGATGGCTGAGGATAAAACCTCCTCTCCTGAAACCAAGTCGCCGTTCCTCTCAATATTTGAAGGTTTCCAGGCCCAACTCGACGAGCATCACGACCGGAGAGAAAGAATCATCAAAGTGTCAAGGGATGTGACTGCTCAGAGTAAGAAGATGTGAGTTTGGTGTCGCTGTGTTGAATTGTTGTACCTCCTTCTGACGGAGTGTCGATAGCATATTCGCGTTACAAAGGTGAGATCGCAATATTCTCGCAAAGGTAACAACGGCCAGATCAGCTCATAATCATGACCTGCAGAGTTCGTGAACTAGGCAAACCCATACATCAGTCAATTTCCAAGCAAACGACGCCCATGTACACCACGATCCGCGACCTGCTGCAGAGCATTGTTCCGGACTTACGAGGCATCAACGCGTATCGCTACCGCAGCAACATTACTGGCGGCATCCAGGAGTTCATGGAAGCAGTCATTTTCCAACATTACCTGGAGAATCAACAGATCATGAAATTCGAGGACGCACAGGCACAGCTTCCAGAAGGTATCTCACTCACTTATGATGACTATGCGCTCGGCTTGTTCGACATGACGGGCGAACTGATGCGGTTCGCCATTACATATATGGCCACAAATGGGCAGTTGCCTGGAGGATCAAGAGAGGCAGAATCGTCTCCAAATTCCTCGATCTTGACGGATATGCAGGGTCTGCGTGCGGCGTTTGAAGGGCTAGATGCGGGTAAAGCCAACAGCCTCTCGAAGGATTTTGAGAATAAGCTCAAGACGACGAGGCAGTCCGTGGAGAAGGTCGAGAACGGGGTGTACCAGATGATTGTAAGAGGCAAGGAGAGGCCTAAGGGTTGGAAACCGGATACGTCGTCAGATGATACAGGACGGGGGAGTGGAGAAGCAGTTGAGAGCTATTGAAAAGGGAGCGTCCATTCCCAGATGGCAGAATATGTCTCTGGGTGTCTGCTCAAATGCTGGGCTATCTGAAGAGCTACTGAAGCATTTGTGACTCGATCCTCCACCGGCTTATGTCCATGATACCCACCACTTTGTATATCAGAATCATGTACATGCTGTGTACCGCAGTCCTCCAGATTTTTCTTCATGGCTTGGTTGGGTCTTCGTCCGCCTCCAAGATGCCATCCTTCACCAGCTGTTCTGGCTTGGGCCGCTGCTGAATCTTATGCTCAAGACTATCGGCTCGCATGTGCCTATCCAAGGCTCTCTGGTTGGCTTGCAGGGCGGGGGCGGCGTTTGAATCGGGGAGGATGTTGCCTATTGGCATGTAAGAACGGATTCAGCATAGCAGAATGGATTCACTCCTACGCTCGACCAATTCCTCACGGTCCGGTCGCTTCTCGAGCTGCTTCCTCAGGTTGTCTGAGTGCTGCTGGCGCTCGAGTTCGTGCTGTTTCGCTTGTAGGGCCCTATACACAGGGTAAGGCACTGCGCGTTGCCTTGAAATGCGCTGGTCTGGGGACTCACGGGGCAGCATTGCTGTTCAGGAGGATGTTGCGATTTTTCAGATCTTGGACATCGGGGCGCTGCTGCAAGTGTTTCTCTAGAGAATTCCGGCGCTCAATGGGGGAAATGGGGCTTTCGTCAACCTTGAGGTCAGGCGTGTTATCGTCGTTCAACGCGTTAGACATTGTGATAAGTGTCGGCTTTCTCGATTGCTTTCAGGTAGAGTATGGAAGGAAGGTCTAAGGACAGGTGAGAACAGTCTGACTGACGTCGCACCCCCCTTTGTCCTCTGCGATTGGACCCTGTTTTCAGCTGTGGCAATGACAACGGCAAAGCTGGGCCTGGGGTTTGCCCTGCTGATCCCGCCGACTTCCATGTGCCACTGGCTGCCCCGCGCTGGCACCTGCAACCAGCAGAGCCCCTCCTCAGATTCATTTGGGCGGGGATGAAGGCTACTAGGCTGCTAGGCCACGCCCCCCAGCCTCACCGAGCTCTCCAGGCCCCATTACCGGCGGGATGAACCTAATAGGCACCGATGCCACTAACGCACTTGGCGTGCCACCTTCTCCTCAGGCGCCAAAGTCAAAACGTGTCGCGTCATAAATTGTTCCTGCGCCTCCAAGTCCCGTAAATAATTGCTTTGGGGTTGTATCTTCTGCCCGTTAGTATGTTCCCTTTGGGACCCCTTCTTACGATGCTGTCACAATGTGGATTCTTGATACCAATGCCGACTTCTTTCAAGGAAGGCGGATGTGGCTCAGGCCTGGGCAGCGATACTTGTTTGGCCGAGTTAAGAAAGATGGCGTTATGATCGCTGTTGACCACAGAACTGTCTCCAGACAACACTTCAATATCACCGTCGAGCCTGTCAAGGACGGAGATGTCGGACAAATCCACACCCGAACGAAGATCTGGACTGAGGATCACTCAAAGACTGGAACGTTTGTGAACGGCGAGCTGATCAAGAAGAAGGACCCAAAGAACGAGCAAGAACCGAACCCTTCGCGAGAACTGAGCGGCCCTGAAAACTCTATTCGGCCAGGAAGCTGTCCTTATGAATTCACCGTCACCTGGCAGCCCTGCGTTTTCACCTTCAACCTACTCAAGAAAGAGATCAAGTCAGGAGTTCTCAAGGCAAAGCAGACAAGAGTACAAAATCTAGACATCAAGGCTATCAGTGATTTTTCTTATGAACATACGACTCATGTGGTTGCCAACAAGAGAAATACTGCAAAAGGTCTGTTGGCCTTGGTCAACGCCAAATACCTTGTGACAGAGTCGTATCTCGATGCCCTGGACTACGCTGCTACTCCTATCACCCTCAGCCAAGAGGTGAATCTATCTCCGCTAGAAAGCGACTTCGACAGCGCTTGGCCTCATCCCAAAGACCACCTCCCTCCTCCAGGAAAAGAACCCACCATCAGACCTGCCCAGTCATATCAACCGAATCCCGCACGAATCAACGTATTTGAACATTATACCTTTGTCTTCGGTGAACAGAATCAGTATGATACTCTGCTACCGGTGATAACGAGCGGTCATGGGAAGGCGATGCTATTCAGGGTGGTGAACTACGAGACCACAAGCGACGAACTGATCCAGTTCATTGCAAATGCAGCTGGAAATAAAGGCAGTGTTCAAAATGGACCAAAAGGTGGAGTGATTTTGGTTCGGTGGCCGGGAAAAGAGGCCGCTCAAGAATGGACAAATACACTTATCAATGAGGCTGCGTTGAAGATGGATCAGCGGGCAATTGATCAGTCCGAGTTTTTGGATGCTATACTGGCCAATGATGCTGCAACCCTCAAACAGCCTATCCCATTTGAGAGCACAAACGAGGGGATAATTGCGCCTCCTCCATCGGCAGCAAACTCCCTTGCCACGGTGCAGCCCCATGAGGTTCGTATAAATGGCGACTCGTCGCCCAATACAGCAGCTAATGGAAGCTTTGAAGCTGCGCATTCAACGAGGGCGACAGCCAACGGCGCAGAAGCTTCTCAGCCTTCACAAATCTCAAATCAAAATATTTCAGAGGCTCACGTTGACGCCGAGGGCGCTGCAATGCCACTCCCACTCACCATTCCTAAGGTTTCCCAATTGGCCAAGTTCAAGAATTTTGACGATGGATTTGATCCTGATGCCATCGCTGCTTATGAGGATGATGAGGTAATTGAGGACGAGGTGTACGTCTCCGAGCCGGAAACGCGATCCAAGTCACCCCTCGTCATCAAACAAGAGCCGCCTTCAACACTGAGGAAACGACCTCGCTCTCCACCAGAGGAACGCGCCAATACATTCGCAGATGAGATGGACGATCTCTTCCCTGCAGCGACAGCACTAAAGAGACGGAAGCTGGCAGAGGCGGCTGCCAACGGGCGTATGGATGAATTGGAGGACATTCAATCACGTCCGGTACCGGCGAAAAGGATCAAAAAGGAACGACAAATCGATGTCCGTGAAGCCGCCAGAAAACAACGAGAGGAAAAAGAAGCCGCCGCGCGGAGAGAGGAGGAAGCACTTGAAGCTGGTCTGCCCGACGTGGAGGACAAGGCACCTGCGAATCTTGTCGACGTCGTGACTATTGACCTTCCCGTGCGAGATAATCTGAATAAGACAAGCAGCAGGGTCAATGGTGAACGAGGGTCAGATTGGGATCCCAGATGGAATGGTCGCAAGAACTTCAAGGGGTTCCGTCGCAAGGGCGATCCAGCCCAGCGAAGATCTCACGCCACTAAAGTCATTGTGCAGTTAGTGGAAGTACCGAATAAAACAGGTGGATTGGGTGATCAATATTGGTCGAGGACTGAAGAAGAAAAGGAGCGCGAGAGGGAGAAGCGTCGTAGGGATGACGCGAGAACTCAGCGGACATCGCAGAGTCAGTCGCAGCCGTCGAGTGGGACCGTCCGCGGTCATGTCACAGGGAGCTCGAGAACAAGGATTGTCCTGGATGACGATGACGAAGAAATCAACGATTTGATCAATGTGGCAGAACAGGATGATGAGGAGGCATCGACAGCCAGGCGTCTACGGCGCGGAGCTGTGGAGGTCGCGGAGCATGAGATCGACTCGGACACGCCGAGACGCACCCGGGCTGCTGATCGCGCTCGGCAGGCGAGCGAGAAGGCTTCTGAAACAGAACGAGACGAAACGGCGCAAACACAAAGGGGGAAGAGAGCCGCGAGCTCCATCATGGCAACGAGCAAGCCGAAGCGTCAAAAGACTTTATCCGTGACAACTGTGCGCCACGACGATAGCGAAGACGACGATAGTGATGACATGAAGTTCCGATTTGGAGCGAGAGCGCGCAGGGCAAGAGCGAGAGGGCGAGGAGGCGGGATTGGAAGTTGACACAGTCGGTCAAGCTGATGCTGAAGCAGAAAAGCCTGTGCCGCCCAAAAGAGATCCACTTTATGTACTTGTACATGTATGTCACAACTGGTGCAGTCGAACAATCGGACATTGGAAGGGACAGCTTATCTTTGTCTAGAGCACTATGATATCTGTTGACCGAGACACTGACTATCTTGTGGTAAACTACGCGGTCAACAGTCACCACACTACCGAGCAATAGTTATCACGGTTTTGTTCCGCAAGGCTGCAGCTCCTGAATCTAGTAGCCCTGCGAGCTTGCTAGTTAGCCCACCAGCCCCTACCTACTTGTACGGGGTACTCTGTACATAGGTAATACGGACTAGGGCACCGAGGGATCCTACGCTCTCGACGTCTACCCGCGCCGTACAAATCCTCCGTGCGTAAACCCGAATCGTTTCTCAGGCGGGGCGAGGCATGAACTGGTTGCACACTGGGAAGACAGAGAGAGAGAGAGGGACGAAATAATGGACTTGCTCTGTCCGGGCTGCCCGGGATATCCCGTTTCTAGCTGCTCCGTAATGGCGACGGGAGCATCAGCCTGGCGCTCTAGCTACATATGACTAGCTACTCTGCATTCATGGTTGCGAGCCTGACTTGCTGCGTACATTGGCTAACTTAGTGTGCTGCAACGAGTGGTTCATGTTGCGAAGAGGTCACGTTTGCATTCCCCAACCGCTGCCGCCTGTCTATCCTTGTTGTTGGAATTTATATCTTTGTCTGTACCGCCTAGAGGGGACTTCTACCGCGCGTTCTCACCGCCAGTAACTGGGTCCCCGGCCCTTCAGATACGTCTCCCACGCGTCGTCGAGCACATCAACAACCTCTTGCGGTAGAGGTCCCTTTTGCAGATCCCTCAGGTTACTCTCCAACTGCGCCAGGGAACTGACTCCGATGATGACACCGTCGTTGCCTCCGTCCTTGCTGAACTTCAGCATCGAATGGTGGATTAGCCATCGCAGCGCCGTCTCCACTAGGGTGAGGTTATGTTTCTGGACGACGGGTTCGATCACTTTGAGAGCCTGGAATGTCGAGTCTTGGAAATACCGGTCGCGGTACATCTAAGTAGAGCATTAGAGTCAACTATAGTGAGCTAAAAAATTTTCAGGTGTTCTCAGGAGCCAAATTGTAACTCAGGCAGGGAACATCAGGGACTGCTTCGGCGGCTTTGGGTTCTTTCTGAGCATACCTTTCCTGACCTGGCCACGTCTGCGAAGCGGCCTTCACTAGGCACTTCGCTCTTGGATTTGTATTTGCCGCTGAACACGCCGCCGGCGAGCTACATGCTTGGGTTAGTTCTTTGGACCTTTCAATGCCGGGGTGGTGCGAGGAAATGGGGGAACATACCGGATTGTAAGCAACCAAGTCCAAACCATACCTAAAGATGCCCAGGTCAGCTTGCTAGGCGTTCGAGCGCTCCGAAGTAACCAGTCCTCACTTTCGACAACAAGGAACCAACTCCTTCTCAATATCCCTGGTGATGGCGTTATACATGGCCTGATAAATCGTGGGCTTTACCCAGCCACGCTCATTCGCAATGTTCCAAACCTCCGCGACCTCCCAGGCCGCGAAATTACTCAGTCCCAATTGAACGAATTTGCCTTCTTTGAACATCTCATTGCAACATTGTAAGGTGTCTTTGAACGGCACAGATCTGTCAGGGGCATGGAGGTAAAAGATATCGACGCAGTTCGTCCCCAGTTCCGCCAGACTCTTCTCGAGACTCGCTCTCAACTTCTCGGGTGAATGGTCGCCTGGCTGTGCAGGGTAACATTTGGTGGCGAGAGTCAAGCCGCGGTCTTTCCATTTTGCCTCTCGTGTGAATGCTTCTTGCTGGCCACCGACATATGCCCGCGCCGTGTCTACCTCGCCGTACCCCAGAGATTGGAAGTAGTCGAGGTTCTTGTTGTATTCCTCCAAAGTAGCGACTCGGCTGCCCTTGGACTCGGTTCCAGGGGGGCCAAACGTCATGAGGCCGAGGATTATGCGCGGTTTGTTGCTGTCTATCATGGTGGAAGTGACGAGCGGCATCTTCGAAGTGGTGGATAAGAGGGCGGGGGACGGAGCTGGGGATACGTGACGGGTGAGGGAGGCCAAGCGGGCAGCCGTCTGGGTCGGCAGGGAGGCTTGAGGACGTGTGAGGACTGCGCGAAACATGAAAGGGAAGAGGAGGGGTTTGGTATTTTAAAAGGCCACTTCGTCTTAGAGATAGACAACGTGGAGGCAGTGATTTAAGTCTCTTCTCGACCGCAGTCTGCTGCTCCCCACCATATATGCACATGCACCGCACGGGCATGACGCCATTGTACTTTTTCTCCAACTCTTCTAAACGGGCTCGTGGGGTACATGCAAGATTGGTACATACGGGTACATATTACTACTGCCTTCTGCTGCCTTCTTCCAGAGCGGCTTTGGTGCCAGTTGGTATAATCCTCGTTATAGATGACCCGGCATTCGGATTTATGCAGTTTATGCAGCAGCTCCCTGCCATTTACATATCGAACGAAGGACTGATTAGGGAAACTATGATCCCCCAAATGACCACAAGCAGCCTCCGTCCATGTACACCGCATTCCAGTCACCTCGACAATAACCCCTTCAGCACTGTAGATTATAGTCTTCCTTGATGATCTGCGCACCCTTCTCACCAATCATGAACACCGGACCTTGAAGGTTGACGTCTGGCAGCCGCGGGATGATACTGACATCACACACGCGGAGGTTTTGCACCCCATAGACTCGCAAACGTGAATCTACCACGCCGCCGTCTGCCTCGGGCATCATCTGGCAAGTTCCACTGGCATGCCAGTTCGGAATGGTATTGGCCTTGATGTAGTCGAAGATGGTGTCGTCAGAGGCGTTTGCAGGAACATGCGCAAGTCCGGGCTGGACCTCGCCGTTGTTGGGTCCAATAGTGAACTGTGCAATGGCTGGGTGTGCAAGCAATTTCCTCAGATCCTTGAACGCATTGATGGCCACAGCACGGTCGGTTTCGTTCGAGTAGTAGTTGGGGTCGATGTTGGGCGCATCAAAGATCGACGCCGACTTCAGCGTTACGCTGCCGCGACTGAGCGCCACCAGCGGCGACGCCGTGAGGGAGATGTAAGACAAGTTGGACTGTGGTACATAGTAGGCCGATGAAGAGGTGCCCCCTGTTGAGGAAGTGCCTCCCGACGACGGGAGGAATGCCAGTCCGCTGGGGTAAAAGAGTGATTCGTACAAGAACTCGACATGTGACTGGTTGACAAGTCCGGCATCGAGCACCGCTTGCGCCCCTATGGCTCGTAGAGTGGCATTGGACAATTGCTGAAAACCATTGGTGATGCCAGAGGGAGCGGTGTACGGCCCAGTCATGGAATCGAGAAACTGTTGTCGAGCTGCTTCTAGAGTGGAAGCACTGACTGACATTGAACTCGTCGATGCTGTCTGGTCGACCAAGGCCATGATGCTGAAGACGCTGTGATCATTCAAGCTGTGAAGAATTAGAGCGGCATGCACAGAGAGGGCTCAGGCACTCACTTCTGGCCGACATTTTCGTTGATGTACACTGGATTGATGCCATTTTGACTCAACTGTGCCTGAGGTCCGATTCCCTGGGGAAGTATTAGAAGCGTTCGTCGACTTGTCCACCTATTTACTGACCGAGATCATCAGCAGTTGAGGGCTGCTGAATGCACCCATGGCCACGATCACCTCCTTGGTGGCGTTGACCGTGATGAATTGACCAGTTGGCTGATCCGTGAAGGAGACGCCTGTCGCGCGTGATGTCCCATTGCTGCCTTTGGTGAACTGGAGCGAGGTCACCGACGCGTAATGAAGGACATCCAGATTCGTGCGATTCTGGACCGGTTTATAAAAGGCGTCATAGCTTGAGCTGCGCCTGAGCCGGCGATCGAAACATCCAGTGCCTTGCTTGACACCCGTGTTGTTGCCGTTGTTGAGTTCGTTGACAATGGGAATACCTATGGCTTCACCAGCCCGAATAAAGCCCACATTGGAATCCGGCACGTATCCCTGGAACGCTATCTGAAGCTCGCCATTGGAGTATGCGGTAGGGTCCCAGGTCTGAAAGCTGTGATCGAAACCGTCGTTGAGGTTCGGCGGGTTGAAGTGGGTTTGCTGTGACGGTCAGCCGTCTGGTCCGGGCGGAAGACCGCTATACCAACTAACCTTGATGCTCAAAGGATACAAATCATCCCAGCCCCAGCCCTGGTTGCCTAGCTGGACCCAGTGGTCATAAACGCTGGCGCTGCCTCTTCCATAATACAAGCCATTGATTACCGAACTGCCACCAAGTCCTCGCCCTCCTGTGAAGCACGAAGTCAGCTCATCCGAGACTCAAAAGCCACGGGGTCACTCACGGTGATAGGGGAGAATTCGGTTGTTGAGGTTCTTCTGCGGCAAAGTGTAGTAGTTGTAGTCAATCGCGGTACCTGAGGTAGTGAGTAGCATGTTCGGTGAATCTTCAGAGCTGCAAGCCATTACCAGCAAGGTTTTGATTGCCACCAGGGTACATGTAATTTGCAACAACACCAGGTTCCGGCCCTGCTTCAAGCACAAGCACTCTTGTATTGGGGCATTCCGTCAACCGGTTTGCAATAACAAGACCCGCCGTGCCACCTGTCTTGGGTGAGTATAACACGCCGTGCCACAGTGCATGGTGGCTTACCTCCAGCGATGATGAAGTCGTATGTGTCTTGTATGGTCTGTCTCTTGATTTTGTCGATGGGCTTTGCGCAGGCTGCACCTGCCAGAGTGAGGGTGATGAGCGTTGAGAGATACATGGCACTGGCTTGACAATTGGAAACGAATCGGGGAGGGACAAGTGCAGAAGCCAGTCTCCCAATTCCCACTGTATATATGTCCCCAGACAGTGCTCAATGACATCTTCACTCACCGCTGCAGCCAGGCACAGCCCATCTGGTCACGGCTTGATTGATTGCCCATAACGATACATGGGACCTTAGGTCATAAGCACCCTGTGCTATCCATCCCAAAGTATGGCACGATTGGCTGTCATCTGCTTGTCTGGATAGAAAGCTGAGGACATTCTGTCGATCGTGCTGCCTTACAAGGCAGTGTCAAAGCATAATAGGCGTAGGATTTTTGAGTATTCGCTGAACATGTCATATTATTATGCCAAGGAAGTCTTCCTCTGACGCAGAAGCCTGACACAAGTGTGAGCCAAAAGGATTGCTTACCTATGCAGATCAGTGCCTTTACCGGTTGGATTCCACTCACGGCTACTTCCTATTGCATGGGCCGAGATCTTCCCATGGCATTGGGCTTCGTTGTTACCTTCTGTCTGTCGTATATCTGCATTTTCAAACGTTAGATTTAACTCCAGCTAGGTTACAATAAGGCCCCAACCTACCAAGCCTCGTTTAATAAGGCGTTCCAAGGCCTTCTGAAACCACATATTCGCCCGAAACCGTGGATGATTGCTCGCTAGGACTGAGCTCTCAAAAGGAATCCGGTACCCACTTCATCCTTCTCACTCCCCGATTCGGGTATATCACGGCCGACGGCCAACCACTCTCATGGTCCATTCCCAAGATCTGGGGTACTGCTCCACTCCCCAATCAAGGCCATGAAAGTATGAGAAAGCATTTCATATCCAGTTCTGGGTAATCAGATATCCAATGTTGTCTGCCATGTCGATTCCTTTGAAGTATCGCACCCATGCCTAGATGATCCATAGCAGCCATCCAGGCGCCCTACCTTGCCAGAGCAATATGATGGTGGGATCCGTGACTTGCACCACCACTCGGCCAATCCTCGACAGGATTGCTGACCTGCACTCAATCACAACAGAATCTAATGGCTTGTCGCCCGCCCTCGCTCACCGTCTGTTTGGCGGCCTGCTCTCGGCGAAGACGCTGAATCTTGGGCTTTTGTAGGCAGTCCTAAGGCGTTCCAGGAATAATTGTTTAGGTGATGCCAATCAAATTGTATGGATCTGTGGATACAAACCTTCGCTCCGCATGCCTCCTCAAAACCTGACTACTGATTATGGCGATGCAGTCGGAAACAAAGATTCGGTCCTAGAACAATATCAAGACTCGGAAGCTGCCGACGCTAACCCAAGCCACGGGACTCACAGCTGAGGTGGGCAACTTGACTCCGCACGACCATTTCGGCTGCCTAGTTTTCGACTACAAACATGATATTCGAATCCAAACCTTGGACCTCAGCTTGGCTCATTCGAGCAACTCTGATCGACGTAAGCCGAGAGCTTGGCCTGCTGTGCCATTAATACCGCTTTCCAAGGGGCCGATCTCCGAAACGTGAGCAACTATGGGCACATTGCAGACAGAGCCTCCACGTGTAAATGAGCCATATGAGTTGTGAGTGCGTTTTCAGGGCAGAAAAAGGATACATACCGCGCACGCGTTCTGGGACCGGCTCGAATTCGATGTTGACCGCGTCATTGTATGACTCGATGGAAGCGAGACATGGGCTGTCTTGCTGTCGCCTGGCGGTGCAAGTGTTCCATATATGCCGTCCTCGAAAGAAGGTGATATTCCCTGTCTCGGATCTCCACAAAACACCTCCAACAATGTGGCTCAGACGTACCTACGTCTGTATGGGAAGGCTCCACGACACAAAAGCGGCCAGACTGGATGAAGTATTGTTCAGATTGCAGCAATCCCATCGTAGAAACATGTCCTCCTATTTAGGATTTTAAGCGGCTCAGGCCACCCATGTGGCGAGACAGTGGGAGCTGTCAGCAGCCGAAATGTAAGCCACTCTTCTTGAAACCAACTTGATGCAAAGAACGCGGTGATCTCAATTTATCGAATGTTTAGGGCCTCAAACTGAATATCAAGGTCTCAGTTAGTCGCCACAAATGTCTGTTGCTAAATATGTTGAGGAGCTGGGATCGATCCTGAGTTCCGAAGAAACCATTCTCCCATCTTCGGATCTGTACAGGACCCAGTCTTTGCCGTGGGCGGCCCAGACAGACCTTAAACCTGCAGTGGTCATTCGTCCTACGAGCATCGAATCGTTGAGCAAGGCCTTGGCATATCTTTCGACGACAGACTTGAGCCTCGGCATTCGAAGCCAAGGTGTTGGCTCAGCTTCAGCAAAGGATATCCCGATAAGTATGACAACATTTGATGAAGTCGACTTTGACCGGCAGAATGAAATTGTGACGGTCGGCGCCAATACTATGAGAAGATCGACAAAATTGGCCCCGGTTATGCAAGCCAGTTGTCCAATTGAGGGCCACCTGAAGGCCCATTTCTCTAGTCGGAAATATCATGTATGCAAGAAGAAATCCTGACGTTATTGGCAGCCGTATCGATTCGTACGCCCTGCGTTGGCGTGGGTGGCAGCATCCTAGGTGGTGGATATTCCTAGCTCTCCTCGGAATTTGGGTTGACATCAGACCGGGCCAATATGCTTGATGCGCAGGTTGTCAAAGTTGATGGGACTGTTCTCTGGGCGTCCGAAGACCCAGAACTGCTCTGGGGAATAAGAACGACAAATGGTGCATTTGGCGGTAGGTGCCTGCCGCAACCATCTTCTAATGCTGACTCTTGGTTAGTGATCACTCGCTTCAAACTTCGAGCTCGCAAGTATCAAGCCGAGGTCTGGGGTGGAAACATCCTAATCCCGAAGACAGAGCTTCGAGCTGTTGTCAGAGGCATTGCTGCGATGGTCGCAAGGCCTCTAAATCCTAAGGTTGCCTTCTATCTCTTTGTAATGAAAAATAAGCAGTTGACGCATATGGGAGCCAAAGAAAATATGTTAATGGTCCATGCATTTGCCGCGCTTGGTGAGACACACGGCAGAAGTGGCGATGGCTTTAAATGGGCCCTAGATTGTCCGGGGGCAGTTGACACTACTAAGGTAGTGAGTCTGTCGTGTATGGCCAAACTACAAGGTAAGACCCATTCATGATGGTGCTTTGATCATGGAATGACGATCTATCCTGACAATGTTGGTAAAGCCAAGGGCGCCGCAAACGTTTGGTGGGCGTCAATAGCATTAAGCAGATTGGATGAGGCGACACTCCTTCGAGCATTTGACTGGTATGATGATGCTGCAGCTTCGCCTGGAGCAGTGGGGAAGCGGGCTTCGTTATTGTTCGGGTTTTTCACCACTGTATTCTGCCCTTGCCAATCAGTGCTGCAAATCTTCTGACACAAGGACGAACAGCGAGACTCTGACGTCGAATACCGATTCCGCTTGGCCACGTCCTCGAGGGTTCCAGCACAAGATAACGCTCCGCGCCGGGACGGATATCGGGGCGTGCCTTGAGGATCGAGGTGGCAAAGATGTTGGTGAAAGACGGTCCAGCGCAGATAGTAAGCACCTCTAGGCCGGTTCAAATAGTGCGAATGTAATGGGAGATTTCCATGATCCTATCGCCCAGGTGAGACTATCCAGACAGCCATCCACAACTTTCTGACGACATAATCACAGGTATACCGAGAACATTATCCGAGGCTCCAAGAACTGAAGAAAAGATATGATCCTGACAACAGACTCGGAGGACCTACCAGATATCTGTGCTCGTAGCAGAACGAGCGGTCTCTCTGGAATCATGGGCTCAGTCGGGTAGTTTTGGAATTTCGCGCCCTTCGCCTCAGAGGCATCTTCCTATTATTGAAAGAATGGCTCTTCAACAGCACGAAACCATTCAGGTGGGCCACGGAGTGGCTCAGCCAGTTCGGTGTCTTTGATCAAGGGTGGAATTGGATACTTTTTATCAAGCCTTGAGACAACCCAATCAATGGCGGCTATCTCATCAGAAGGCAAGTCAAACTGGTTCTCTCGTGGCTCTTCGCCGTAATGGATATTCACAGGCTCTTCCTCGTTGTCGTCCTGGGATCTGTTAAAGATACCCTGGTAGCCATCGTGGCGGATGCTTCTGTAGTATGCGTCGTAGGTCGTGAGTGCATAGCGAGACTCGCTGCATGCAAGATTATCGAGCTGATAATCGGCTCTGGTGTACCTCTTGCCGTGAAGGAAGCTAAGAGCACCGTCCATACCGTCCACGAAATTGATACCAGGATTATGATGATCGTCAGGGTGATGATTAAAAATGTCGATATCCCTTAGATCTGCGTTGGGAAAGCCTGCCATTTCGGCCTCAGCCAACGCTGCAGGAAAACTATTCAATCTTTCGCCGTGCCAGCCTAGGGGCACATTAAAATCTGGCGCGAACGCGTCGGGAATTGTCTCCAGCGAACCGGTTTCAACGTAGTGCAAGATTCTCACATCCATTTCGTAGTTGAACTTGCGTTCGACCTTGATGGTCCGATAATGGTTCTCATTTCGAATGCTCAATTTTCCCGACTTTGTGGAACGCGCTATTATCCGCCGTAGAGCTTCCAGTTGCCAGCGGAAACAACTTAGCCGGGCTTAAGCCTTGCTGCCCAAACCAAGAAAGCTGGTTCCGTTCTTGGCAGAGATAAAGGATCAATCGAAAACAGGACGTAGAGGGCTGGGACAAAAGAGCCCCTCCTCTTGAAGATCCGGTGCTCCAACATCACATCAGCCGCCGCGGCAGCCCTGTACAGCCGAGGGGAGACCTTGAAGGGCTGATCCTCAGGACGAAAGAAATAATCGATGGCAAGTGTCTCGCGTAACCATTGTGAATTGCGAGTCGCCCATACTGCGCGATTCTCTAGGAGCTCCCAGACATCCAGCGAGGACGGTGTTGGCTTCCTCCCCTCGATGTTAAGTCCGGTGTAGTATTCGATGACGCGAAGAAAAGGTGTATTGTCGGGCAGATCCGGCAAACGATTCTGCATCTTCTCTTTACCAATAGTCAGCACGCCGAATATTCGCATCTGACACTGAATGACGAGCTCGTATTGCCAATCAGAAAGAAACCGGTATGAGCCAGGAGCAGCGTGGTCGTTGTCGTTGAATCGACTTTCATTGACTTCGCTACGCCGTCTTAGGCGAACGTCCCACATGGTTGTTTCGACGTGCCATGACCGTCCTTCGTTATCTCTGGCCCACCAACAATGTCCGTTCAGACTTTCGAGGTCGGTCTTGCCTTGTATAAACTCTTGTATGGCAGCTCCTGCACGCCTTGGCTGAGCAACTTTGAGCAGCTGCCCAACAACGTATCTCAGATTTGCTGCCAGCCATAGTTTGACTTGGCCCCACGTACACCAGCGACTTGTCAATATCGCCTTTGTCATGTTTCGAATGTCCCAGCTTGAGAGGGGAAGTTCAAGCCTGGGGATAAGGAAGTGCAACTTGTGAATGTCGAACTGTCCATCAACGTCGTGGCTGAAGAAAGCTAGAATGAACGCAGCATGGTATAAGGCCTTTCATTCCTGATAACTTGACAGCAATCAAGGGCGATGCGATAAGTAGATTCCCGTTCATGGAAGCAAGAAAGATCTGTTGCAAAAGCTCGGCAGGTAGAGTCTCCAGATAGCAAGGCTCAGGGAGACGAACCTGTTTGCCGCCTGCCAACTTCCGCTGTTTAGATGCATGGCGATCGAGGCTGCGCAATGTTGATGTTGTTTCAGAGTAGACTGAACCATTGCGAGTTCGCTTCAGAGTCTCTGTCTATCTGGTAGTCATTGTCTGTTTAGTGGAGCTGTACGAGGAATCGAGCCGCAATAATGTATCCAAGATGATGCGGGTTGGAAAATGGGGCGGGCAAGGATACAACGGGGTGAGTGGGCTCTTGAACGCCAAAGCGTGGCATCACGTGCTATAGAATTTCACCAACCAAGCCAATCGCACTCTCTGACGACGCTTTGCAACGTTGGCGACTTCTGTAACAGCATGATGCTCGATTCCCAATTGCCGAAAAGCTCCACAATACCTCTCCCATCCTCTTCGTCTCCTTGCAAAAAAGGACGGTGTGCAGAGCGCGGCTCAAGAACAGGGGGTATCGGCAAGAAGAAGTGACCTGAAGATGACGGAAAAGGGGGGTTTGAATCAGCGGTCCCCGATGCCATTTTCAGATAGGAGACTCTTTGTATTGCGGAATACTCGGCAGACTGTCAAGACAGATCCCGGAAAGAAAAGTTGCACCGCTTTGTTGTTAGTTACAAAGCACCAGTTACCTCGTAGAAGCTTTGTAATAGGTACTTGGGCGCCTGTGGGTGACCCGTGTGAAGGGGGTCTGGCTAAGTGAATTAGGCCTAGCCAGCTCTCCGGCTGGGATTCAGGGTCCAACTCAGCCGCCTCGCCCTACTGGCCCTATTCGCCTAAGCCCCCAATCGGCAGGGCTCCCTGTCCAACACTTGGTACGGATGAGGGAATCTTTTGTGACCTCCGCAAATCCTAACAGAATGGTGCAATTCTCTTACCACTCTTATCAACAACGTACATTGGTGAATCCGACGATAACGTTGCAGGCGAACGTCGACACCGCTAGAGAGGCCGCTTCCTATCAGGGGCGCACGAGCAGTCCCACTGCACCCAACAGCGCCACGTATTGATTGCCAGACCAACTGCGCCTTGATTCTGTCCTCCCCCCACCGCAGACCACTGACCAAATCCGGTGACCTTTTATACTCCTGCCTTCTCCCAACCGCATGGATGACACCGTCCGACAGCAGCGACTCGTCCGGGGGAGATCTCATATACACGCCTCCTGGAACTGAGTCGCCTCTGCCTCTCTCCTCCGCCTCCGCCTCGGCCGCGCCCTCCAAAGCCGGGGTCCGTCCTGCAAGCCCCTTACGTCTAACCTCCCTCCCACCAGCTATAAAAGACGAATTCCGGGCCGATCGACAGCACATTCGAGGAGTACATTTCAATCTGAATGACGAACCCGTGGACGACGAAGAAGACGACGACGACGACATGGTTGGGAGAACGTCAATGCACAGGCCGACGGGGCCGGAATCCCATGAGCCGTTGTTAGGAGAGGATAAACAAGCAAGTAACAGAGGCCGACCAGAGTCATCCAGTCTTCATGGCTCAGCCAGACCAGCAGTCTCGTCCCGGAGGAGCACCTTCCGCTCACGATCACCCTCATACACCCAGCCCGAGGACATGGTACGGCGAAAATACATCTACGCCTCCTTCTTCCTCATCCTCTCCCTCATCTCGTTTGTCGTACAGACGGAAACTGCGGTATATATCCAACACGAACTGAAATGGAACAAGGCATATTGCATGATGTACTTAACACATGGTTCTTGGATATTCCTCTGGCCGATCCAACTTCTTTTTCTCCGAATTCAGAAACAAAAACTCTCTTGGCCTGCATTCTGGCGAAGACATGTTTATCTCCTCCGTTCTACGGCGCAAATGGTCCGCTCTCAAGAACTGCATCTCTCCAAGTCCACCATCTTGATCTCCCCTTGGCCATACATGGTCAAAGCCACCGCTTTCATCACCACGTTTTTGACCATGGCTGGAGGATCATGGTATGTTGCTGTCAATTTAACCTCGCCGTCCGACCTCACCGCAATCTACAATTGCTCTGCCTTCTTCGCCTACGTCTTTTCCATCATGCTTCTCAACGACAAACTCCGCTTTGACAAGGCTCTCTCGGTCGCACTCGCCATAATTGGCGTCCTCGTAGTTGCGTATGGGGACAAAGATGATACAAACCCGGGTCCGGAAACATCAAATCCTGGTGCTGAAAAGGGATTCGGCACGAAACTTTTGGGAAACATTATAATTGGCATCGGCTCGGTGGCATATGGGTTTTACGAAGTTCTTTATAAACGTTTCGCCTGTCCTCCTGAGGGCACTTCTCCGGGAAGGGGGATGATTTTCGCAAACACATTTGGCAGCATGGTTGGATTTTTCACATTGACAGTTCTCTGGATCCCTCTCCCCATCCTACATTGGACCGGTCTGGAGAAATTTGAGATTCCCAGTGGCCAAGCGGCCAGCTTACTGGCCATCTCCACCCTTTCCAACGCCGTCTTTTCCGGCTCCTTCCTCGTCCTCATGTCCCTCACCTCTCCGGTCTTGAGCTCCGTTGCCGCACTTCTCACGATCTTTTTAGTGGGCATGACCGATTGGATCATCACCGGGAAGCCACTCAGTGCGGCGGCGCTCGCTGGCTGCGCCTTGATTATCGTGGCGTTTGTGATGTTAAGTTGGGCGACATATCGGGAGATGAGAGAAGAGCAACGAAAAAGGGAGGAAGAGGAAGAGGACAAAGTCTTCGACGAGGAGGAGGAGGAGGACGAAGCTGATGAACAGCGAGTGGCAAGTAATAGAAGGAGGGCCAGCTGATTCAGCTTTGATTGAGTTCGGACAAGTCTAACCCTTGTATTCGCGAGGACCAGTGATTTTTGATGATGTTTGGCGGGTGACATCCTGCACGGCGCAGAGCGGAAAGTTTTGAAACGAGCCAACATTGAATGCCACGGGGCCATGAGACATTGCATTTCTGGATGGAGGACGTTTAAGCGTCCCAGGCTGGGCAGGGGCGAGATTTCATGCTCCATGTTGAGTGCAACTGTACATGGAGGTTCTTTGAATTTATTTGCATCTAGAGGCGTTTGAGGCTACTGTATACAGGTCAACTTACAAATCCATTGCACGCTCAGCACAGACGAGCAAGCCGGAGGTCATATACCCCGAGTAGGAGGGTCTCTCCTGAGAATGCGGACATTCAAGTCCGAACATGAATTATCTATCTACTAGCATCTCAATATCGTTTCTCATGAATCCGCGAACAAAGGAGTTCAGACATCTCATGTGAAGAATAATCTCTTCTGTCTCCTCCCGCCAGCCACGTCCGGCCCTGCTAGGTTAGTGGACGAGACTTTTCTCTTAGCCTTCATCCCGTTGGCGGACCTCGGCCTATCTGGCACAGCTGCGTCGGGTGATGCTCTGCTAGGGCTTGCGAGTGTAGATCCGTTCGCCTCGGCAACGACTTCTTTGATCGTCCGTCGCGAAAGACATAGATCAATGTGGCCGTTAAACTCCCTGTCATTCGCTGGCTGCGGAAGTTGACAAATTGGACAGTCCCATACCGCTTCTTGCTTCTGCTCATCTTTCAAGCCCGATGAAGCAGCTTTATTCAGCACTCGTCCATGCTTGGTTGGAGGTGATGCTACCGGCGAGTTTGGCTCGCTGCCAAACTTATACCTGCCAAAGGGTTCATGCCAGTCTGCCGTGGAAATAGAGGCATCTGGCACTGGTGTGTGCGTATCCCGGTCTCGGGCTTGTTCATGCTGCTGTTCTTGACTCAGGCGCTCCAGCTCCTCGATCTCCTCCTGTCTCTCCTGGCGCGCAGCTTCTTCGAACTCTGAGTCAGGCCACACTTCCCACTCTGCATCATCTGCTGACTTTCCTGTCAAGGAGTGGTCGTTGCTGGGTTTTCGGCGGAAGAAGTCGGTACTCCCCTTTTTCGTGCTGACCAGATGGGTGCATCGTAGTCCCATCAAGCGGAGCCGGAAGTCCGGGATCTCCTTTTCGAGCTTAGCCAACATCGGGAGGCTGTAATTGTAGAGATCGTCTGCCAGGTGGACTGCCTTTGGAGTAGCAACTTGTCGCGTGAAGACTTCGTAGGTGTGAAGTTTGACCTTCAAGACCAGGGTCCGGCCTTTGACCTCGACTCGAATCATATCTTTTGCCAGTTCCTCGGCTGTGTGGCGAAGCTTCTCGCGAAGTTCTTGTTTATTGCTGATATCGCGGAACGTGCTTTCTGTTCCTACACTCTTTCGTTCATATTCCTCAGCAGGCTGTACAATTGTGCGCCCAAGACCGAGGTAGGTGTGCATCAGGAACTGGAATGCCTTCTCGCCGAACAGCTTGTAAAGGTATGCCCGCTGAAGATAGATGTCGCCACATGTTTTAATGCCAATAGCGTCGAGCTCTCGCTCAAAGACACGACCGACGCCGTTGACCTTACGCACCGGCAGTGTGGCCATGAACGACATTATGGCAGCCCGATCATTGGGAATTCGAAATTGCCCATTTGGTTTGTTCTTATTAGAACAGATCTTGGCCAATTTGGCATTGGGCGCAATACCGGCGGAGATTGTGATCATGCACTTCTCGTGGACTTCCTTTCTGAGTTGTTCAACTGCGGCCTCCGGGTCTAGCCGGTGAGTATTGCAGTACCCTGTAATGTTCATGTAGGCTTCATCGATGCTAGAACTCTCGAAACGTGGATCATACTCTGCCAGGATAGCCCTCACTTCTTTTGCCTTGGCTGTGTATTTGTCAAAGTTCAATGGTAGACAGACCAGCTGAGGGCAGAGTTTCTTCGCCACAAATGCTGCCATGGCACTACGACAACCGTATTTCCGAGCCTCATAGTTACAGGTGGTAAGGACTCCCATCCCCACGGCCATGGGCACAGTCTTGAGTTCAGGTCGATCAATTTCTTCCACGGCGGCATAGAAGGCATCGCAATCAATGTGGACGACATACTGTGACAGGTCTCTTGCCAGCTCGAGGGACGCAATGTAGTCATCTGCCCGGCGCAAGTCCATCTTGAGGTCAAGCTTCTCCAGTTGTGCCTTCTTTTTGAGAATCCGCTCAATCTTCACCGTCAAATTCCTGTCCTTGACTTCCTCATTGTTGAAGAACTTCGAGCCCTTGGAGGCCTCGTAGATGATTTCGGAGACCTTCTTCTGATCGACCGCATCTTGCCCGGCCTTGGTCAAAGAAGGACCGAGAAGATGGTGCTTCAGGGAATGGTGTTGAGATGCCTGGTCGAAGGCTGCCTGGGCCTGGGCCCGTGGTGTCGGGCCTTGATTATCTGCGGTATTGGCTGTGTCCGGGTTGACACTTATAAGGGGGCTATCATTCCCATCATGCAATGTCATCGCAACATAGTAGAGATTGCATCGGGTGGCATATCGTGTATTGATGGATCCAACAGTGGCTCTCTGGTTAGCGAGGAGCCAATATGTACCACTATGACGCGACAGGGCAGGGGCGCGATGGAGCGTGATGGTGGACGTGTTTAGCGAGACAGTCACCAGTGTCACCTGCGCTTTGTAACGAAACCAAAAACCCCAAACTAAACCCTTTGCGGTCTTCTGCTGGAGCGTGCCGTTGGAATCTCAAAACAGCTTGTTGACATTCATGTCGATAGACCGCCCTCACTCAATGTCTACACACCCAGAGAGCCTCCCCGCTCACGTGAAGCGATGATAATGATCTCTCTCCGGCCTCGAATATTCATCCATCGCTGTCATGCGAGAGCGAGAGCGCCAGCAGCCACAGTCAATCCCCCGTTCTCGACGTTCGCCCCTCCCGACAACGATGCCCACCGATAAACAAACCCGCCCAAACACATCGAAACCACTCACTCCCGCCCTCAGCGCAAATTTCCGCACGGCTAAAAGCCCATTGACCCCGAGACTGGTCGGCTCTGCTTCTTCCTCCCCGAATTTGTCCTCTCGAAGGGACCCTTTCGTCAGGTCCAAATCACCTCCCAAACCCGATCAGACCACAACCCCCCTAAATGGAAATATCACTCCTCGGTCTGGGGCGAGGAAGTCACGGGTCGGTACCGAGTCGCCGTTGCCTTCGGTGCAACCGAAAGGAACCAACAATGGCCAAAGGTCAAGAGCGTCGTCGGGCAATGAGGCATCGAAACCCACTGGAGGTGCAATGCGAGGTCTCGGCATTACGAGCCCACGGCTTGCTGCAAGTACAGGTGCTCTGCCAAAAGTAAACACGTCAGGCTCCGCGCCTGCTACGACAACCAATCGAAGGTTGTCCGCGGCAAAGAGCATGGTAGAGGGCGACAAAGATATCTCGTCAAAGTTCTTCCACGCCGACGAGGTCAAGCCCGTCGTCGGGTCCCCGGAGGCGGAAGAGGGCCACCGATTCCCTCCAAAGCCAGGGCACTTCTTTGTCGGGTCACCCCCGCTACCTAGGGAAAGTGCAGGTGGAAAGGAAAGCCTCGATGATAAATTCTTCAGGGCGAACGATCTACCGCAGCATGCACCAGCCAGACGCAACGTCCTTCCACACATCTCGACAGAGAAGTTGAATAATTCGACCATTACTACAGCCACGCACGGCTTTCGAAATACTCCGCCTCAATCGCCAAACAAATTCCACAGAGGAGCCCTTACAGAACCTACGTCACCCCGAAAATTACAACCCGGCCAAGCATCTTCTCCGCCAGGACCTCGAACGAACGCTGAACGCCCGAAGAGCAGCTCGGGCAGTATCGCAACACCTCATCCTGCTGCAAAAGGCCATCGAAAATCAATCAGTGCGAGCTCCATAAGTTCGGCGGCACCCAGGAAGCTGAGCAATCCCAGAGTACAACCGCCACAACCACTAGATCTCCACCCTGCTTCCGCATTGTCACCCCGGATCCAAGGGAGTAATCTTCTGTCTCCGGAAACATTGAGTCCCAGGTCTATCAGCCTTGCTTCTACCAACACTGTCCCCACCTCCGTCCCAAGCGACACGGATTTTTCAGAACCGACAAAAGCGCCCAGCGTGTCGGCGCCGGGTACAGACCCAAGAGGAGACCAAGCAGCGGCCATCTTCCAGTCTCAGTTGGATGAAGCTGCCAACGCTCGCCGGGAACGCAAAGTTCTCGACTTGGAAATCTCGAACTCATCGTTGCTGGCGATCAATAAAACCCTAGAGCGTGAACTCCGCAAACAGACCGGAGAGTTAAGGAGGTACCGTCGCCTATCACGTTCGGGCAGATTATCGCTTGCAACAACAACAAGGACGGCCTCTGAGCAGTCTAACTTCACTCTCGGCACGGTCACGGAGTTTGATGGTGAAGATCGCCAATTTTCAGACGACGATGACAGTGATCTAGACGACCTCGAGGATGAAGATGACTCTATGCTATCCACCGAGTCAGGCTCCATGTTAAGTCCATCTATCCAATCACGCCAGCGCGCAAGAGACGAGAAACGACTGATGCTAGACCTTTCTCGCCATCAGCAACTTCTTGTCGATTTCCAGAAACTCAGCCAAAGCATAAAACGATGTCTCACCTGTACCGAAGAGCTAATTCGAGACGGGAACAAGGCCTTAGATTATAGAGTGGGTATAGGGGATGTGAAGCTAGGAGGGAGAGTTTTGAACGATGATGAACTCGATGAAAGGGGGCTGGCGAATGGAGTGGAAGAACAGGAGGCGAGACAAGGTCTGTTAAGCCCCAGCATTACCAAGGCGAACTTAGACGAGGCTCAACTGTGGGGGGCCGGCCCGGCTCCTACGATAATTGCCAGCGAAGTCATAGGGATGCCTTCACTGGACGAGTTGTCCGATATATTGGATTCTGTCAGCATGCAATTGGAGGAGACCTAGATTGGCGTCTTGAAACCTTTGGAGTGGATTCGCGGAAGACCAAGTCTCTTCCTTTACGACATAATGACGCAGATTGCATTGGAAGCCGGATTACGTTGAAGAGATTGCTGCTTCCTTTTGTTCATGGCGGGAGTTCGGTTGGTGGTGGTGGCATGGATAAGATGTGGAATTCGTGGCCTGTCTCCTACAGTGTATAAAATGATACCCCCCTTGTCGTCGCCGAGTTTTGCTTTGTTTTTACTGGTGCGCAAAGAAAGAGAGTGAGTGAGTGAGTGAGAAGCCTTGCATACACAATGAAAAGTTGATTCTGTAGGGAGGACCCTGGCCGCGAGCCATAGTGGTCAATTACAGAAAGGTGAACGCTGAATAGAAGGAGACTTATCAAGCAGTCAATAAACATAGGTACAGAAACAGAAGGGACCCATAAAATCCCACATAGAGAGGAAGGAAAGCTTCGTTTGGTATCTATCTATTCTGGCAATCAAGCCCGCGATGGTCGAATGCGCGACCGGCAGCTCGACGGCTCAGCTCGACGGCTCGCTCGCTCTCCCCTTGATTCTATCCTGTCCTATCCGATCCGATCCAAGCATTCCGTCACGTTCACGATCCGAACCCCTAGGCACGGTGATTACCTTAGCATAGCAGTAGCAGCAGTAGCAATAGTAGTGTAAGTAGAGAAGCCCTCATTGCAATGCATTCATACTCTGAGGGTGTAGCCATCCGAGCAAGAAGTAACATTCCACATGACAGATCGTGTCCAGCCGAGTGGCAGGCCAACAAGAGTCGAACAGGCCCCAGCTTCGTGCAATCCCCTCGTTATCCAGTAACCTTGACCCGACTGTGGTCAAGCTCACGTCGACGCCGGCTGTTTCGGTGACGCCTCCCGGTTGCCTCCAAAGAAGTGTCTATGTTGCTGATCGTTGGGGTGGCTTTCTTTCGCTTTCTCTTTCTCCTTTTTCTTTTCTTGCTTCTTCATGGATTCGGCCATTAGCTGCTCAAAGGCCATGAAGTCGCCCTCCTCATCCGGGTCGCGTTCCGCCTGCATGACCACGACGTTAGCATCGATAGTATACAGACAATTTGAAACCTGGATAAGTGCCACCTCAAGCAGAGAAGAACTCTTACCTTTTGGTAGATGGTTCCACACAGGACCAGGGCATGTGCTCTTTCTATCCTCTTCTCTATTCTGACGTTCTTATCGTTCAGAATCCTGTCGCACACATCCCTCAACACACCCTGAATCTCAAACCTGGAGCCCCTCCATGCAGCCGCAAGAATCTTGCCTGTGACTTTCCTCTCATACTCTGCTTTCTTCTCGTCAGTCCAATCGGCCCCGCCCTTTTCTTCCAATTTGGCCATTTCTTCCATTGTTAGTTGGGCGTCAATGGCTGAAGAGATCGTGTTCCATGTGTCTTTTGCGAGAGTGCCCTTGTCTTTTAGGCGGGCGAAGAATCCTGAGATGCCCAGGAATCTCTGGGATTTGAGGAAAGAAGTTGCCTTTTGCATGTATGTCTGTCCAACGGCATGAAGGATTTCAATGCCAAAGGATTCCATCTTGAGATTTTCAACTTCGAGTCTTATCTTTTCCTGGAATGCATTCGTGACTTCGGGGCCCTTGTCTGTTTCTGTCCATACGCTGATACGATCAATCAGCTTCTTTGCGAGGGTCTCGACTCGTTCTTCTCGCAGACGCCGTCTCTCGCGCTCGTAAGCTTCCAACTTCTCCCGTTGCTCCTTGGTCAGGCCGCCGCGTTTTTTCTTCTTCTGCAAATCTTTCTCTTCTTGGGTCAGGCCTGCGGCGTCCATTCGCGCATCTTCTTCTGATCGATCCATAATGGCTTGCTGACCGGCGTATCTTCTCTGCGGGGTGCTAGTCCCAGATGATCTGGCAGTGGACGTCGATGGCTCATCCCCGTCCAGTCCGGGGAAGTACGGTGGAGGTGCTGGTCCCTCGTGCGCGGAGTCATCTCTTGCTTCGGTTTCCTTTGAGCTCATGCCTGCAGTGGTCGCCTGTTTTTCCTTTGCATCATGAACGTTTAACTTCTCTTCCGCAGTTTTAGAAAGCTCTTCTTCCTCCATGGCCTGCATTGTGATGTCCATGGTATGTGTGAGATCTTTCAGGAGAGACAATTCGCCGATGAGATCGACAAAAGCATCACCACCAAAGATCATGCTGAAAAACTCGGCAGGATCCTCGAACCCTTGGCTGGGCATGGCCTTTTCTTTGCCATACTTATCGTAAGCGGCTCGGGTCTCTTTGTTCGAGAGGACCTGATAAGCTTCGCCGACGGCTTGAAACCGAGCGTGCGCAGTTTCATCGCCGGGGTTCTTGTCAGGATGTGTGGTGATGGCGAGCTTTCTGTAGGCTTTTTTGATTTCCAGTTCGGAGGCATCTGGTTTAACACCTAGAGCGTCATAGTATGAAGTGTCAACGACCATCGTAGCAGGCGTAAATTCGGGTAGGATGGATATGATTTCTGGCTGACACACAGGTTGGCATGGAACGGAGACGTGTACAGGTTATATAGCGGCCTTTGGGCTCGTAAAGGCCGCCGCACCCGTTGGTCACCGCAAGCACGAAACTCAGCAAAAGGGGTGAAGTCATAGTCTGAGAGATGCCTGTAGCTGAGCCACTTGGGTGCCACTGTGGCTGACACGCAGCTAGCGAGCCTTCGAGCCGGGTTTTGGGGGCGCCCTTTGGTGGGCTCACCAGGCCCACGAAACATCCCTAGAGCCGATTCGGCATCGCTTTCTTTCTAACAAATGCGTCCTCGGGTCAAGGATCGTGCCATTCGGATATGCTAACCTCCACACACAAAAACATGATGGTCTAGTTCACCTCGAGCGCGGGTAGTTGACAAAACATCCCCGCCCCTTTTTCTTTTCTCGATCATGGTCGCTCGTTACCACTCAGTGTACGCCATCCGTCTGGAGTTCTTGACCGCTAGATAGGAGAGGAGGGAAGCTGTCTACAGAGTAACTCAAAAACTGCATTGGTTTGCACGTCAATCACAATGGTCAAAGCCAGCGAAGTTGTGTTTTACCTCTTCCACCCCCAGCAATTGCGCTCCATCATTCAATGGTAAGCCGAGAAAGAGGTTCATGTTGCGCACGAAGACTGACAAAAACTGACACCTTCTCAGGAAAGTCTGGCACAATCCAGTCCACGAACGAGATGAGTCCAAAGAAACTGAATCCGCGAAACAATGCTTCAAATACTTGAAAATGACCAGTCGTTCCTTCAGCGCCGTGATCCAAGAGTTGCATCCAGAGCTCTTGCTCCCTGTCACTCTGTTCTACCTGGTCCTACGTGGCCTGGATACTATCGAAGACGACACCTCGATCCCCGTCAAGAAGAAGGAGCCGGTGTTACGCAACTTCGACGAGGTTCTTGAAATTGATGGATGGACATATACTGAAAACCGGCCCGAAGAAAAGGACCGCGAACTGTTGCTCAATTACGGATGCGTGGTCGAAGAGTTCAAAAAGATCAGACCTGCCTATCAAGTTATCATCAAGGACATCGCGAAAAGAATGGGTAATGGAATGGCCGATTACTGCGCGAAATCTGAGAACAACGATTTTGCCGTGGTCACTTGCGCTGAGTATGACCAATATTGCTACTACGTGGCGGGATTGGTTGGTGAAGGATTGACGAGAATGTTTGTGGAAAGCAAATTCGGAAACCCGGTTCTGCTGGACAGGCCCAACCTCCACAATTCGATGGGGATTTTCCTGCAAAAGACCAACATCATCCGAGACGTGCGGGAAGATTTTGATGACCACAGAATCTTCTGGCCCAAGGAGATCTGGTCGAGACACGTCGACAAGTTCGAAGATCTCTTCAAGCCCGAATACAAGGAGCAGGCATTGAATTGTAGTGCAGAAATGGTGTTGAATGCGCTTAACCATGCTGACGAATGTATTTTCTACATGGCTGGGCTTAGGGAGCAGAGTGTGTTTAATTTTTGCGCGATTCCGCAGACCATGGCCATCGCGACGCTGGATCTCTGCTTCAGGAATTACTCAATGTTCCAGCGCAATATCAAAATCACAAAGGGCGAGGCTTGTCAGATCATGATCGAATCGACTCAAAACCTTCAGGTGGCTTGTGAAGTGTTCCGGCGACATATTCATTCCATCCGGAAGAAGAATCGGCCGCAAGACCCGAACTTTTTGAAGATCAGCATTGCATGCGGCAAGGTGGAGCAGTTCATTGAATCCATATTCCCGTCACAGAAGGTGGAGGATGTTCTGGCCAGGAACAAGGCCGACGAGGCGCGGGCGGAACTTGCAAAGAGGGAAAAGGAGGCCGGTTCGGCGGGAGCAAAGGACACGCTTGCGTTGTTGGGAGCCGTGGTCCTGATGTTGCTCTTCATCACGGCTACTATGGTGAGCAAGTCCTTATTCTGATGATCGCAGTCAGCGCTAATGTGCCACCAGGTTGGAGTTGCCTGGCTGATGGGTGCGCGATTCGACGTGGCCTTCGAAGAATTGAAGAAGTCCTGGGGCCAAATTTTGACCGGAGACGTCTTCAAAGGACCGAGTCAAAATGGCACCTCGACAGGCACGGATGGTCATAGCGAACTATGATTGTTTTTGTGATTCCTTGTTGCTCCGTGGTTTTTTGGCAGATCGTGTGTCGGATGATTGCTAATAGCACACAATCTGGTTGCGCACTGGCAATGGCGGTATTCCATGTTTTAGTTTCGAAGAAAAAGTCATATGCAACCCAAGACTGAGCTCACGAATTCAGACACAGGTTTTCGTTTTTCTCCTTGGAGGAGTTCCCTCTCCAGCACGGATGTCAAATTGCAACTCAGCCGCTCTCATTGACTGTTGTTGTGCCGAAGATGTGCTAAAATTGAATGAGATGGGCTCAAAACTGACAATTGACAAGCCCGAGACGAGCTTCTGTGAGGAGTCTTGTTACCTTTGAGCGTACATCTTTGTGGTTGTTTTTCTTTGGTGTTTGGAGCTTATTGCCATGTTACGCGCAATAGGCGAGTCCTCTGTACTGGGTGCATGACGGTCTCGATGACGTCGTAAGCGGCGAATGCCCATGGCAGCTGCAATGGTCATTGATGCCAGGGCACCGCCAAACAACAAGGGGTTGTTAAGTACTAGGGACCCAATACTGTCCTTGGCCTGGATTCGTACTTGTTGGTTTGTGTCTTCTACAAGTACTTGTTAGGTACGAGGTAATATGCCCTACACTTAATTTCTAGATGATGGGACGACGTCATGCAGTCTAATTTTCCCTGAGCGTCGGCGTGTACTTGGTAGACCCTACTTCCCTACTCCTTGGGGTGTCTTGGGTGTTCCAACTCTCTCCATATTTTTACAGTACTCGGAATGTGTGAAATACAGCCTTGAATGCGGTGTTCTTCATCCCTGCTCCTTTCCTCCCCTTTTCGAAAAATGGCTCAACCTCTCCCATCTCCAAGTACTATCCTTTTGGCTTTCTTCTCGTTCCTCCTCTGGACTCTTCTTCTTTCCCGCTTCCATATTGGTCCTTATCCTACCCTTACCTCGTATTACACTGTACCAAGTACATAGGAGGACCATTCATGGAAGCACCCATTTTTACGAAGGTTATCCGGAAGCCTAAGCTTCCCCTTCAAAGTTTTAACCCTTTCAAATGTCCCGAGCCGGAAGGAGGTGATCAGGGGCGCGAGGGATCGATCATCTCTGATCGCTGATGCTCGCCCTCGCCTCTTCACAGTGGGCCTTTCTCGCTCTTCTCGCCCTTTCGCTGAATGGGCATCTTGGGCATCTTGGTCCTCTACCCTGTAGTATCTGGCATGCCAGTAACATGGCCAAATGCGGATTCTGCGGTGTCCGTGAGACGCGGCCCCATCTGCCATCTACCGACCCGTCCTCGCCGTCCAGTCCGTCGTTATATACGAGCGCCCCATGACCAATGTCTGCTTCCTGTTCTTGTCTTCTTTTCCACTTGCCGTCCAGTTGAATTGAAGCCTCACCAGCCCCTCTCAACAGCCCAATGGGCCTCCTCAGTGTCGTTGTAGCTGCTACACAATGACGTCTTCTCTATAGACACCTCGCCAGTCCTCCGCATGCACTCCTCTACATATTTGCTTCTGGTGTCCTCCCGTTCCTGCAGTCTCAACCGCAACCCTGGTTGTCTGTGCGAGCTTCGCAGTTGATAATATAGACCAGCTCCGTGAACTGTGTTCCTGCAGTATGTTTGCTCTTCTTTGAATTATCCCATCACCGTCCAGTCAAACGCAAAATCTCCTCCTCGGTCAGATAAGAGGCCCGTTTGACCTTGCAATCCTGCGCCTCTGCACACCGCAAACTCCAGTGTAGCGCCGTACAGGTCGAGCACCCGGTGCTGCAAGGCGTCTGCCCAACCTCCCCTCTATACCCTGCGCGAGGTGCACTGTCGACCTACGACGACAGCCGCGTGTAACGCCCGGCTGCGTTCAAAATGGATCAGGCTCTAGGTTTAGGCCTCAACGGCGTCAACCTTGCAATCACACACCAGGACAAAGTGATTGACCCTCTGCACCGCAGATACAAGAAAATGCGCGGCCAAGTGCCTCAACCCGATCCCGATCTTTACGACAAACGCACAATGGAAGAGAAAGGCCTCGTTCTACGCCGTCGCCGCGATGTAGCCTCGGACGAAGAGATTGTCGAGGTGGTGAGGCACAAGGGGGACATTCTGCCACGACGACCTACTCGGTCGGAGCAACAACGTCAGAGAGCTAGCTCTATGCATAACGGTCGAGATATGGGTGCAGGCGCGGCTGCAGGCGCCGGTGCAGGTGCTCTCGCGGCCCACCGCGACCGTGATCGTGACAGAGACAATTACTATGACTCCGAGGGCTCGGTGCCTCCACGCTCGCGCGTTCGAGCAAAGTCCTCCTCCGGTCGCTCTCGACGCCGCCGAAGCTCTTCAAGCTCCTCTTCATCCTCGCTGCTCTCTTCCACTGAGGAAGAGAAGAACATCCGCAAAATGCAACGCAAGAAATGGCTCACCGCCGCTCTGGCAAGTGTGGCCACCATCCACGCCGCCTCCAAAGTCTATTCTTCCATCGAGTCGCACGATAAACGAATGGAAAAAGTTCGCGAGGGCAAAATGTCGCCGGAGGAAGCCCACAAGCAGCAACGCGCATCTCGGTGGCAAGATGCCGCGGCCATTGGGATTGCTGCATTGGGCCTCAAAGGTGCGGTGAGCGAGTGGAATGAGCTGTCCGAGGAGCACAATCACCACAAAGAATTGCTTTCATTGAAGGAAGAGCATCACAAAAAGCGCATGGAGCGCGAGAGACGCAAGCGCGCAAGGGAACGGGGAGGGTACTACAAGGGACGGGATGGCAAGTGGTACTACGACGGCCCCGAGCCACAGAGCAGTGAAAGTTACCGTGGAAGCCGTGCTAGCGGTGGAGCAGGTGGCCATTACGACGACGACCGGGCGATCAGAGACTCGAATCGCGCGAGAAAGATGTACGACGAAGATGGGGACTTTGATGATTACGATAGCAGGAGATCCAGGTCTCGGCGTGCGGTGAGTCGCGGTCGTGCCAGCGACTACTGATTTCATCATGTCGTCTTTCCCGGTGTCTTTCATCGTCTCGTGCTTGGGAATGCAAGAAGAGATTCTTGTTGGATTCGAGATATACTGACACGCCTTTTTGGGACGTGGAAGAAATCCAGAAGCCCGTCAAGGTCACCGCCCGCTTTGAACAAATACAGAAAGAAGCCGGAAAGGACTCGCACGACCGTTGGAAATTTTGGTGCAGACTTGGTTGAAGATATTATGGGGCTCTGAGTGTTCAGACTTTTGAGCAGCAGTCCGAGACGTCGGACGACACCATGTGTTCATGGATCGCGGCATAGAAACCGTTGTTTGGGTTCTGAATGGCATATTAGAGACGACCAAGTCAAAAGGCAGAGCAGGGTAGGTGGATGAAATCTCGAAAGGGCTCGTATTCGCTTTCCCCCCTCCC